>NC_083797.1:123169-469026 GCF_015708825.2 Lethenteron reissneri
ATCTCACCTACAGTGAGGGAAATAAGTATTTGACCCCTCTGCAAAACATGACCTAGTACTTTGTGGCAAAACCCTTGTTGGCAATCACAGAGGTCAGACGTTTCTTGTAGTTGGCCACCCGGTTTGCACATATCTCAGGAGGGATTTTGTCCCACTCCTCTTTGCAGATCTTCTCCAAGTCATTAAGGTTTCGAGGCTGACGTTTGGCAACTCGAACCTTCAGCTCCCTCCACAGATTTTCTATGGGATTAAGGTCTGGAGACTGGCTAGGCCACTCCAGGACCTTAATGTGCTTCTTCTTGAGCCACTCCTTTGTTGCCTTGGCCGTGTGTTTTTGGTCATTGTCATGCTGGAATACCCATCCACGACCCATTTTCAATGCCCTGGCTGAGGGAAGGAGGTTCTCACCCAAGATTTGACGGTACATGGCCCCGTCCATCGTCCCTTTGATGCGGTGAAGTTGTCCTGTTCCCTTAGCAGAAAAACACCCCCAAAGCATAATGTTTCCACCTCCATGTTTGACGGTGGGGATGGTGTTCTTGGGGCCATTGGCAGCATTCCTCCTCCTCCAAACACGGCGAGTTGAGTTGATGCCAAAGAGCTCCATTTTGGTCTCATCTGACCACAACACTTTCACCCAGTTGTCCTCTGAATCATTCAGATGTTCATTGGCAAACTTCATACGGGCATGTATATGTGCTTTCTTGAGCAGGGGGACCTTGCGGGCGCTGCAGGATTTCAGTCCTTCACGGCGTAGTGTGTTACCAACTGTTTTCTTGGTGACTATGGTCCCAGCTGCCTTGAGATCATTGACAAGATCCTCCCGTGTAGTTCTGGGCTGATTCCTCACCGTTCTCATGATCATTGCAACTCCACGAGGTGAGATCTTGCATGGAGCCCCAGGCCGAGTGAGATTGACAGTTCTTTTGTGTTTCTTCCATTTGCGAATAATCGTACCAACTGTTGTCACCTTCTCATTAAGCTGCTTGGCGATGGTCTTGTAGCCCATTCCAGCCTTGTGTAGGTCTGCAATCTTGTCCCTGACATCCATGGAGAGCTCTTTGGTCTTGGCCATGGTGGAGAGTTTGGAATCTGATTGATTGATTGCTTCTGTGAACAGGTGTCTTTTATACAGGTAACAAGCTGAGATTAGGAGCAAGTATTTGACCCCCTCTCAATCAGAAATATTTCTGGCTCCCAGGTGTCTTTTATACAGGTAACGAGCTGAGATTAGGAGCAAGTATTTGACCCCCTCTCAATCAGAAAGATTTCTGGCTCCCAGGTGTCTTTTATACAGGTAACGAGCTGAGATTAGGAGCACACCCTTTAAGAGTGAGCTGAGATTAGGAGCACACCCTTTAAGAGTGTGCTCCTAATCTCAGCTCGTTACCTGTATAAAAGACACCTGGGAGCCAGAAATATTTCTGATTGAGAGGGGGTCAAATACGTATTTCCTTCATTAAAATGCAAATCAATTTATAACATTTTTGACATGCGTTTTTCTGGATTTTGTTGTTGTTATTCTGTCTCTCACTGTTCAAATAAACCTACCATTAAAATTATAGACTGATCATTTCTTTGTCAGTGGGCAAACGTACAAAATCAGCAGGGGATCAAATACTTTTTTCCCTCACTGTATAGCTTTAACAGATTATTGGAGGCAAGTGCTGTTAGTAAACACCTATGGCTAACATCACGCTCAGTCCCCTTTGTATCCCCAGTGATAACGTTTATACATCGCACCAGGTACTTAATTAAGACTGAGTCGACCTATGAGATGCCAAAATCCAGTTCAAATATTCTCCACTGTTATTGGTCCTGAGCGGGTATTGAAGTGGGTGCGACGGTGGCGATATGTGAACTCCCTTGTCTGGTGTACAGGAGGTCGTGGGTTCGATATCGACCCTGACGCCTGTATATATCGAAATTGCATGTTCTCCCCGTGGTCGCGTGGCTTTTTTTTCAGGTCCTCTGGTTTTTTCCTCCACATTTAGAATCAACATGCGCTTAGAGTATTTGTTTGCAATACATTTCCACACGATAAGCCACTTCGTTGAGCTATTATTTGTGGCCAGGTCGCTTATGAAAAATATCTATATAGCTCAGTGGCCCTTACCTGCTAAAATAAAAAATCGTTTCGTAACTCGAATCGCTAGGTTCATAGCGAAGTGTGCTAACCACCTCGCTACTGATCCCCACCACAGCTCCCCAAGACACGTGCATACAAACACACATATGTATATAAACACGCTCACATGCGCACAAACACAGTTATAAGACAATGATTCCCCATATAGCCTTAAAAGACTATTGGGGCAAATGCTGTTAGCAAACACCTATCAAGGCCTGCACGGCACACGAGGCGGTGGGTGGCCAGCACCATGCACGACCACCTTTGTCTCCCCAGTGGCGATGTTTACACACTGGACCAGGAACTCATTTGAGGCTGAATCGCCCCGGGAAGGAGGCCCAGGACCGGTTCAGGTAACCGTCACTGGTGTCGGCCGTGAGCGGGAATTGGGGCGCCAGATTCGTCGCACAGCTCGTTAACCGCTACATTACCACTCCCCTCTGAGACACACACACTCACGCACATGTGCCCGGATTGGCACACGTGGTCGAGTTTGACTGAGATGAATTCTCTCATGGCCTTGGGAATGTAATTTTGGCTAAACTTACCTCCCAAATCACATGCAAAATTATCACTCATTGACTGAGTAACACACTAACCGTGATCACTCGCTTAAGTGTCACAATCCTCTGTGCGATTTAATGCATTAACTTTCCAAATTCCATCCCAGTTATTCTATAGACGTCACACTGTCATGATACTTAATTATAATTTCAAACAATACAAGTCTGTGATATCCTGCTCAAATGAGCATTGTGGCATTGGTGCTCATCTCCTGTTTCGAGCCCTGAACTTTTGGTGGATATTCCAAATTCCTATTATAGGATAACCACTGTTGATTTTTCTACAAAGTGGTACTCTATTTAAACTCGCAATCTTCTGATTGTGAGCTGCTTGCTCTACCTGAGCCACTTGGCCGAATGATGATGATAATTTCCAAAATTGTGTCATGAGATTAATCTATCGGGAACTCTCGTGGACTGCAGTGTAACATCACCCCGTGTGTTAGAGAACGGCTTCTGCAAGAACACGGCAAAGGTCTTAGTTAGGAGTCCCTTTAATTGCCTTTCATCCACCCAAGGGTGGCTCCAAATTCTAACATGTCCTACTTTAGAAATGCTTCTCAAATGTATTTTTTTTAAAATGTATAATTGTGAGATCTGTAATAAGCCCAAAACAAGTGAAAAAGAAAAAGGCTATGCTAAGTTCATTGTTAACCAGACAGAGATGATCAACTCTTTACACTTGAGAACCAAGTTTAATCACAACTCAGTCGTACATTCATTGTTTTTTGTGCGAATATCTGGGTCTCTATTTAGTCTACAAATCTCTATATACGTGTATGGGTCTGTATGTAAATCTATGGGTCTCTAAGTGCGTATTTTGGTCTCTAAGCAAGTATATAGACCTCTTTTCCACACAGTAGGGAGCAGCACTTTCCCAGATACCCTGCTATTGAGAAATGTTGGTCACATGGCATGACCGGGCTGAAAGCTACCAACTCGCTACACTTGAGAACTCGGGTTTATTCAAAGCTTAGTTAAGTCCATGCGAGTCTATTGATATAGACGTAAGTCCACAAGTCTCTATTTGAGTAAGCATATTTGTGTAAATCGATGAGTTAAACCTTGTATGTTTTCTATTCAATGTGAGGTTGCGGGTCTATGTGTAAGCCTTTGAGCATGCAACCCATTGATAACAGGGACAAGACCAACAACTTACACGACACTTGAGAACCCGGCTTAATTAAAACCCACTTCGCTCCGTGCTACTGTAGCCGTTGATTTCATGACCCTCCTATTGTGTGACGTCCCCACTCTGCCGGGGATTGCGAGAGTCAACGGGGGTGACTGGCTAATGGGGATAATACCATTAACAATATCCACCCTCTACGCTTACACAGTAAGGTTCAATCCCCCCTCCCACTCCGCTCATGCGAATAGCAGTAATATTAATTCACAAGCCTCCCCAATCCACGTATCAGAATTGGGGGTTCCATTTGACCATAATTCACCACGATAGTCATTGTGGGTTGGTAAATTGGGGGTCCTGAACCACTTTGTCACGACTTCCTGCCTCTCATAGATTTTGTGGCAGCCATTTGTCAAGCAACTGCTGGGATGAAGGCCTCTCCACTTCGTGTGGGTTATGGGGGTGGTTGACCATCCTTCACCACGCTGGTCAACAACCCTGAAAAATTACCCAAGTGTGTAATCGGCTGTGTTTGCATGATGTCTTATTTTCTCGATCTTCTTTTTACCACTGTCGCTGAGCAAGGCAAGATGACGAGTTCATGTTAAAGAGGACGTTACCGTCAATACTGATAATGCCACTTACCTCGCCATCACTTCCGTCCTTGCACAATTGCCAAATCCTGACCATTAAGGTCCCCTCTTAGTCTCATCCCACTCGCAGCTTTGGGCATGGATGACACCCCCCCCCCCACCACAAAGTATATTGTGCACTCCTTGGTGGGGGGGGGGGGGGAGAGACTTGTTGGGAAAGGACATCCCCACACCGAATGCTCTTCATCCCTGCGCCCACCCCTCCCCCAAAGCTGAACTGGGTCTCAACCTCACTGTCGACTGAATAAAACTGTCGCATGTACATGTTAATCATCATTCGATGACGATGTGTCTCTGTTTTCCACCTCGTCTAGGATCAAAGACAAAGACGAGGGGAAATTTATGGCAAGTGTGGAGTGACACAACTACACAAATAACAACTGTTACTACAATTACCACAACAGCCAATAATAACAAGAGTAATATGAGTACACATCATAATGGGCCATGTGGACTGGTGGATATGAGCCTTTGCGTGGATTTCCGATGCAAGCGGTGACCACGGAGAGCGAACTTATCTTGACGTGGAGAACAGAGGAAATTTCTGTTGTGTTGGGAAGAGGACAGAGAGAAGAGGAGGACAGGGTTGTCATCAGTTCGTCTTGTCCATCAATCTCGTGATTAAACTCAAGGCCACCAAAAACTAACACCATCTCAACGAACAAAAACGAAAAGACCACGACCACGAACTCACTCCGAGCAAGACAAACGAGGCATCAAGTTGAAGACACCTAAGAGGAAGAAGAAAAGATGACGTCCGGACTCAACAGACAGGCTTCCTCCTCCACGCAGTCTTTGCCACCAGAACCTCTGGACATTGCACAGAGCAAAGGTAACTCCCGGCGAGTTCGCCTCAATGTGGGAGGCCTCACCCATGAGGTGCTGTGGCGGACCCTCGAGCGGCTGCCCCGCACAAGGCTCGGCCGCTTACGTGACACGAATGCGCACGACACCGTCATGGAACTGTGCGATGACTACAGCCTCGCAGACAACGAATACTTCTTCGACAGGCACCCGGGGGCCTTTTCCTCCATCCTAAACTTCTACCGCACTGGCAAGTTGCACATGATGGAGGAGATGTGCGCGTTGTCATTCAGCCAGGAGCTTGACTACTGGGGCATCGATGAGATCTACCTGGAGTCTTGCTGCCAGGCGAGGTACCACCAGAAGAAGGAGCAGATGAATGAGGAGCTGCGGAGGGAGGCAGAGAGTGCCCGTGAGCGCGAGGCCGAAGAGTTCGACGCCACATGCTGCGCGGAAAAGCGCAAGAAGCTCTGGGATCTCCTGGAGAAGCCCAATTCTTCTGTGGCGGCCAAGGTGAGGCACGCTCCCTCCCTGGGAGGTGGAGGGTAGAGAAAGGAGTGTGCATGACTCGGTGCAATTCTGATCGAAGGTGTGGGGGACTGAGGACGTGGGTAACTCTTGGTCATGATTTGAATCAGTATGGTGACATGGCCCAATGCGAGCAAGTTCTCCCTTTATTGAAGAGGTTCACGGTTTGATTTTGACAGGCCACCCTGTCACCCACAGTTATAACCATCTGCTTCACAGTGGATCTCAAATATCTACTAACGTCATTGTAAATTACTAGACCTTTGTGAGCTGACATCGTGGTCCAAATTGCCAAATTAAAACAATTACACCATAAACCAATTCACCAAAATGTATTTGCCTTGAGTCACAAACAAACAGCTGCTACTGTAGGTGCCCTTTGAATGTTTGAGATGAGATATAATTTGTTGAGTTATTTAAGCACCATACACAATTATTGTTTTGTATTATTATTGGTCGTTGGTGTGAATGAGCCCTACTCTTAGTTCTTTCGGTAAAGTCACATAGGTAAAAAATTAAATAAATAAAAAAATCACGACGTTTCAGAGGCAACACAAGTCTCCGTCATCAGGTGGGACCGTCACAGTCAGATTTGCTGCATCAAGTGAGGCAGGGATTCCAAGATGCAAGCTCTTAAAAAAAACTGACGAGGATATCATCAGGAGATAGTACCATCTCCTTGACCATAGAGACTAAGTTTTGATGTAGTATCTCTGTTTACCAAAGTTCCAGTGCCTGACACCCTAACAATAATTGAGGACTTGGTCCAACATGGATTGAATTCGGATGTACCTGCGCTGGTTAGGCATTGCCTCACCAACACTTATTTTACCTGGAATGGCACTTTCTACAAACAGAATGAGGGTACCCCTATGGGCTCCCCCTTGGCACCAGTGATAGCCAACATGTTCATGGAAAAGCTTGAGTCAGACGCCATCCAGACATCTACCCTGCGTCCTTCCCTGTGGAAGAGGTATGTGGATGACACTTTCGTCATTTGGCCACATGGCCTCCCAGCATTGAACAACTTCTTGGATCACATCAATTCCAGACACCCATCCATCAGATTCACCATGGAAGTGGAGAAAGATGGCAAACTACCATTCTTAGATATTCTGTTTGAGAGGAGATCTGACGGATCATTGGGACATTCTGTCTACAGGAAAGCCACCCACACAGATTCCTACTTGAAACCGGATTCCCACCACCACCCATCTCAAAAGAATTCTCTCATAAAAACGCTATACCACAGAGCTCATGGAATTTCTGACCAACACCACCTGGCCAGTGAATTAAGACATGTACATCGGGCCCTCAGGATGAACGGATACTCGAGAACGCACCATCCGCCAAGCTGTTTCTCCCACCATACAGAAACAGCCACTTGAAACGCCGATCAAAACTATCACGTTGCCATACATAGCAGGCGTGACCAAAAATATCTCCAAAATTCTAAACAAACATAAGATCCAAGTGCGATTCAGTACAGTACATAAAATCCGTGATCTAATTCTATCTGTGAAGGATGTCATCCCTGACTTGCAATACCCTGGAGTCTATAAACTGAGTTGCAGCTGTGGTGACTGTTACATTGGGGAAACGAAACGTCATGTCTCTGATCGTGTCCGCGAGCACAAGTCAGATTTGAAACATGGCAAAAATTGAGTCTTCCGCCGTTGCCGATCATTGCTACAACGCGGTGGGCTCTCATGATATTGTTTTTTCCGAGACCAAAGTGCTCTGCAAACCCTCTGGCTACCATCAAAGGTTTGTACACGAAGCCATTCAGATATACAAACACAGACATAATATCAACCGTGATGATGGGTACAAACTTAGTAATCATTGGAAAGATGTTATTAACCATGCAAAAAAGATTTAACTACACATTTTTGGACCATCTTATCTCACAGACACTTTTTTACTTTACCGAGTGTTAACATCCCCAGCGTTTAACAGTACTCTCTTTATTGTCAGCCAACACTGGTATAAACATGCACATTTTCGTTCTCTTCTATCATGTGCACTAACAGGTGCTTGTGCACAGGTATGTCCACGTACACGTGCACCCCGTGCTCTCTTTTAGCCCCGCCCCCCCTTCCAATACATTATCATGTGCACCAACAGGGACTTGCGCACAAACACGTCCACGTCGACGCCTACGAGCACCTCGTGCTCTCTTTTAGCCCCGCCCCCCCTCCCGATACGTTCCATTCATTGGATACCACATTCTGATAAGCCCCCCCCCTCCTCCCCCTTAACTTGTATTTTTTTTATAAATTTTAATTTCATTTTTTACCTACGTGACTTTACCGAAAGAACTAAGAGTATGAATCCTTGCAGTCACGAAAGCTTCAAATCTAGAATGAATAAGCCCTTATTGAGGGGTTGGGTGTCTCAGATTGATGCTGCGGGCGACTCGGGTCTTCGTCCAGAATAACCAGATCCGCGCACATGGTTTTTCTCTGGTTGGCCTCTGGGCTGAGTTACTCACAGTCACGTGTAAACGAGGACCGGGCCTGTCCCTGATGTAAATGGAGCATGCGTAAGCAGCCATCCTCAGGTGAAGAACAGAGCTGTCGGAAAGACAGCGTCCTAATGAACACTGCTAAGCTTGGCAGTGTATTTTAAGCTGGGTTAGAGGAGGAGAGCGCCTTGACAACGAAGTTTACATATCAACAGAGGAATTTAGCATGTTGATGACCAATGCAGATATGGGGTTAGTCACTCATTGTGGAATATTTAGGCGGTGCGGGGTATCAAAGTCATATTATGCTCGTAAATTATGTAGCATTAGCAGTAATAAGGAAGGGAAATTTTAATAATAAAGAACTGCAGCAGCCAAACCACCGCGTATCAAGCTAGTGCATTATGTGGAAAACAAAAAGGAGTTTCTAAAGAACTGCAAATACCCTACGACCATACAATAAACCGATGTGAAAAACTAAATATAAACTACATCAATATAATCAATGTACTCAATATACTCTCCAATAAGCTGAGCTACTAACAATAAGTCATTATACATTACACTTCTATGTCGAAAAAATAAGTGGCGGTTTTTTCCTTAACGTGAGCACCACGGACAGCGATTCGCGTTGTTCAGACAGACGAGTCCATCTATGCTCGGAACGGAGGAGGGGGGAGAGAGCGAGAAATAGCCACAGTGCGCTACACTGTCCAGTGTTGCGTTACAACTATGCTATAAACTAGACCACTATACATGACAATATTATACCTTAAAATCTAAACTACACTGTATAATATCGTATACACAACACCAAGCTCTAACATTATGCATTATATTCATATGCCTCCAACTAAACTTTTTTATACATCAAACAACTATACACTGCCATAGACAAACCCCTACCTTAGACTATACATTGTAATATTACACTATGTATTATTCTACAAACCCTACTGTATACCACACTGCTGTACATTCACTACACAATTACTATATATTACCTTAAACATTATATTAAACATTACACTATTATACAATTGATTATTATACAATCTACTATACACCATACTATTGAACGTCGCATGAAAGGTACTAAGAGGAAGCAAAGGAATATGTCAGTGGGAGAGTGGTAGCAGGAAACTTGCAGCGGAGCAAAGACTCCGATCTGTGAAGATGTAACGGGTTCCGGAGACACTTGTAGACGTAACTTCTTTATTACGATACAACACTCCCAACAGTCCAACTCTCCAACAGTCCTGATAGTCTGTTACAGCCTAGGTACACAGCCTAGCTACTCTACTCTGGCTACGCTCCGGACTCGCCCTCACAAGGTCGTAGAGTCGGGAGTTCCAGAGTCCCAGCGCTGGCTCTCACAGCATCCCAGGGTCTTCAGATGGCTGGTCGTGGGTCTTGGGTCGTGAGTTACAACTGGGCCCCGATCGTCCAGGGAGCTCTCCTTTTATGCCTGGTCCAACGAGGGGTGGGGCCGTGTGCGCCACCAGACATCCCACAGAGCACACACAGCCCCCCCCCGTTGGCGGCGCCCAGGGGATTAAGCGCCTGGGAACTCAACGCCTGGCGCCCAGAGGCTTAAGCGTCTGGACCCCCTGGGAACCCAGCGCCTGGCGCCCAAAGGCTTAAGCGTCTGGACTCGCCTGGGATCCCAGAGCCCCCAGCAGCCCCTCCCTTCTTATGTCACTACAAAGAGAATACAAAAGCTATATCGTCAATGCCAGTGAATGGAATGCGGTCTGAAAGTCACCGTAAACGTGAACACAATCAATCAAGACCCGAAATAGTGTATCACGTCCTTCCAATGATTGCTGAGCCAGAATCCATCTTCTCGGTTGAAATTGTCTTTGTGTTTGTATATGTGGATGGCCTCATGAATAAATCTCTCATGGTAGCCGGATGGCTTGCAGAGAACCTCCGTCTTGGAGAAGTCAATGTCATGTGAGCCCACTGAATTGTAATGGTCTGCCACGGCTGAGGTGTTGGTCCTACCGTGTTTCAAGTCTGCTTTGTGTTCACGGATGCGGTCCGAGACATGTCGTTTGGTTTCTCCAATGTAACTGCTACCACAGAGGCAACTTAGTTTGTAGACGCCAAGGTACTGTATGTCTGGAATCACATATTTTACAGACGGGACCAGATCACGGATTTTATGTACTGTGTTGAATCGGACCTGGAACTTGTGTTTATTCAGGATTTTGGAGATGTTTTGTGACCCCGGCAATGTATGGTAAGGTCATGGTTTTGAATGGCTCCTCAAGAGGATCCTTCTTCATGGTTGGAGTGAAGGCTTTGCGGATTGTGTAGTCGAAGTAACCTTGTCGTAGATGCATTGGGCTCTGGTCGGAGATGCATTGGGCTCTATGGTGTAGAGTCTTGATGAGGGAATCTTCTGGGATGGATGGTGGTTGGAATCCGGGTTTAGGTAAGCATCCATATGGGCAGCTTTCCTGTAGACAGAGTGGCTCAATGAACCATCAGGTCTCTTTTTACACGCTTTTATTTAACTCACTTCATCTGTTGTATCCTCAAAAAAGAAATCCTGTAGCTCAAATTTTACACACTTCCCAAATGTGCTATCGACTACAAACTTCGTATAGGTATGTCATACTGATGACAATACTATATTCTATCATTAAAAATAATATATATATTAAACAATCTTTTTAACGACTCTAATTGTCCACGCTCAACTGACGTTGCCTAAAAATCACCACGGTCCCTTACGTCACGGCAAGTCTTGGGGAGCCATGCCCAGGGGTGGGGGATGTGGAAGGAGGGGAGGGGCGATGGGGAAAGGGGGCAGGGGGAGGGGCAGCTCGGACAGTACATTTCATTAAAGCGTGTTTAAAAAAAAAGTATTTTTTAATATTTTTTTATTAGGACATCCAAAAAAGGTAGCTTGCCATCTTTTTCGACTTCCATGGTGAATCTGATGGCTGGGTGTATGGAATTGATGTGGTCGAGGAATTGGTCTAGAGCAGGCCGGCCATGTGGCCAGATGACAAAAGTGTTATCCACATACCTCTTCCATAAGGTCGGGCGTAGAGTGGCAGTTTGGATGGTGTCAGTCTCAAATTTCTCCATGAAAACGTTGGCTACAACCGGAGTAAGGGGAGAGCCCATTGGGGTGCCCTCAGTTCGTTTGTAGAAAGTTCCATTCCAGGTGAAGTATGTATTGGTTAAGCAGTGTCTCACCAGGGGGGGGAGACCTCAGTGTTCACTCCTTGATGAGCCAAGTCTTCAATGATTGCGATGGTGTCAGGTACAGGAACTTTGGTGAATAAGAAAACCATATCAAAACTGACAAACAGGTCGTCTGGGGACAGGGAAATACCCTTGATTGTCGATACCAACTGAGTAGAGTTTAGTACCGCAGAGGTGGTTTTTCCAGTGAAAGGCCGCAGGATTACAGACAAAAAACGAGCCAGTTTGTAGGTGGGGGAGTTGATAGTAGAGACAATGGGACGGAGCGGTGTATCTTCTTTATGTATCTTTGGTAAGCCATATAATCTTGGTGGCCTGGCAGCAGAAGGTTTCAATGGCAACTGTTTGGTTTGATCAATTAACGCGGTTGAATCAGAAATGATTTTGTTGGTTTTTTTATGACGAGGCTGTTGGTGGGGTCTCTTTTTATTTTTGCATAGCTGCCATCGTTGAGTAGTTCTTGAATTTAGTTGTTATATTCTATTTTATCCATGATGTCAGTGGCATTACCCTTGTCGGCTGAGAGGATCACAATGTCATCCCTCTTTTTTAATTGAGATAATTCAAAACGCTCATCTTTGCTGATGTTGTTAGCTGGCAGCTTAGCGTTTTTGAGGGTTGCAGCAATTTCAGATCTTGCTACGATGTGACGCAGGCCCTTGAGAGCGAGCAGCCTTTGTCTCCTCAGTGATGTATGTTTACATATAGCACCAGTTATTGGTTTAAGGCTGAGTCGAAATAGGGGAGGCGCAGAACAGGTTCTGATACCACTCACAACAGATGTCAGCCGCGGCTGTAAATCAAACTCAGGTAGCTGGGTACGTAGCACAGTGCGCTAACCACTTCACCACCACTCGCACACATACGCATACCTTCAAATACAAAGATAACGGGTATAGACGTTAACAGGCTATTAGCGAGCACCTATTAAATGCGAAGACGGTGCACGCAGGGGCGGTGTAGCCGGTACTCCGCCCGGACGCCTTTTTTCCGTAGGGCTTATTTTTACACACCACGACAGGTAGTCACATAATACTCAAACATGCAAAGATCCGCTATATATCCTTTACAGTGAGGGGAATGTGTTACGAGCAGCACACAGACTTTTCCAGCGTGCTCTGTGCAAAGAGCAGATAAAGATGGGATCAGAGAGCGATTCAAACTTACGGAACAAGATTAGTGGTGACGTCTGCAGGTAGTGTCACTCGCCCCCCCCCCGCAAGGTCAGTGATTGCTTTTGGGGGCTCAGTGGGCTCGGTGGGGGGGGGGGGCTGTAATGAAATACAAGGATATGATCAATACACGCAAGGCAATGTCCACCTGTTATTGTGTGGCCGGGTGGCTCAGGAGTCAGGGACGCTAACCAAGCACCGTGGAGAATCCTCGGTTTGAAACTGGGTGTCAGCTGCTGCTGATTAAGCCGGGTTCTCAAGTGTACCCAGTTGATGGTCTCAGCCAGGGTCATCCAAAAATTACAGCATAAAACTCCATCACGTTACTTTTCGCGTGTTGCTTTATTTGGCTATATTACAGTACACATCGCATTGATCGATACGTGATTAACACGTTGCGTGGCATATAAATTGTTCTCCTAATGTCGATTCAGAGGATTATTGAAGTCTATAGGAGAACAGGGCTGTTCTCTGACAGTGGTGCACTACGTACTGTAAGAACATAAATGTATTCATATCATGAGAGCTTACATTTAATATAATTGTGGGAAAGATATAAAACAATACTCTGTACATTTTAATAAAAACCAGGATTTAGGAAGCAGAAATTAATTAATGAAACATTAATTATGTATTAAAATGCACCCGCTCTCCTTAGCTTCTCAGGGTTCCGTCTGTATCGTGATTGCGTGCCAGGCTGTTTGCAGGGCTTTTTCGCATTGTGGGCAGCAGAGGGGCAGTGCAGCAAAATCCATTGTGATAATGTACTGTATTTAGATGTTCTCACGTCTATGGTTCCTCCCCTACCGCCATAAAAGAACTGTCTCAACCGGCAATGTTTTGGGTAGGCCCTCATCCAGCAGTGGATTATCAAAATGGCAGTGCACGTACATTCACAAATGTCACTGACCTTGCAAAGCCAACGAGGAGGGTTACACAAGTCATGCTCTGGATTTGCCCGACCGATAAAGATCCCAGTAACGGATGTGGAGGAAGAATCAACAAAGATTCGAACCCATAAATCCACGCACTGCCCATGTTCAGGTTGACACGTCACTTCATAATTAGGGGGGTGTGGGGTATAGGGGCTACCCCCACGCACCCCTCCTGTGCAGTTCAAGCAGCACCTCTACTTATATGCCAACAACCATACACAACGTGTACGTAGCAAAAAATATGTATAAAAAAACAAGCGATTTGATGCATGTCTTTTGTGAGCTTAAAAATCGGCATGAAACTGTAAATCAAAACGTTGATCCAATTTAGTCTTGAAGTTACAATTAGAGGAAATTTAAGTATCGTTCCATTGACGATTCTAAACACACGTCAGATGGAACAAAGCTCACAAGTTGGCAAAGAAGCATGGAGAGATGAACATTGAGAGACAAAAAGAGGAACACGTGGATGAGAGACCGTCAAAAAAAGTAAGTTAGCTTGTGCAGGACCCATCTCAAGTAAAGTTGATGGCTGGTGGTTCAGACGAGCAACACAGGGGCAGCCAAAGGAGGGAGCGCCAGCAAGGGAAGACACAGGGGGCCACTGAGCGAAACCACGAGCAGGGCTGGTGGAACATGGACCAGGCAGGAGATGAGCAGCAAAAACACGAGAAGGCAAGCGGCTCGAATCAGACAGGCTGAGGAATTGCACGTCAGCAAGGGAGGCAGCCAACGAAAGCGTCGGCATCTCAGCAAGACTGTTGATGGCACAAAAACGGCATTCGTGCATGCAGAGGAGCCTTACTGAGTCGAAAGACAGATTTTCAAGAGAGGGAACTAGAGTTCCCTGAGAATACCCACTCCGTACACGAGGGGATAAAATGCGAAAGCCAGCTCGACAGATGGTTTCCCGAACACAATTACTGGTGCTGCCATCTCCTGCGCACCTCACACCCACCAGTGAAGTTGTCGAGTGTGCAGGCAGTGCTACTGCACCAGGGCCCACGGGCCCAAGGGAATTCGTTGCCAAGCTACAAAGACGAGATAAATTGGACAGGGGCCCCCATTTCTTTCTATGCAACAGGATCGATATCAACCATGTGCCAATCGTGATGCGCCACTGATCACAGCCCAGCAGGTTTGGAAGTTTCACACAGATCTCAGTATGATCCACTAATCCCTGCCTCCATATGTATGGAAGTTGAACCGTACGTATCGAACCGTGCTAATCGGAGGTGCGTGTATAAAGCCACCGTCTCACCTTTACAACTATATTGAGTGCCCTGGACTGAGAGTACTGCTGCTCTGAAACAAAACACTGCTGCAGACAATAGGTGGCCTTGACCCTTATCCCAACTTTATCATTAAACATGAACATTATAACCCCAACACTAATAATAGCCATAAACCAAACTCCACCCCAACCCTATCCCTAACCCAACCTTAACCCTAAAAGCATTTGTCTATGAAGATTAATGTCTTCCACAAACAGGAATTCCTGATGCTGATGAGGGATTAGGCCATAGGGTCTCATTGTATATGTGTTGGTTAACTTTACAGCGCACACTGATCAGCGTGGCGAAGTCTGGGTAAATAACCCCCATACCGACACAGCTTGGGGAGGCCTTCATCCAGCAACGGATTGGTAAAGAGCTTCGGTTGTTCAATCACACAATGCATTAAAAGAGGTGAGATTTTTTTAAATTGTGACTTGACACATAAGTGCGGCCAGAAAAATATTAATATGTGGGTTTGGTGATGGCAGAGGGGGATTGGGGGATATGGGGATGGATAACTAAATACTCAAGGACGCTTTCGTTGATTCGGACAATGTATGAGCAGACACGGGGCCAGATTAGCATTCCCCGGGCAGTTTGTCCCACTGTTGTAAAGTGGGTGATGAAGTCATACAACAAACACCGACGAGAATTAACATTCATCACAGTTGACAGTTGGGCCGCACAGTTAAAATGATTAGAGGACCGGTAATCATGAAATTGGAGAATCAGGAGACAACAGAGTAACCGGACACACGAGGGAGAGTACAGATAGGAGAGATGAGACAGGGGACAGGAGGATCGGGAGAGAGGAGGGAGGAGGGAGGAGGGTGGAGAAGACAGGAAGGGGGAGGATCAGGAGGCAGAAGAGGATCTTGAGACGAGGAGGAGGATCAGGACACAGGATTTGGAGACATAAGGGAGGAGACGTAAGATAGGTGGGGTAGGGTAGGAGTGAGGTTGGGGGGTAAATCTAATCAGGTTTGCGTGAATTTGGCAAAATCTGATAAGCAGACAGAGGTTGGGACGCAGCCAAGTGTCCTAAGCGGTCTCTGCCATGCTTTCCCCTGGCAGATAATTTGTCACCTTTACATTTCATCCACAATTCTCCAAATGTAGGACAGATACATTTAGCTTACACACCTTCATAACACCCGTATACAACCAAAATGTTTATTTATAATAGCAGTTTATATAAAAAGTTGAATATCGATGGCATTCGTTTTAAATTAGCAATAATAAATTACTGTGCTTTGTCAATCTACTGTTGGAAGGCCTCCCTACACGTTATCGGTTATGGAGACTGCTTGATCATCGTTCACCACACTGGGTAGGTTCGGTGAATGTGTGGAAGCAGAACCATTCCAGGAATCACTCGCCATTGATGTCAACCATGGCCAGGAATGCTACTTGGGTTACTGGTTTCATTACGCAGTACACTAAATACTTTTTTTTATCAGGCGGTAACCCACTGAGACTTTACGTCTTTGTCAAGGTCAAGAGAGATCTGAGTTCGTGATTATGACTATTACTTTGGAATAACACATGAGAGTAACAGTAATAATCTTAATTATAGTTTCCCAATTTTCCAGGTCTCTGACAAAGGACAAACTAAAAATTAGCAAGCTCTCGTCTGGGTAAATGACTGTAGATTTTGAATGCCCATGAAACATAACCTGGTTAAATAAAGGGCCTTGTAAGTAATTAATTAAGAACACCAACTGATTAGATGAAGTGCCTTGCATTTACATAATTCTCATGTATCTCTTCTGGTTAAGGACCTTGCAGATAGTTGACCCCAATGGGATATTACACAGTTAAATAAAGGGCCATTGTATTGCTATGCATTGCGCGCGGGGTGGTTGTAAGCGATGCAGCATTGCTTCGTGCCTCAACTTTAAAACCAAAAGGGGAGAGGCCAAGGGAGGGTGCGAGGGGGGTGGTGCGGGGTGCGAGGGGAGGGGTTCGCGAGGAGTCCGGCGTCCATGGCGCTCGCGTTGTTATCATTCCGGTGGGCATGCACTTGAGACACGGTTTCTTTGGGACCGCGGTGACCCTCAAGCCATGCATCTGTCGAGATCCCCTATCTCGCCCCCCTCCACCTCCTACACTAACTGGGGGGCCCGAGTGGGTTATGGAATGGGGTGATTTCAAAGAGAGAATGTATTGTCTGCTGGGGCAAATGCTGGTAGCGAACACCTATTAAGGTTCACTGGTCGACACGGCGTACGATGGAGTGGTGTGGAAGACACCACACCAACCGACTTTGTCTCCCCAGTGTTGATGCTTATGCTCTTTTACAGCTACTCTTATTCAGGCTGAGCAGACCCAAGGGAGGGGCATGCCATCGGACAGGTTCACATACCGCTGTTATCTCTGGTCGGAAATCGAACCCTGAATGTTTTTAATGAAAGCCTGGCACCATACACATGCAATACAAATGTAGTGAGCCCAAAGACGAGGGAGAGCTGGTACTTGAGGCAACAGTTTAATTTAACAAATAACTCAATACAAGGCCCCTACTACAAAGGGGTAGCGGCCCCTTACACCTGCTACCTGGGGAGGTATGGCCTCCGGGCTATCGTGCCTCCGAACACTGGGGACCACTCTACATTCAACCCTCCGGCTCGGGGCCCTAGGGGAGGCTATCCTCACCCGACCCAGCCAAGGTCCTCGGGTCCCGGCCACTGGTCCACTTCGTCCCGGCCCTTACAAGGACGTCGTGTCTGGGGGTACCCAGGGTCCGACCACTGTCCCACCTCAGTCCCGGCCCTTAGAAGGACAGCGGGTCTGGGGGTCCCAGGGTCCTTACTCGAAGCCCGGTCTTCAGTCTTCGGCTTGAGGACGACTGCCGAACCCGTGCATGGGTCCGGCTTTTATACACCTCCTAGGGTCTCTCCGCCCCTGGCCACGCCTCCCTTCCAGAGTGTTCCAGGGGATCCTAGAATATTCCCCCAGCCCCCCTCTTGGGGTCTGGGGAACCTCGGTGGCCCACATATCACCCCCTACTGACGTATGTCCGCTAGTGCAGGTAAGTTCATGGCGTTACACAAACATATACATCCACGTGCATATTCTGTACATACGAGGGTTGATCAAAAAGTACCAGCACTTCTTTTATCGAAACAAACCTTAAGAACAACATACCTAATCAAGTGTATATCCTTCAAAGTACTTTCCTCCTGTTCGAACACGATAGCGATTCCAGCAGTCCTGCCATTTGTCGAAGCATCTCTGGTCTTCTTCTTTCGGAATGGCTTTCAGGTTGAGTTGCATTTTGGATAATGGTTGGGCATATCCTGCAATATATTTCCTTTTAGGGTGCGTTTCAATCGAGGGAACAAAGAAGGTCACTTGTGTCCGGATTTCTCAAGGATCTGTGACCTCACAAAATTTACCCTCGTGAAACCCAGGATGGATAGTAGGGAGGCGAGCCTGAAGGTTGCAAACCGGCGCAGATGTTCCTTTAAAGGGCTGTACGTTTGCAAGCATAGATAAGGGAGGGCACAACTGTGGCCGAGAGTTGGAGTTTCGTATGGAGTGATCGCCCAGGTAGCTTCCATTACCGCGTCACGAGGCTGATAAAAAGACAATGCCACTCAAATGATTCGGAGTGAAATTTCCGCTGCCAAACTGGAGTTGGTCATAAGCACATTGCGGAGGTATGGAAACTGCTCCACTCTCTCCATAACTGCCCCATCACACATGAGGAGTGGAGGGGGTGGAGCATTCGATAACACACAATGCCCAGGCAGGTGCTTTGTTTTTTGGGGGCTGAGAGCAAGGTGCCATCCTTTAGGAATGCATTCCAGGTTCTGCAGAAGTGTCTCCAACACCTTCTTACACACACACCTCACGCACGTGCATTCCCCAATGGGTATTCGTGCGAGGCTCAGTCGACCTGGAAGAGGCCCAAGACCAGTTCAGATTTCTCTCCACTGATGCTAGCCGTGCTAGGGAATAAAATTAATCGCACTCAGGTACCGGGATTCGTAGCGCCATGCGCTAACCACCGCACCACATCTCTACTGAAACGTGCGAGGTGACGGACCAGCAGAATTCAGCCATCAACTAAAGCGAGGGTTGGGGTGGTGGGGGTTGAGTCGGGGACGGGAAGTGATGTTGCAGGGCGCGTGCACGTCCAAGTACACGCACAGCTCTGACTTTCAATCAGCAAGATAGATAAGCAAGCAACACACCTCCCTCGCGTATCCGTTACTCCACGTAACAAACAAAAGCACTTCCTCCACTCAAGCGGCGCCCAAGGTGTCCCCATATCCCTGCTTGCGCTCTGTAAATGCTAATTCACCTGGTTATCTGCAGGCTGGCGTCTGGAATGCTCTAATTGGATTTAAAACGGAATTGTATACATAATGTGAAATAAAAAAGTGCACATGTACAGCGCTGTTGTCACCCCACTGCTGGGCGAGGTCCTGAAACAATGACCGGGTGCCGTGCGTGGCGGTGAGTAAACATCGACAGTGGGGAGGGAACGGCCACTCGGGCAAGGTTCGAGCCACACCAACCGCCTGAGTGCATTGCTATATTTATATGGCTGTATATTAAAGCGATTATTGCTATGTGCAAACATATGTCAGTGTGTGTATACGTATTTACAGTACATGTATTAACATATGTATACGTACATAGTGCGTGCGGAAATGTATGTGCCCCGTATGTGTATACGATCGTATGTTTCTGTATATATGAATTATACCAATACCCCACGGACGTGCATAATTGGGTATGGACGTGGCGTGGGGGGTAACCCGAGTGAAGTGTAATTTTTGTCTATAGGCTCCGCTTGCGTGTGCAGCTGTGCGTGCTGATTGGGGGGGGGGGGGGTCGCGGATTAGGGGGTTTATCCTCCTGCGTAGATTATCCAGAACACGCAGCTAGTGCGCTCAACTGCGCCTCATCACACTCTTTACAGAACGAGGCCGCCTTCCCCGCACACGTCCAGTACCACACTCGACTTTGATTGGCTAAGTCACCACTTGGTACATTTTCCGCTGGTATCTTCAAATGCCTGCAGAGTCCATCGCGAGTGCTCGCTAGGGTCGTGATGAACTTGACTCGGATCAGCCATGGGTTAATCCATGTGCCTGGTGTAATGGGTATTTCTTTAAATTTGACATGCCTTAATTAAGTTCCAATTACATTTCCATGTCACATTGCCATGTGAAGTTATTTCCTTTGCGAACTCTCACAGTGAGAAGCTCGACATCTCCTACAGAGCGGTACTTATTGTATCATCTTCCAGAGATATGATGGGCTGAGCCGACAGCTGATCTTGCGCTGTCTCCAAGTTGTCGGTGTCCACACGTGCCTATGTCCACACGTGCCTTTGAGCTTGCATAATCGTCGAGTTGGCAATGGCCTTGGCAATTTGACAAGCATTTTAGGGTTTTTATTATGGGTATTTCATGTCCGTATTTTACTGTCATAACGTTCATTACAATTTTCTTTTTTTGCTGATGTTTGTATTGATATATTATGATCCCTGCTCACCTGTATTACCTTTATATTTTCTGTGAAGCATCTTGACACGCAGTTGCATTTAGACGCTATACGAATTGAAATTGCATTTTAGCGCAGTACACAACTAATTGTTTCACATTCATGCCCTTCTCCAAGCACAAAATGTCAAGTTATATGTTAGGATTTTAGATAAAAAAAAATCTCTTTGCCCTCACCTGTGCTGAAACTTGACCGCCACCACTTTAGTTCAGCAGTGTCACGAGTGGAGAGGAAATAAGGGCTGGGGCGCGTTGATGAAGAGACACCGTAGATATCAAGTCGATTTAAAGTGGTGCCTTCCTCGTTGAGGAGCTGTAGCCGAGGCGATGCAACGCAGAATAAATCCCAGCATCATATGACGTTAACACCCCCCCCCCCCACCTCGGCTAGAGTGTCACTGCACTGAGTGTTGCTGTTTTAACATAAGTAGCCGATAGCGTATTACATTTTAAATGTTCTCTTTATAAACAAACATAGCATTTGTTAATAATATTCACCACTTTGTCAATCCGCTGCTAGGTAGCCTTTTCAAGCCAAGTCGAGTCAAATGTCGTTGTTTAACCAGGTGGCAACTCAAGAGACGAGGAAAAGTCCAATTTCGAAGAGTGACCTGGATGACCAAACGGAAAAATATTGAAACTAAAGAATAGCAATGAAGCAAATAGAAATTCGAACCAAAAGCAATTGCATCATAGTCATTTGATTCGTGGGGGTTGGTCAAGGTTAGGGAAGGAGTAGGTGAAAAAGGGAGGTACAAGGTCAGTTCCCATATCACTTGCCACTGATGTTAGCCGCGGTCGCGAATTCAACTCAGGTAGCTGTGTTCACAGCACAGTGCGCTAACCGCTGTGCCACCACTCCACCCCTACATAAATACACATGCTCGTTCCTGTTAAAATTTAGTAAATTGGCTCAAACCTCCCTATTTTCTGGGATTGTTGTTGTCTATTGCTCACCACTCCCTGCCCTCCACTGCTGCCTGTGCACTCTATGCACTGGTCAGTATTCCCAGAGCAGGGCATGATCCAGGGGGGCTCAGACCCAATAACCATCAACAGCCATAATCAATGCACTTCTGTATGAAGGTCTCCCGAAGCCATCCCCATCCATAACACAACAATTCATGCAACTATTCACCCAACACCTGATTATGAGCTCATTCAATTGCTCCATCTCTGCGGTAGATGGTCTCTTGAGCACATTCCATCCTTGAGCTGTCACTCAGTTATATCGCCATTTATTTACCCAGGACAACCAAACTCTTCATTTACCAAGGACAACCAGACGCTTCATTTACCCAGGACAGACTCTTTATTTACCCAGGACAACCAAACACTTAATTTACCCAGGACAACCAGACGCTTCATTTACCCAGGACAGCCGCTTTATTTACCCAGGACAACCAGACGCTTCATTTACCCAGGACAGACGCTTTATTTACCCAGGACAACCAGACGCTTCATTTACCCAGGACAGACGCTTTATTTACCCAGGACAAACAGACTCTTCATTTACCCAAGACAACCAGACGCTTCATTTACCCAGGACAGACGCTTTATTTACCCAGGACAACCAGATTCTCTATTTACCCAAGACAACCAGACTCTTCATTTACCCAAGACAACCAGACGCTTCATTTACCCAGGACAGACGCTTTATTTACCCAGGACAACCAGATTCTATATTTACCCAAGACAACCAGACTCTTCATTTACCCAGGACAACCAGATTCTCTATTTACCCAAGACAACCAGACTCTTCATTTACCCAGGACAACCAGACTCTCTATTTACCCAAGACAACCAGACGCTTCATTTACCCAGGACAACCAGACGCTTCATTTACCCAGGACAACCAGACGCTTCATTTACCCAGGACAACCAGATTCTATATTTACCCAAGACAACCAGACTCTTCATTTACTCAGGACAACCAGATTCTCTATTTACCCAAGACAACCAGACTCTTCATTTACCCAGGACAACCAGACTCTCTATTTACCCAAGACAACCAGACGCTTCATTTACCCAGGACAACCAGACGCTTCATTTACCCAGGACAACCAGATTCTATATTTACCCAAGGCAACCAGACTCTTCATTTACCCAGGACAACCAGATTCTCTATTTACCCAAGACAACCAGACGCTTCATTTACCCAGGACAACCAGATGCTTCATTTACCCAGGACAACCAGATTCTATATTTACCCAAGACAACCAGACTCTCTATTTACCCAGGACAACCAGACGCTTCATTTACCCAGGACAACCAGACGCTTCATTTACCCATGACAACCAGACTCTTCATTTACCCAGGACAACCAAACTCTTAATTTACCCAGGACAACCAGACGCTTCATTTACCCAAGACAACCAGACTCTTCATTTACCCAGGACAACCAGACTCTTCATTTACCCAGGACAACCAGACGCTTCATTTACCCAGGATAACCAGACGCTTCATTTACCCAGGACAACCAGACTCTTCATTTACCCAGGACAACCATACGCTTCATTTACCCAGGACAACCAGACGCTTCATTTACCCAGGACAACCAGACTCTTCATTTACCCAGGACAACCAGACTCTCTATTTACCCAGGACAACCAAACTCTTAATTTACCCAAGACAACCAGACTCTTCATTTACCCAGGACAACCAGACGCTTCATTTACCCAGGACAACCAGACTCTTCATTTACCCAGGACAACCAGACGCTTCATTTACCCAGGACAACCAGATGCCTCATTTACCCAGGACAACCAGACTCTTCATTTACCCAGGACAACCAGACTCTCTATTTACCCAGGACAACCAAACTCTTAATTTACCCAAGACAACCAGACTCTTCATTTACCCAGGACAACCAGACGCTTCATTTACCCAGGACAACCAGATTCTATATTTACCCAAGACAACCAGACTCTTCATTTACCCAGGACAACCAGACGCTTCATTTACCCAGGACAACCAGATTCTATATTTACCCAGGACAACCAGACTCTTAATTTACCCAGGACAACCAGACTCTCTATTTACCCAGGACAACCAGACGCTTCATTTACCCAGGACAACCAGACGCTTCATTTACCCAGGACAACCAGACTCTTCATTTACCCAGGACAACCAATCTCTCCATTTACCAGGACAACCAGACTCTCTATTTACCCAGGACAACCAGACTCTCTATTTACCCAGGACAACCAGACTCTTCATTTACCCAGGACAACCAGACTCTTCATTTACAAAGGACAGACTCTCTATTTACTCAGCACAACCAGTCTTTTTGAAGATGATCCTGCTACATTGCGGTTTTTGGACAGTCTCATTCATGGGAGTTTGGCTTCACATGGGAGGAAACTGAAGAACCAAGAGAAACCCCATCACACATAAGAGGGGTTAACGCTTAAAGCTCAAAACAGATGGGTTCATTAACCCGTATGCTGTACTGCCCTCTCCTGGCCCTCCGATAATTCCACGAAAACTTATATACAAGTACTAACCAGTCTCAACCTGCTTAGCGTCTGAGATTCGGCGAGATCAAGAGGCGCGCGTGTGTGGTGATTTGGTCTTTCGCGACGCATTATTGCAAAGGCACAAACTCAGATTCGTGCAAGGGGACATGATCCTCTTGGCTGTTACCCTCTCCACCACCACCCAGCTCACAAACCCTCGCTTTGGGAAGGATAATTAATCCCAGACATCCGTGCCGATTGGAGGCAAAATAATCCGGAGTTCCACGTAATCCTGACGATGAATTACATGTGTGAGAGCATTAACGCGTTAGCGTTAAGTGCAACACAAAAGCATCCACATATATATGCGCGGCACTAATTCCAGTGGCCGCGGGACTATCAGATCTCCCGGTGTCTCTTGGGTTGGCGATGGAGAGGTGCATAGTTGGTGGGTGAGATATGTACTTTGGAGGGCTAAAATATATTTTATAAAGTAATATTTATAATAAATTATTTATTGGAAAATGAATGTCCAGAATGAAGGGAGTGCAACGTTTTCATGAGCAGAGCACACAGTGGACTGATGCGTCCAAGGGCACGGGTTCACCCATCACGCCGGTCTACCGCTTGGCTCTCCAACACACCGGTGTGCTATACTAGTGACGAATTGGCATGTTCTGTGTACATCACAATGCTTACGAGTTGGCTGTGTCGGGTGGTGGTGGGTTTTAATGGCACATTTATATAGTTACACGATCTAACCCAAAAACCTCAATTATGGATGATTTTGGTCGCGAAAGCCTGCTACGTGTTAAACGGTGGGTTCCTTGACAAGTCCCGAGTGCAGATGTTACCTCAAAAGTCGTTCTGTAATGTCTACACTGCCTGCACACTCGATACCTACCCCGCTGGCTAAATCCTTAGACTGACGACGCAGAAAGTGGAGGATGATTTTGCCCTAACTGGGATAATGAGAAGTGACACCCGACGTTTCGCTCGCAAAAAACGAGATAAACGGCAGCGGCGCGCGAGACACGACACCAGGGAGAGCGCTGCTCAACTCACACGGAAATATTCATGAGGCTTAACACGGAGAGCTGCTCCCGCACGTATCCACTGTTATGTCGCTTAATTCTTTCGTCACAGAATGGCTCGTTAACAAGTCTCACACGACAACTGGCATTCCTCTTCGAAGCCATAACGCGACCGAGATGTGTAAATAAAAAACATTCATGTCGAGGGACAAATATGGGAAGGAGGCTGTTTTGTCTGATTATTTGTTTGTTTCATGAAGTTGGCTGCTTAGATTGTATTTCTCCAGACACATAGACTCGCCTCATATCTCTCTCTCCTCGTTCTGCCCTGCACCAGTGTCATCTCTATTCTACAGGCCGACCTGCATTAACAGTGATGAATTAACAACCAGTGACCATCAATTTACTAACCAGGCTTGTACCTGCTTAGCTTCTGAGATCTGATGAGATCGGACACGTTCAGGGAGGTATGGTCTTAGGGAACGAGAAGTGGAATGCGCCTGTCTTATCGTGATGGGTTGTCACCTGTCCTGGTTTTCCCAGGATCATCCTCTCATTGATGAGGTGGTTGCTGGCCTGAGAAATCTATCAACTTTACTGGGACATGAAATATTTTTTTATCAGTTATGTAACAATACAACACTCAACAAAATGTATTTACACGTTATTCTGCCGTCTCCTGGTATTGTGGGATATTCTTCTTTCAATGCTAAGTTTTTGCTCTTCAGAGGTGGCAACCCTATCTCACATGCGGTGGAACACCTGGTCTGTCTCCTCAGGTATTTATAATCACGTGCGAGTGTGGCTATAATAGCGCTGACATCGTCGAAGGTTTGTTTGATGGGAAGAATGCACAGCAAGGCTCAGGGACGCTCGCCGTGTCACAGGAATTTGCCAAACAACCGCGCTTGCATCTTTCATCATGGCGCCTGGCTCCCTCTGCCTCTCCATCCCTGCCACGCCAACGGCGACATCCCGACCGTGACTAAAAAGCAGGGCTCCAACAGGACCGCAGCTATACAGCAGCTCGTTTTATAGACGCCTCCCGCGAGAGAGAGGATTTGTGTTTTTTGACGCAAGATGTTGAGTTCAGGCTGTCGCAAAAACGCAATGTTACATTCACACTGATAAAAAAAAAACTGAATGGAATTCCTGCCTGTGCTGGGTTAATCCCAGATATTAGGGTCACTGCGGTATGGCAATACTCTGATATATCGCAAAAAAGATCCACGATAATCGTATCAACACATGTTGCTAAATAATTGTTGAATTGTGATTATTATTGCTAATTTTATTATTCTAAAATATTCAATTTTATGGCCAAATATTTGTCTGAATTCACAAACTTAAAATTATCTCCTTGCACCAGGGTGCACATCCACTAAGCTCCACCACTGCTTGCATGCCGCGTGTGAGTCATTCTTGTGTACAACTGTTTTGGTCCAGGCTTGATTGGTCTTGGGTTAGTGTGGAATGGGTGATGGGGGAGGGCTGGCTGGCAAAGGACACTGTGTGAATGCTACACAGGAGGAGACATGCCCATTACAAACACCTGCCCGCAGTGTGCCGTGTGCCTGCTGGCTGTCTGCCCGAGCGATGCCACCTCTGCCGCGCTTCCCTACATGAGTTTAATTTAAATCAACGACAGCTCACTCTCCTCAAGGGACAAAGATACACCATATAGCCTTTAACAGACTGTTCAAAGACACAGACATAAACAGAAATACTGAAACATAAACAAAGACACGCACCAAATATTAAGACTAAGCCACATAGTGACAGACTCAAAGACGCACACACTAAGAAACACAAAGACACACAAACACATGGCTGGGAATTGAACTCGAGTGACTGGGTTTGTATGTATGTTGAACTTCTTTCGCACCGTATTTAGCCAAGTGCTAATCGGAGGTGCGAGTTTGCAGCACAGTATCCGAAGCGCTGTGCCACAGCTACCTGAATAAAATACCAATATCCCACATAGAGCCTTTCACAGACCGTTGAGGCGAGTGCTGTTCATAAGCACGGATTACATGAGCGGTTACCCCGTAATTCGCGCATTTTGCCACCAAACCCAGATATCTGCGTTTCACTCCCAACCACGGCTGGCAGTGAGTGGCAAGTGATATCAGAACTGGCCATGCGCCTCTCTTAAGCCGACCAAGTCCCTAAATCAATCATTAGCGTTATTGTAGAGAATTTAAGCAATAAAATAAAAAGCAGATCATTTTCCCTCTTGCCATATTTGTCTCTCCACGTATAAAAATAAAAGTATTTTAAGGTAAAAAATACTTGACTAAACGAGCACCTGTAGCAGTGTGTATGTATCTACGAAGGTCGTCATGGCACATGACATGGAAGGTGGCTAGTAATATGTCCGGCTGCCTTTGTCTCTCCAGTGTTGATGTTTACGCACTCCATCAGACAGCTATTGTGCCTAAGTCGGCCTAGGGGATGCCCAGAACCGGTTCAGATATTCGTCACTAATATTGGCCCTGAGCGGGAATCAAACTCGGGTCGTCGCATTCATAGCTTGATAACAGCACTTGCCCCAACAGCCTGTGTAGGTTATACAGCTGGACAGCTCTGCTCTCTCTCTCTGGCACGGCTGCACTCCGTTCCGTACGGCTGGTGGTTACTCGCGTCCCCTCTCTCTCTCAACCTCTCCCGCTCCCGCGCGCCGCTAACAGGCAGTGCGCTGGGAGGAAGCCTCCGGCCCGCCACGTGGCGAGCGATGTGGTCCCGCTCTCGGACTCCACACACTGACCCCGAGCTCTCTTCCGCTTCTCCTTATATCCCCTGGCCTACGTCACCAATCCCCGCCTACAGCCACTCTCCCTCACGAACCTTCGAGATGGTTACTTCCCCCGAGCCTTTTTAGCTCTGCCCCTAACCTCGGCCCATCCCTTTAATTGGGTGATGGCCCAAGCGGCGGAGCCTATCCACTGATCGGCGCTCGTCGATGAACTCTCGTATTACACAGGTATCTTTGTCTTTGCTCACTCTCCACTATCTCAAAGAAAAAAGATCCTCCTCATAGCCTTAACAGACTTTTGAGGCAAGTGCTGTTCGCGAGCACTTATGAAAACTGCCCACGGTACACGAGGGGATGGGTGGAAAGCACCACACCCGACCATCTTTGTCTCCCCAGTGGCAATGTTCACACACCACACCAGGTACTCATTCTGAGACTGAGTCTACCGAAAGGGAGGCCCAGGACCGGTTCAGATAATCGTCGCTGGTGTTGGTGGCCGTGAGCGGGAATCAAACTCGAGTCGCGGGTTCATAGTACAGTGCGCTAACTCCTACACCACTGCTCCCCATACACTCTTTCTCACATACACACACTCTAAAATAATTGGCAGATATAACTGAAGATTAATGAACTCGGATCATCCAAGCAGGGTTTAGATGGTCTGGATGGGTGGGCAAGCATTCTAACAAAAGGCAATGAGAGTCGGAATATGAGACCCGATGGGTATTTGGTGAGTGGCACGACACTCATATGTCCCTGGCCTGTATCACGACTTTGCACCTGGTCACGAATCGAGCTGTGGCTCTGCAAGGTTATCCTTGTGACCCCTTCTGTATTGTTTAGGTGAGAGCAGAGTGAATTTGGGGTGGGTGAGGGGTCAGATAAATGAAAATAATCAATTCACTTGCTTGCAGAGAACTAAAATTATTGTTGTTCCTGATTGACGAACTTGAAATTGCATCTTGCGGTAATTAATAACGATGCTGCTCAAAAAATAAAACTTACGCAGAAATGCCTCAAGACTCAGCAGGGTCCTTCTACATTGAGATGTTGGGCCATCTCCATGGATGAGTGTTTGGCTTCATGTGGGAGGAAACCGGAGAACCCGGAGAGGGGATAACACACTTAAAGTGTTGCACAATTACGATCAAAATCCAGAAGATAGTGAATGTCAAAACCAGTCCAGAGTTTTCTCGTGTTGAATCGTAGAAGTTCAACATACATACATAGGTGCTGACAATTTTAATTCCCAGAAGTCCCTGTGGTTGATGGGATGTGCAAAACATGTTTACGTGTAGGCACACATGTGAAAAGGATATGTATTGTCATAATTATTTTGTTACTTATGTAAAGGAGAGGAGCCAAATGAAATCTTATAGGGGTGGGGGCCATGACCCAGGCAATGTTAAACAAACTTCAGGACAATGATATGTTAGGAATTTAGAAGGGGGAGCTGAGCTTTCAGCAGCCTCCTCCAGCTACCTCCAGCCCACTCCCCCTTCCGACGCTGCAAGCGGAGGGTCGGAGTAGGATGGAAAACGTGATCGGATTCATTAGCAGTGGCGGAGGTCACTTGAGTGTGATGTCTCGGTGTAGAGGGCACGCGAGTGATTCAGAGCGATGAGCAGGGATGAGGAGAGAAGGTGTTGCCGAGTGCTTGTTGTGTTTAGTTTGCTGTCCTTCCCCCGCACCTACGATTAGCCCTGTTGGCTAAATACGGTGCAAAAGAAGTTCTACAAACATACATATGTAGTGTAATCGATGGAGGCACACACACTGGAAGTCGGAGGCACCACGTTTATTTAACCCAAACCGGGTAACTCCCTAACGGTCAACGTAGCTATCTAGACCCCAACAGGGTCACTACATAACGTACTCTCGGCCACTTTAACAGGGTAACCATATAACCGGGTCAGGTCAGCAACATCTGCCTGACCCTCGATGCCCGGCGTGACGACTCGCCACCAAATACCAACGACTGATAACCGAAGACCGAAGAGAAGGGGTACGGCGAGTTGATTCTCCAATACAGCCGCGATTGCTCTCCGGCCAACCCTCTTATGCTGCCGAGCGTGGCCTCGCTCTGCCTCCAGCCACGCCCCCCTCTGGATCTTTCCCGAATGATCTGGAGTCAGTGTCACGTGTCCCTCAAGCCCCCTTTTGGGCCGCCTTGCTATCCTATGCCGGTCACGTGCCCTCTCGGGTTCACCCAACGGTCACGTCCTCATGCGTCCTCTCTCTACCCGTCAACGGGACCACGTCCTCTAGGGCCCACTTCCCTGCCCTACCTACGCCGGTGCCAGAGAGAGGCCGAGACACCCAATTCTGGGCTTGTGATCCTAGATGTCGCACACGTCATAGTGAACCTATTACCGTCTCTACACATACATCAGTGCTCGCTAACAGCACTTGGCTCAGCAATCTATTAGAGGCTATATGGGAAATATTTGTCTTTGTGTGCCAGTGAGCATGACTAGGCCTGCGCTAAGGTCGCCACCTTTTCCACTGTAGACGAAACCCTGGATGTATTTCTCGGTCAACCTAGGCCTTTCAAAATGTTACAGTGCACCGTAATAAAGTTCAACACAATGTCGGTACCAGAGCTCAGTACAAACCGAATACAGATACCAAATCTTGATTACAGATGTCGAATAAACACGCCGATTCCAAAATATAGATGCCGAATACAGTACCCGGACAGCTCGAGAATTGGCATCTGTATTAGTGGCAGAAATTGGTTGTAATTGAGCTTCAGAGAGAGCCTGGTATTGGTCCCATATCCTGGCATACTTGGTTAACGTCAATGCCTGTCAGTGGTGGTTCATCATAAAAGCATGGGGTCTGACCTTCAAATGAGTGCTCAACCCATCAAACACTCTGTCCTCTACTGGTAGAGGAGCCAAGCGCATCAACATCACCATCAATCATCATCAACCATGATCTCTCCACTGCTGGATAAAGGCCTGCCCAAGTCATCATCTGTCACGACCCTATGATGCACAATCCATCTAATGCCTGCGTACGAGCTGATTTCATTTCTCACTCTGTGAGACGTGCTCCTGAGCGCAATACCTCCTTTGACTGCCACTCTGTTAAGTCTCGACCACCGGCCATCATCCCTTCTAGTGAAGTGTCCTACACAAGCCGACTTTTCTTCATTTGCGTTATGCCTCTAACTTGCGTATGTTCTCTAATCCATGTGTTCATGCTTCTGCCTCTCAGAGTAATTCTAGATCTGCATCTCCCAATGCTGCTTTGCACACTCACATGGAAGTTCATGTTGCTCCTTCATCCGAACTGAGACGGCGCAATGGCATCGCACTGTGTGGTATTTACGTAGAGCTGGATACTCTTCTTCATGTATTATTAGTGTCATCGTGCAGATTTTTTCTGGCCAATATATTTTTTGGGTCTTTTGATCTGTTCATTTGTGTAAACTGATGATGATTAATGTTCTGGAAAGCATTTTTATTTATTATATATTTGTTTCCAAGTGTAATATTTTACGGCTGCTATCATTGTAATGTCATTTTGGTGAATCCAGTTCACTCTTGCAAATGAGACTAATGCTGGTCTCGAGAGTCCTCACCTGGTTAAACAAATAATCTAAACTAAAAATTAAACACTTTCCATTTGTAACTCACACTGTAACAGCATTCGGCATTAGAGAACAGCCTCTGGAGGAAAAGAATGTATTGCAGTTTGGATTGAGAACTACTTCTGAGGTCCCTTCAGTTGTCTCTTAGTCTCATTCGGTTAATAGGGAGGAGTTAGTAGATGGCAAAGCAAAAGAGTGGTTGAGTGAGTGTGTGGATGCGCAATACAGTGGTGGAGTGGACGAGCGGGAGAGTGAATGAGGGGATGATAGAAAGAGAAGCACGGTTGAGTGGACGAGCAGAGGAGTGTTCGAGTGGATGAGGAAGGAAAGGATGAGTAGACGAGAATGAATTTGGTAAGTGGCTAAGCAGGAGAGTGAACGAGTGGATCATTAGACAAGCTGGGGCGGGGTGAGCCACTGAATGAGTGGACTCGACTCGGAGTAGGATATTGGGAGATAGGATGAGCAAGGAAGAAACGGGGTTGACAACGCGGTTGCGGCTGTGCCAATGCGGTGGCCCCCATGACGGGCAGTAAGCAATACATTTAGACGGGGGCTTGGGCGGGATTACGCTGATAGGATTAGGAGCTTACGAGCTTGTTAATGGATGGATGAGAAGCCACAAGCACACGCTCATCTTGCGCCACTCATGCGCCGCTCCGCCACCCCCCGCGGAAATGTGCGGGACCGAAGTAACCTTCACGCAGCACCCGCCGCCTTCGTCTCCCAAAGCAAAAGTCAACCGGCCTTCCGCAAAGCCCCCGCCACGAGTGGTAATTCTAGTTTGCAGGCAGTTTCGATTTTTTCTTAAGGTTTTATGTTACTCAATATTTATTCATGGCTAACTGTCCACATGCCAACTTATCAATGTTCATCGAGAAACATTACGAAAAAAACCGTTTTATTAGTGCCCCTTGGTGTACCGTGCAGACTCCCACTTTTTTCACTGCATCTCTGCCTTTTGAAGTGCAAAAAAAGGGTAATTTCCCAAAACGTCGTCTATTACATTTGAAACATTTTAAGGCCTTCATGTTATTGACTGATGTGTTGAGTTTTTGTTATATGTGCTTTGGCACCTTTGCTATTTCGGTGAATATTTTTTATTAGTTTTAGAGATAATCTAGGGTAATTGGTTTATTTGAGTTGGGCGTGGTGGCTGATCCTTTTGGAGGTGAAGGTTGGTGGATTACAGAGAGATTTGTGAAACTTCCAAGTTCACTAACTGGACTGCAGCGAAGTTCCCGGCCACGGCGGTACAGTAAATAGGTTCTTGAGCCCATCTGTGCAGTGGTGCTTTGAGTGGAACTTGCGACATTATTTTTTAAATAAAATATTTCACCTGTAAAATCCCTTGAGATAAAACATCTAATTTGCACATGTGTCAATTGACATATCAACATAGCAAACACATGACATGGACGACATTTGCAAATCTATTCAATCTATACCATTCCCATGCAGGACCCTCCTTGAGACTTAGGCTTTCCTGGGTTTTTAAAAGGCATCAGTGTTATCAAATACATACAAAGAAGACCAACAATCTTGATTTGAAGCTTTCGTGACTGCAGGAAACCATACTCTTCGGTTCTTTCGGTAAAGTCACGTAGGTAAAAATATAAAACAACAATCCCCGATGCTGCACGTACAGCCCCAATGCAAGATCTTTGTAGAAAATTGACAACTATTCAATCGCAAGACCCTTCTGAAAAAGAGTCCTGAGACTCAGTGAGACATTTATGGATAAATTAACAACATTAATAACACCCTATAATCTGTAATTTTCTTCCACCAGAAATCTGCGCTATGGACTCCCCGCTGCTGTTGAAATCCAGGTTCAAGACCTCCCTTTTTACCACTGCCTAAGACTGCCAGACTCTCTATATCTATATACATAAAAGAGAAATTTGTGAATATGTGTGTCTGTTCGAAATGTTTAGCATACTTCCCGACATGCAACCAACTTGAAATATGGCATGCGGGTAGCTTACATACTGTACACAATGCGAAAAGTATAAAACGACTTTTGTATTTGGAGGGGGGGGGGGGGGGCGCAATAATGGATATATTTTGCACGGCAAGTGAGTGGTGACGTCACATCTGTGATGTTACCCGCATGCGTAAGCGTTACGCAGTGTGCCTGCTGATGTCACGCACCCCCCCCCCCACCCTCCGCGTAGGCCGTGTATTAATCAAAGATAAGAATCCAAGTCTCGGGCGAAGCCGGGAAGTAAAGCTCGTATACAATAAATATGCCCACTATTTCTGTGCAGTGTCTTGAGATGCAGTCATATTTAGGCACCGCTCTATAAATCCACATAGTCTGGGTATTGTGAACAGGCCACCTTCAGCACCATGGACAAGGGTGAGGGTTAGCCTCAGACAATACTGCATAACCACTTGGGGTGAGTGTTACTCAGAAGCCAACCTATTAATGATTGTAGAAGAGGCTCTGTAGAGTCAAGGGTGGTCTTATTGTTTATTGAGAATTCAGTGGGAGAAACGCATTGGATCACAATAATGTTTCCTACTGAATGCATTTTTAGTGTTTACACCATGCACTCATGCATACGCACACAAATATAAATTGGCCCAATCAAATAGGCAAATAAATGCTCAACTTAAAAATAGACAACCATACATATAAACAGTCACATACACTCAAAGACAAGCACAGATATACACAGTCACACAAAGGTACACAAATACGCAGTCATACAGAAGCACGCACAAAGACAAAGATCCCCCGTATAACCTATAACAGACTGTTGGGGCAAGTGCTGTTAGCGAGCACCTACAAAGGCACACGAGGGGGTGGGTGGACAACATCACGCCGGGCCGCCTTTGTCTCCCAGTGGTGATGTTTATACACCACACCAGGTAATGTACTCATTTGAGGTTGAGTCGACCTAGAGGAGGTCTATGACCGGTTCAGATAATTGTCACTGGTCTTGGCGGAATTCAACTTGGGTCGCCGGGTTTGTATTGCAGAGCGCTAACAGCTACCCTCCCGCTCACACGCAAACAGTCACACATACAAAGGTACACATCGAGACACACACCCAGTCATACATAAGCACACACAAAGACACGCAGTCACAAATACATCCTCAAAAGCCTACATAGACTGTTGGGGCAAGTGCTGTGAGTCGGTACCTTTGAAGGCCGGAAGGGCACACAATGGGGTGTTGTGGTCAGCACCACGCTCAGCTACCTTTGTATACAGTGCTATTACATTCCATTACAGGTACAAATTTAAAGCTGAGTCGACCTAGGGGAGGCCAAAGAATGGTTCTGATAATGGTCTCGAATAAAACTGATGTCGCTGGGTTCCAAGCACGGTGCACTAACCAATGCGCCGCTGTTCCCCAGTCTCACGAAGACACCCAGGGCAGTCAAATCCGACACTGTCATTGGGCGGCACAGCTCGCTCATGTCCTGCCGCTGAAGTCGCCTTTTGCGCACGCAAGCAAGGCCAAGTCCAGGGCAGAATCTGATTATGAGCTCACAGCACTAATCTGGACGCTAATTGCTTAGCACGGCCTTTGGGTAACACAGGGTAGAGCCAAGAAGACAATGGTGCCATTGCATAAGGCAAACAAACACACCGGATGGGCCACTTCATTGCATCGTGCGCTTCTACGGCCCTCTGGAACGCTTTTCCTTCCGACATTAGGATGCCACTGGAGCTAGAAACTTTTAAATCTAGCTTTAAAACTAATTTCTTTACAACTATTTTTTTCGGAGTGATATTGACGATGATGATTAGATTGCCGGCACATGGGTGGGTTCAGTGTGCTGGTGGCTTGAGTGTCGGTGTGACGCGGAGGGGAGGTGTGGATGTAGTGAAATACAAGCTCAGCAACACGTGGCGCGTGTCGATCCCGCTCACGCACAATGGCGCGCATTGCGCTCATGCGCAAGCCCAAATAGGAAGCGCTGGTTTCCATTCAGAGGTGATACTGCTTCATGCCTCGCATAATAAGCCTGCATTGTCTGCCGCTCTTGCTCAGCTTTTCATTTGTTAATAGAGAAGGCAGGGTGAATAAATTAGGACATTTTTTTAATGGTATTGGATGCGATGTGTAAGTGGGGGCACTTGGAATGAGATGTGAATTCAACATTTGTAGCCCTTCTGCCATCGCCCTCTCCACAACCATGTTGGTCATGGTGGTTGTTCTTTACCATACTTCACCGTGCTGGTCAGTGTGAGTTGGTGATGGCGAGAAGCAAAGTGATGATGGTTGTGGAACCTCGGAATGTTGGGAGGATAGTGATGATGTTTGACGATGAATCCTGATGAAAATTTGTCTTTAGACCAAATCGACTTGAACCCATGGGAATATTTGTCCCCCCCTGAAGAAATATCCGTTCTGAGTAGGACCCAATGTTTGGGAATATATTTGTAAATATTTTTGGAATAGTTTTATTTTTAGAATATGTGTAACCCCTTATATGTTTCCAACAGAGTAATATATATTTTCATATCCATCTATAACCATGAATTTTAAACTAAAAGATGGTTTTATAACTTTCCAAATGTATTTGTCAAATAACTGCTCAGTTTTCTTTCAGTATAAAGTAGTTTTACTATCCTGATAGTTTTACTATGCACGAAAGACACGCGAGCGAGGATCGCAAAGGCAATCGGAATAATGGCAGGATTCCATAACATCTGGAGAAGCTAGCAAATCAGCTATAAGACCAAACTGAACATCTTAAGAACATGCGTGTTCAGTACTGCTTTGTATGCCTGTGAGACTTGGACACTGAAAAAGACCGACAGAGATTAGATATTGCAATTAAAATGTATTGCTACAGAAAAATACTGCACATAAACCTGACCCAAAGAGTGACCAATGTAGACGTATGTAAGAGTTGCACGTAGAAAAAAACCTGATGCAGGCAGTGATGAGAAGGAACCTGGCACTATTTGGACATGTATGTAGGATGGACAACAACAGGAAATCAAAGTGTGTGGTTCGGAAAATTGCAAGGAACCGAAAAGAGGGGAAGACCTAACATAGAATGGCTTTCCGACATAAGAGATTGCTGCCAGAAAGATGTGCACTACTTGAGCATTTTGTCACAAGACTTAAGTGGAAACAAATTATGAGATATGCAGTGGACACCTACCGTGATGATAGTTTTACTTTTTCATATCATGTATTTAGTTTTTTGTCCCAAGCAATGTAGGTGCCCAATCCAAGCGTTAACACTTACCTTTACTCAAAAACCCATTCCCATTTCCTAACCATTAACTTTAATCCTAGACCCTATCTGCAACTATTAATCATTAATCATAACCCCATGTCATAACCTTAAACCTAACCACTCCCCCCCCCCAACTCGTAATTCCTAATCAAACCCCAGGAGTACAAAGAGTATGGAGGCACACATGTTTGTAGGTGGGGACACACAATACTTCCTGTGGGATAGCAGTCGGCCATGTTGGTTGTTCCACTTGTCAGAGCAGATATTTACATCATTGTGCAGAGTCACAAACATTTGTTTTTTCATAACGTGGATATTAAACAGTATATATTTTTGATCCAAATAGTATCAAAATGCAGAACGTGTGTAATCCTTGCGCCACAGTAGTATACTTGGTGCCGGGTGACGCGTTTACTCTGACACTGCCGCAGGGTGACGCGTTGACTCTGCCACTCTTGCGGCACTGAGAGGCGGTGATGGATGCTGGAACAGTAAGAGAACACGACAGTCATCTCGTCTGTGGCTTTCAAGTCCTCCACACCCGAGACTTCGTTTCAGCCGAGTCCATCCTGGTCGATGACCCGAACTATATTTCCACAGCCGTCGTACCACTTGCAGGGTGCCCTTTGGCAGTGCAGCAAAAGGTCAAAAGGTCGACACTGCTCTCCTTCACCAACCTGCACCGACTCGAGTGGTGAGGTCTGGGAAAACAACTCCCATGTCCCACACGGTATCGGGAGGCCCTCTTCCAGCAGTGGATTAATAAAAGGGTTGTACACATGACCTTCATTGAATAACATCAATGAGTAGAAGCAGGGCCTCTTTCATACAATGAATGGTATACGAGTTTTGAGGCAGTATAATGAGCTATATAACGAGGAGCTTTTGCAATGAAAAGACTAAAGGTACTATTACATCCCAAAAGTGGAGATGTCACCACATGGAGAAGATAACTCACATGAACGAAAAGAGAGATCAAGAAAGATGGAGAGGCGGCAGGCTCGTGTCGCGCTGTCACGCAAGGCACACCGAAGACAAACAATGGAACAAATCAGCCCTTGTGCCAGCTGGGTGATGCACGGGCAAGCACATGGGCAGGGCAAGACGACATTGCTTGGTGTTAGGCTTGTTACGCGGTAACGGGCAAACTGGTAACCGTTTTCAGAAAGGGTTACCGATTCAGAAAGTCAGGAGCAGTTAATCGATTCCAGTGGAATATTCATGATGAATGCACTGATTGGCACTGTGGACTTGCAAACCGTACGTCGGCCTAAGCCACTACGTGGTACATTTTGTTCTCGTTTCCCAGTAAAGAAATATGTATAACTGTACAGTGTGTTCATTCATTGCTCTAGAAAACATTTTAATCGGAGAGAAATTGACAATTAATTTTTTGCCAGTTTTTTCATGCATTTTACTGATTTTAACAACCCTACTCTTTTATTTTGTTTACACCTGGCGATTTGACAATTTGTCGGTCACTGTCGGGAGACAGTGCTGCTGTGAGATCAGGGGGCTCGGAGAGGGAGACGGAGGAGGGCTATGAATAGAAAGCGAAGGGTAATATTGACATGGTGTACTGTACCACCGCGCCTCGGTGATGCAAAAACACACCGAGTGACGGAGGAGAGATAACCATGCGTAGATGACCCAGAGCCACTCGAGGGGTGGTGGGGGTAGTTGCTTTTCTCTGGATTATTTTTGTGTCAGGTGCAGAGAGGTAGAAACTGGGTGCTCCACCGCTTGACCAACCCACAGTAATATCTGCTAATTTAACGTCCATTTAAAAAAAAGAATCACGCCTGTGTAGTTATTCAAGACGGTTTTCACGATGAACATACCTCGCTAGCAATGAGTTGTTTAGTTGATTGATTCTCCTGGGTTGCTTAATAGTTATTGTACACGATGTGGTCGGATTGTTCGGCACTTTATGAGGCATTTGCCCTGAGAGGAGGGCAATGCATCCACAATGTCGCTGGAGTCGTAGCCCGCTGGCGAGCGCATCCATTCCCCGATGCCTCCGGTTTTAATTGTGCTCAGATACAGTTACGTAAGTCATGGTATTTAAAAGACATTCCTGCATATGATCATTCATGCCTATCTTTAATTTCATAAATGTCCTCCGGAATTCCCCGCTGCATAATCAATGATCGATCGCCTGCGGAACGAAGACCTCCATACGCCATCTACTAAACGGTCTTATGATGTAACAACTGCACGTGAGCCGTATACTCACGTGCATCATTGTCCATGTACATGTGCATGCGAAGTCACAAGAACGCCTTGCGTCGTCTCTGTGATAGACATCCTCTCGGGCGAGACTCCTTGTGTGAGCGTCACAGGCGTTGGAGGTGGGGGCGGAGGGCGATTCGGGAGCCCCCCCCCCCCCCCCCCGCTTGCCCCCAGCCAGAGAGAGGCAGCTTGGATTGCACAGAAAGCAATCGACCGTTCAATTATCCGTCATGCATGCACCTGCCACGGAAATGTTGTCCAGCGCAGGCCCGAGTCACTGTGGCACGCACCGTGCGGTATTAATATATCCTAGCATACTCACAGGAATAGACACACGCATTTCATGATCATTTTCCGAGAATATAAATCTAGGCTAAAGCTAAAAATGGATTGACGGGGAACGGGTTGGTGCTTGAGACAATTCGGAATGCATGCCACAGAGTGGGTGGGTCCATTTGTCCATGCATAATAATTGACCATCCCTTGGTCAATCGACTGATGGATGAAGGTGAGCCCCACCACCATGTTGGTTAAGAGGGTTGTTTGACCATACTTCACCAGGCTGGGTCAGGGCGATTTGCAAAGGGGGGCCCAATGTTAAACCACCCCCGGTATTTGTGCATAATACTCTAAATACTTACATGTACAAAGATCCTCCCTATAGCTATGCAAGCTGATGGGGGAAGTGATGTCAGCAAGCACATGTGAAGGCCGTCACGGAGCAAGAGGCGGCAGAGTATGGAGATGAAACGATGAGGTCGGTTCCTGGGAAGAATTGGGACGGATTGTGGCAATAACAATACCAAACAACAATCACAATACACTGACAAATTATACATTTCACTCAAATACATCACACAGGTTAATTGTGAAGCAACATGAATTGGATAAATCGTTTCTGACAGTACCATAAGTGGGATACCGCCTTAGCTGCTTATTAAATTATGGTAAATGTAAGGGAAATGCAACTTAATTTAATTCGGGTCATTTGAATGGATCTCAGAAGTAATTCTGGAATGTCTGCTTCCGTGCACCGTGGTTCTTGAGCACTGCTCTGTGAGTGGTCCGAACGGATTGTTTGGCTCATAATATGATATGACAGCACAATCGCGATACAATTGGGAGAAGTAAAAAAGGAAGTAATTCTTGTTATCATTTCACCTGGGCATGGTACGGCATCACGGGCACACCTTCAAAACACGCCTTCTACGATTCGTCTATAAATAGACAGGGAGCTAAAGCCCATTATCTGCCGTGTGTGCCAGCTCACACAGGCGAGATCTGGACTGGTCCGGGTTCAATTTCTGCTCCACAATCCCAAAGTGAAAACATAAACCCCCGATAATGATTTCGCCCAAGATAGATAGGGCAGTTAATGGCAGAGATCCGCTTCCTGGTTTATGCGACACTCCAAAATCCGTGGAACGAGTTGTTATCCAGGCCACGTTTCCTCTAGGTGCTCATTTTGAGTGATGCCGAATTGTGCAGAGCATAACTCAGGCAAACACTATCCAGTTACTATGTCACTTCACTTGATAATATCCAGAGTCAAGCAGTCAGGGTGACTGCTATTCCAGCACTCACTGATTCACTACATTCACTCGCTCACCGGTGTTTGGTCACTTATATTCACTCTTCTATTGCTACTGCCATGGTAAATCTTCCCACGAACTTCACCCAATAACTCCTCCGCCTTGATCTACCAGACTGGTCTACCAGACTGACTGTTTCATCTCACCCATACTGCAGGTCAAAAAACACTCACTCAGGCACTCACCCACCCACTCACTGCACCGCAGGTCACAACACTTCTCTTTCTGCTTCTTCCCTCATATTGCTCAATTGGAATTATTACCTGTCGTCTCTTTCCCCAACCTCTTACAATTGCCTTGCTCAATTCAAGCAACGTGTTACATTTCTACCGATAACAACTTTTACAGTGTTGCTTGTTGCTGGCCGCTTAACCTTTTGGACCTTTGTGCTCAGCAACTATGTTAACAAAGAAATAAGCATTTGCCAGCCGACAGTTACCCTGACAGCTGGGCCTAACCAGGGTTTTCAGGTTACCGACAAAGCACAGGCAAAGAAATGATCCTCCCAGTTGGAGTTGGTAAATTCTTTACCCCGAAAATCATGGTGTGCTCATCCAGGTGTGGAATAGGTTGCCTGTAATGGAGACCAGGGAAATGAGCGATGTGACACTGTTAGTTGTCTATGAATAATGCAACTAGAATGTAAACGCCCACTGTACTGCAGGCAGCACAGAATGGTAATGAGCAGAGGATGGAATCCATTCACAAACCTGGCTCTGCTCCGATGGGCGGCAGCTGTCAGCAGGGCTGTGCAGCGTGCGCCCTGGGGCCTTGCGTGGCCTCTTCACCTGACGGCACTGTGGGACCTGTAGGATCTGAGAAAGGGAAGATTATATCAATATACATTTTTAAGGGTAAGATTTAATCATTTGATGTTTGGAAAATACAGAAATATTCTTAGAATGAAAATGAGAAGCAAAAAGTGGAACACTTCGATTAGAGGACATGAAATCTTTCCAGTGGCATGCCACTGGAAGGAGAAAAGAGTCTCGGATACAATTTATGAAAACAAAGAAAGGAGCAGGAGAAGGACAGTAAGCCGGGATGGAAGTCCCCACCAAGAGGGACAGAGAAGAGAAGGGCATGGCTCAAGATGAGCAGCTGGAAGAGAGGAGAAGTGGCAGTGCAGGAAGGGGAGAAGGAATAACTGGGCCAAGATGTCAGGGATGAAACTGTGATGATGAGAGGGGATGTAAAAGAGGGAGAGATAAAGGAGCAAACAGAAGTGTGTGTGCATAGAGCAGTATCTGTTTTGACAGTGGGCGGGGTGGGGAGAGGGGAGGGATTCAGAGTGGGGGGGGGGGGCACGCAGAATTCATGTGAGTTATGATAAACTTGAGCTAATTTAGATAGATACACAGGTTAATGGCATCATAGAAACTATTCAGAAAAGTAAGTTGGCTTGGGCAGAACATGTCGCTCAAAGGTGATGATGGACGATGGTCAAGAATAACTGAGTGGCTGCCAAGGAATGGAACGTGTCTAAGCGGACATCCACAAAGGAGATGGAGTGATGAGATCAGTTTTCATGGGCAGGAGCTGGATGGATTCTTGCTTCGCAGGATCATGAGAGGTGGCAGCGGCTTGGAGAGCCTTCATCGAGCAGTGGATTGATCATGGCCGATGGGAGTGATAGGAAACGAACATTGACTATTTTCAATATATATGTAGCTGTTCTATATTATAAAAAATGCCTTGTGTATTTAGTTTGTCGTCCTTCCCGCACCTCCGATTAGCTACGAACGGTGCAAAAGGAAGTTAAACATACATGCATATGAAATGGTTTGATAGAGGCACACACACTGAACTTGGGAGGCAACACTATGTATTACTTGAACTTCACGTTAACTCGTAACAGTACACATAGGGTGGTGACCACCAACCTATCCTCGCTAACACACACTAACACACACTATCACTCGCTAACACTGACACTCTGATACGACTAGCGTGGCCAAGCCAGGAGAGCTACTGGTTGGCCACGCTGACTTGAGGCGTTTTCACGAGGCATCTTCATCCCGGACCCGAGCAGCCCCGCACCAGGTTCGGAGGCCGCTTATATGCGCCCCGGCATGTCCGGGCCACACCCCGGCCACGCCCACCTTCGAGAACTCTCGAGAGGGCTCTTCTTCTGTCCACGTGGCCCCCAAGGTGCCAACTTGATACGGTCACGTGTCCAGCCGGGTTCATCCAGAGTGCCACGGCCTCACACAACCCCCGTGGTACTGACCCACGGCCTCCAGACCCCCCGATCCGGCCATGACGTCATTCCCGCATGCAGACATAGTGATGTCATGTGTGTGTGTGTTGACCCGCGTGGGAGTGATGCTCCTCCACGTAGTGACGTTACGCGTGTTTGTGTGTGTGTGAAGGCCCACACGGTGGTGTCGTAACAAGTCTCTCCACATATGTAGGACTCGTACTCTCTTTGTCTTTCTCGTCTTGTTTATTCACGCGTAGAGTTCACACCTCCCCATCATCGCTCCGTGTCTCTCCGTTCACTCCGATGCACAACTCGCCATTAACAACACTCCATGTCTCCCCGTTTCTACCGTACACTGTATCCTCTCTATCCACTGCTACCGTACACTGCGTTCTCTCTATCCACTGCTACCGTACACTGCGTTCTCTCTATCCACTGCTACCGTACACTGCGTTCTCTCTATCCTGATCGTACCTATCCCTGCTCACTGCTGCTCCATCTCTCTCCCGGGCACCAACCGCTCCAGCTCCAATCCTAACCAAGACTGCCGTCTCTCCGTTACGCTGTGCCCTATATCCCCGCACCAATTAGTCCCAATAAATTACTCCATCCCCCGCTTTGCTACTCGCCCCCAGGCCCCCAGCCTCACGTGACCATGTTATTGCCGCCAGGCCGGCGTCGGTCATTAACCACTCACCCTCCTGACCAATCAACGGCCTGCGTCCTCAGTCACCCCTAACACCTGTCGTGTCTCTTAACGACCCCCCTCCCCCCGTAATGCCACGACAACAACCGTGTCCTCAGATGCTCTCACTGTACTATGCACGCTTGCCTAGCAACAGAACGCGTGGCGCGTGATTTCAAGTCCTACACATATATGGTGGTCAGCTGAGGGCAGTATAGCAACAATCCATTGTTCGTTTATACTCCATAGTCTATGCTCTCTGCCTTCACGCATCCTCACTCTCCAGCGTGGTGAGGTGTGGTCAAATAACCGCAATGGCATGGGGAGAGATCCGCATCTGGCAGTGGATTGACAAACTGATTGTATATTTTACAATTACATTGACATGATTATGCATCCCAGACACACGCTGCCAAGGTAAAATGACAGAGTCAGGCTTATCACCTCCAATGCCTCCATACAAGATATTCTAACAAATAAACAATGTAATTTATTTATCGATGAAAGCCTCACTGTTCTTTAACAGGACGGTTCTGAAAAATTGGGACGCCTGGCCAATTATTTTTTATGACCGTTTTGCCTGTGGGAGGACATTGGAGTACCCAAATAAAACGTATGAGGGCATAGCACAGTTTCGTTTAAAAAAACCAACTTGCTGTACTGCCATCGCTGTTCAACCACCATACATGCAGGTCACAACACTTCTCTCTGCTTCTTCCCTCACGCTGCCTCCCATCGTCTTTCTCCCCAAGCTCTTATAACCATGCTCAATTTAACACACCTGTCAACTGTTATCTATTACAACTTTGAAAGTGCTGCCTCTTACTGGCCACTTGAGGTTTTGGGCCTTTAAGTCTATGTCCATCAACTTTTTTGAACAATAAACCTCCTGAGAATGTAACAATTATCCATGTGATCCTCCAACCCTTGCCTCCAAAGCTCTGGCAGTGCATCGCCACCACGCTCGACAGCTCATGCCTTCAGTGAAAGAGTGCAAATGACGCAATCGGGCAGATGCAGGCGGCATGTGGGGGATACGCGCAGACCCAGCCAGCCCTTGGTGGAGGCCCGAGCATTTACATTTAAATTGAATTAGCAGCCTCCGAGCGTGGAGAGCGAGTGTTGGCTAGGTCCGCGAAATAAAGTAACAACATCATCTGCTGCACAGTAGTGGTGTGCAGCCCCACCATCGCTTCTTAACCTCTGTATATTGTTGACTGCGAAATAAAAAATGAAAATATAATCGCTTTTATATCAGTGCCTGTATATGAATTCACATTCGAGGTTTTAGGCGCCAAGAGATTGAATTTGTTTGGTTGGGCGCTGGCTCCGAGATGCACATCCCGGCAAGGGAAAAGTGATCACAGAGACACGCCGGCGATTACAGGTGAAGGGGCCACGGCAGCCAGCCAGCATCGCTCAGGCCACTTGCTTGCCAATATGTTGCTACGAGTCGTATATTTTTAGTTGGGCGTGGTGGCTATGCATGACAATAATCACGCATTTTGGAGGGAAGGGTTGTTAGATCATGTAGAGATTTTTGAAACCCCGAAATCAGCTAGGCAGCCATGTGGTGAATTAATTGTTCAATCCATCTGCGTGAATCTCTGATTGTTATCTCCACGTATGCATTGTATTTCTCTGGGTACTCTGGGTTTCCTCCCACATGCAACACACCCATCAAGGCAATTGGCCGAACATCCCGATGTATCAGACCCTCCTGAAAGAGTCCAGACTCAGTGAGTCTATTCCACATAAATGAAAGACATTATTATTGTTGTGTTTAGACAATTGTCTTCTGGCTGATGACAGGTATGATTATTTATTTATGACTGCAATTTTGTACCAGTTTGGAGCAGTTCATGTGCCGGAGCTAGATCTGATTGCTATGTCGCAAGACAGTGAACGATAACAAAAGTGTGTGGAGGCATTCATCCAGCAGTGGAGAGATCATGACTGATGGTGATCATGAATTATTATGTACCAATACAGGTGCATGCTCGTGGATTGCCGAGATGCTTCACGTCAGGTTGTCTTCGAATCCAAAGTTATGTGCACATGGACAGATCCATAGCTGCAGCGAATCGCTATCCCGCCTGTACCCATGCCCCCACTTTACCTCCCAACACAGCGCTCTGCTGCAGGGCTCTTGAGCCACAACTCGTGGAAGGGTAGCCAAGGAGGTGTTCTCTGGCCTCCCTTATCAGTGTTCTTAGGTGACACCATAACCGGATAAGTTTAACGTTATACTAACGACGATTGTGTGATAGTGCAGCCAAAACACCAGATGCCTGCAGCCCCCACCCTCTCTCTCTCTGATAATGTGATAATAATCCCCTAGTTTTTGTTTTGTGTGGAATTTATGGTTTTGTAAATGAAGGCTCAAATATAAATGTGCCATTGTTATCTACCATTGCTTCTCTAAAGGGGCAAGTGTGGTGCAGCCTCCATGTGCGTGAGTCCGACCCTTGATTGTTGTTGTGGCAGACATCCACACGCAATTCTGACTGCACATGTCTGGACAAATGTACTGTCTCATACAGCGAGCAGCTCACGACACCACCTCCCCACATGGAAAGTGAATAAATAAGCAGACAAGATGCCTCCTTCCCATGTCTGTCCACATAAAAAATATAAAAAATATAAAAAATATCCCATCAACCGCACGGCCATTCTGGGAGTGCATAATGACAGCAGCATTAGTTCAACGCAATCAAACGTGAGAATGGTTTTGGAATTCAGTGTCTCACCAGCAGTCAGGCTTACTGAAACTAATGCTGGTGAACTGCCAAATATTTGTAGGCAATGACTCTCTATGTTAGATATAGGTCCTAGTTTGACAAACAGCTATAAAATGCACAACGCTAAATTATCACTCGAGTCTTTTTGGAAAAGATAAATAACAAAATGAATGGAAAAGGTGGGTTGCGTGTCACAACGACGAGGGATTGTTTCCATTTTTTCATCCTGAAAACGAAGTGGTTTTATATTGGGGGTATTGTTTTGATTTTTTAAACGAATATAATTAATTATTTGTGCTAACTAGCGCTACCAATAAGACGACATAATTAGTCACTGACGTTTAATAAAAAAATGAAAAAAGGAAAATTCTGTGATTAATTCATTTTAAACTTTCTTCCAAAGTCAAAGTATGAGAACAATGCCCTGGAGAGGACAGTTGACTGCATTTAAATGAGGCCGCCTGTCCATCCGAGATAACGCGTTTATAGCTTCCCAGGTGCCACCTCTTCACACACGCTACTACCCCCGGCACGGTCGCTGTGTCATTGCCTGCCGCTTGCCCTCCCCTCTCTCTTTCATCCGGACAAAAGTAAAAATAGTCGCGACCCAGCTTGGAAAGGAGTATGGCTCTGGGCTCTATCGCCAACAAGACCAGGTACATCGTTGCCCTGCTGTTGGTCCTTGAGTTAAAAGTGGACATATATGTTTGATGACATCTATAATAGTTGTAATGTGATGATAAAGATGAAAACAAACATCTCTCAATAAAGCGACAATAGCATGACAGTAACTGATAAAACATTGCAATTCTCATCAGTAAATATGTATCGCTGGCGAGCAATCACAAAGTAAAAATAAATATTCTCAACTACTACAATCAACAACGTCGTGAAACATATTTGTCTACTCTCCAGGTCAGATTATGTTCTCTCAAAACAACCTTGCATTTTGGAAAGAATATTGGTTTTTTTGCTGATTGTTTGGTCTTTTCGTCATTATTACCTGACTTTTGGTTTTTAAATTTTATGCAGAGTGACAAACATGTTTCATTAAATCGATACTTCAGGAAGATGCAGCCCAAAAACACAAACATCTCGTATCTTATAATTGCGCACTAAGCTGCGTGACGTGAGTTGCCTCCCACCAGATGGTTGCCTTGGAAATGAAAGAAATACTTAAAAAACATAGTCATGATACAATATGAGTGCCACTAATGATGATATTGTGTTGTGTATCGTATATATGTCTGCATCGAACGAGGGCCCATATCGAACAGAGGGTCCTTGTGGATGTATGTATATCGAATTTGTTTCGCACCGCACATAGCCAACCGTGCTAATCGTGCTAATTCTCTAAACATTTGGCAGTTCATCAGCATTGCTTCAAGCAATTCTAACTGATGATGATACACTGAATGTCAAAACCTTTCCAGAGCTTGTTTTGTTGAGCGAATGCTGTCAATTTATGAATTCACAGAAGGTTGTGTGAATGATAGGATGTGTGAATGTGCTTGTATATTTTACGTGGAGGAAGAGATATGGGAAGGGAGCATAGTGTCTGCGTATTTATTTACGTACAGTCACGATTGCTAAGGAGACAGTAGTGGTATCAAAACGTGTTGTGTGACATTAAAGAGACAAACCATTGAAATCCTGGGTTCAAATCGGAGCAGCTGCCAATAATTCAAACTTTTCTCTTGTGTACTGTGTTGATGGTTTAAGTTCAGTGACCAATGATTGCATGCAAAAAATTACATTAAATTCGATTTTCAAGTTAATTTGGCTAGATTCCGGCATTCAGAATTAGCAATATCGGTTGACTGTCATGCGAGCTTTTTTCTCTAGCAGGCCTGTGTAAAAGTGCTGCCTCCTAGTTATGGCTAAGAGGTGACTAGAAATGATCTCAGAAGTCGTTCTGTGATATCTTCTGTAGCGGACCGTTCTCTAATACATGGCAATTGCACTGCTCTGGGAGAATTACAAAAAGATTTTTCATCCCATGGCATGATACCCATAGCACAAATATAACAATGAGGAAATTACTAAAAGTGTTGGAATGACACTGCACAGATGCCATTGGTGTACTCAAATAATTTTAAAGCATGTTTTCACTCTCAAAGTTTTAAACTCGCGTCTTGCCGCCCAGAACACACTGCCTAGTTGAGTGCAGTATTTACAACATAAGGGCTACTCTGTTGTGGGATCATTTAAAGAAACATACTACAAGTGTTTTTTTTGGGCCGCACCCTGCTTTGTGCGCCCTCACGAGAAGAGCCCATTCCAGACTAACGGTTGTGGTGTTCCAGCGGTTGCCTCAACCAGTGCTATTTATCTATCTTCATTTGTGACACGGAGAAAAGCGGAGTGTAGTGGCTAAAGCAGGCACATCGGTCATCCTGAATGGCATAATGTCTTGCATCTGTGACGTGTCATTTGTGGCCCACACATCCCACCAACACAGCTTTAATGTATTTTAACGTATTTCATTTTTTTTAATATTTGTCTCCGTTGCATCACAGCAGTTATTCTCATAAAACAATTGGTCAATCCATCATCATCATATCATCCGTTCACAACACTCCTTCCTGTTGTACAGTACGCTACAATGCTTACTGCAAAACAGATTAAACCTTACAGAGTCGTATATATTCCGATTTTTTTGAATTATCCTTTTACTCATACATTGATTTCCAATTGACCACCACTGTGCATTCACATTGGTCACTGCACGTAAAACAGCCGGGCGTATTGAAGATCCAGCACTCGCTGAGTCACTCGCTAACCAGCGGTCACTCGCCTCCTTATCATTCTTCAACGACTACTACAATGGCTACTGTTCCCGTCAACTTCACTTGTTGATTCCTTTACCCATGTCGAGTACTTCGTCTACTAAAGTGTTTAATCGGAACAACCATCACACTGCAGGTCACTCCATTTCTCTTTCTGCTTATTCCCTCGCACTGCTCGACTTGGGAATTCCATACCATTGTCTAATTTCCCAAGCTCTTACAATAACCTAGCTCGCTTCAAGAAATGTGCTATTTCTTTAAATGTATTACAACTTTGATAGTATGCAGATATGTATCAGGACAAGTTCAAAGGACTCGCATAATGCATAATGTACGTTGCCTCACTAATCCACCCCCCCCCCCCCCCCCCACGTGGCGCAAAAGCGCAGAAGCGTGGTCACCACATCTACCCCTCTATATAAGGAACGAAACAGTTAGACTTCTCCACAAATCTGGCTGTCGCCTGATGAAGCTAGTTGTAATTACTGGAGAAACGTCGTACTCAGATTGTAAATGTTCTGGCTTGGCTCTCCAACACAGCGGTTAGTGCTGTACTAGTGACGAATTGGCCACGTTCTGTTTACGTGACTACCCTTTCTAGTTGGCCGTGTCGGGTGGTGGCGGGTTTTTAACGACACATTTAGATATTTACGCGATCTAACCCAAAACACCTCTATTATGGAGTATGCAGGTATGCACATTGAACTTCTTTCGCACCATACGTAGGCAGCTGTGCTAATTGTAGGTGCGGTTTGTTGCTGGCTATTTTACGTTTTGGGCCTTTGGCCTGTCCTCAGCACCTGTGTTAAACAAAAACCATGCTCACTGGCACGTATAGTCTTCAGAGTCACGGGCAGCAACCTTCCTTAAACCTTAGCCTTTAGCATTGTGGATAGCATCAACAAGGCTTAGTATTCAGCACCATGGACAGCTCGTACCTCAAATCTAAACCTTCAATAGTGCGCCCTATACCCACTTCAACTCTCAGCCTTCAGTGCCATGGACAGCACAACTACAGGCAGTCCTCACTTAGTGCTCAAGATGCGTTCCTCGAGCAGTGAGCGCAAATCGAATCAACGCTACAAGGGGTCATTATATACCATCGTATATATGGGGATGTGTTTCCGACAGCATTATATATTTTGTATGAGCAATACATGAGGCCTATTGCTAATAATGCTAATAATACAGATGGTAAACGTTTCATAATAAAAAATTATAATGCTTTCAAACATCAGCAAGTATTATGTTCTATACTCACGAGTGCATTCTACTGAACTCCTGCAAGGCAGTGGTGGGAGAAGAGGTTGGAGCTGCTGCCCTCAGTCAAAATGTCTGTGGTGAGGTTTATTTTAGGTAGACTGTGACACTCTATCCTGATCTCGTGAGTTTTCACCTGGCTAAACGCACTGTAATCACAAAAAGCACAATTAAATTGTTTTAATCATGACCACGAATCGTGACAAATCACTGGGGGTGGGGTCAGGTTGGCTCTCCTGTGCGCCTCACTTATTTGCCGAGTGAATTATGGGGGCGGGAACGTCTCTTCAGGCTGCATGTTGTCACTCATAGGCGCTGCTTCGATATGTTTATTTCATTTTTTGTAAAAATGTCCTCTACGACAAAGAGCACTGTATCGAAGCAGCATTCTACGGGGTCACACTAAGCGAGGTCTGTCTGTAATTGAGATGACATTGTAAATCACTTGATAGTCCATGAGTTTTGTTTATACATTGTTTAAATTTTATACCACACGTTGTTTTGTATTGCCTATACACCGCGGGAAAATGCTTCCTTTTGACAGTTTTTTTTGTAAAAACGCATACATTTCTCATTTATCAACAGCGAAAGAATCATCCAGGCTATGTTTTTTGTCAATACATGGATATGATATATATCACGAATAGGATTCATCAATAAATTGCTTAAACAACAGCACGCACTTATCGGCACAGCATGAGCATTACTTGTGACGCAGTCTATTTCACAAATCAAACGCAACTCCGCAAGCCATTATTATTTCACGCACGCACAGACATGGCACATTGCCCTGTTGGAGACAAAGTCTGTACTGGCCACTCTGGACTAGGCTCCAGATTCCAGAAAAAAGATCCAGGCTCCAGCTGTGTATTGTAGGCCAGCTTGGCCACCTTTTTCACTCGATAGGTCTGGCGAGATTTCAGCCCCAGTAATCTGGGTTTTTGAGTTGCACATCTGCTCGGATGATTACACGCAGACGAATGCAGTATTTTCACAAGCTCTTCTCTGTGCCTATCTTTAATACAGCGGGTAGTAATAACACATAGCATATCTATGCGGCTCCCGCGGGAAGCCTGGATTATGATGTTCATGTAGTATGAGCAGGTGGGCTCACTGCCATAATGATAAGCACTTTAACACAGTCTCCCATGGTAAACATTTACCATGGCAATGAATAGTCAGACTTAGTGACGCCACTGCAGTGACAATTGTTATAGAAACTGTAACTGTCTCAAAGATAGAAAATCATATTAGGTGCGTGGTATGACTGCGGATGTAGCAGAGGTTGGGGTTATGGTTAGAATAAGGGTGAGGACTTATAATATGATGTGTATTAGGATTGGAGTAAGGACTTGGGTTATGGCGTGTGTTGGAATTAAGGACAGGATAAGCGTGGTGGATGGGATTAGTTCAAGGATTAATGTTAGTACTCATGTTCGCGCTAGAGCTAGGGTTATAGCTGGGATTATGATTACTGTTCTAACTCGGGGTATGGAGTATGTTCATATTTATTGCAAAACTTTGATTATTATCCATAATACAGTCTTTTTTGGGTTAGATCGCGTAAATATAAATGTTTCGTTAAACCCACCACCACCCAACACAGCCACTTAGTATGGTCTGTCAAGTAAACAGAACATGCCAATGCGTTACTCGTGTAATGAACCGTCCTGCTCGTCGGGAGTGTTGGTTTATTCCAGCACAGTTCACCGGGCGCAGGTCCAATGTCTCCACCGGCTCTGGGTATCCCCGCGTCGCCCGCGCAGACGAAGCGGTGGAGGAGGGCGAGTTGTGGGGTCGCCCATCGCCTCCGATGCGGCAGCAGCGACGCGCAGAGAGAGAGAGAGAGCCCCACCATCTCTGAACCCGTCTCTGATATCGCAGTCTAAGGGCCTACGCCGAGCTCCTGCACCTGGCACTAATCACACGCCCCCCTCCCCCCTATGATGATGGACATGTGAACATTCCGAAGCAGTTTGTCCTCACTCCCACCTCCCCTCATATCTTTCCCTGCTTCCTCAATTCTCGGTCCACAACATTTACAATCTGAGAACAACGTGTTAAACTTTTATAATGTTTCGTCACTTGTTAGAATTTGGATTATGCTTAGAAACGTTATTACGTTTAGAGATAGTTGTGTGGTTGTTAGCATTTCAGTTTAGGTTAGAGCTTTGATTAAGGTAAGGATTATAGCTATGGAATTCGGGTTATGGTAAGGGATGGGGCAAGCGTTCGTTAGCACCAGAAACCCAACACCACCCCACGGAACGAGGGCGATTTCACGTTTACCACTGGTAACGCTTTCAGCACGCATCCCTCACGTGACGAGTAACACTGCACTCTTTGCTCCAGTGCTCCGAGAAACCCCCGTCTCCCCACCCTCCTCCGTGGCCACAGAACACTGGGTGTTTCCATTTATTTTAATCTCCATTGCTAAAAATAACTTGCAACGGGTGCGCAACGGGATGGAGGGAATTGCACTGCTCAGCACAACCCCACGTCATCATGCGCCGACGTGTCACCGCTGGTGCGCCGTGCATCCCTGTGTGGTGATGTCACCATGAGATTGATTCCACATGTGCACACATAGAAGTACTATGACTAAATCAGCATGAATTTAGATAGAACATATTTCACTAGGTGCCATTCTACGGTGTGCTTTTTCTGTATCAATTGACACCTTAGACAAACACCCTTGTAAACGAGACGTGCCATCTCGAGTGATGTTCCTTGTGAAATATGTTTATAAACAAACAAATGCGACGAATCCTGTCAAATCTCAAACGCTAAGATGGGTTGAACATGGTCAACACCTGGATGGGTGACCACCAGGGCTTGCCAAGTGCAGTAGACGAGGAGCTGCAATGTGGCCAGGAGATAGCAGCACAATGGATTATCGAATCCGTCTGTGCGGAGTTTGTGTCTGCAGCGCGGCCAATCACTCTACCAGACTGGCCACAGTCTGGTCGACTCACCTATACTGTGTTCAATCACGATGCTGCTGGTCAACACTCACTCAGACACTCATTCGCCCACACACCCACACTCACCACACTGCAGACCACCTCATTTCTCGCTCTGCTTCTTCCCTCGCACTACTCCACCTTCGAATTCACCTCATCGTCTATTTTCCCAAGCTCTTAACCTTGCTCGATTCAAGCAACGTGTTCACTCTGATCTATTACAACTGTAAGAGTGCTCTTCGTTGCTGGCCACTTGACGTTTTGAGCCTTTGAGCCTATGCTCATAAAGTGTTTAAAAATGATAGTACTCCCCACGTGCACAAAATGAACAAAGGACATTTGCACAGTGTCAATGTCTTGTCAAGATGCGACACATCGGAATAATGCAAATGTGCCATGATGATTAGTTCCTCATGTGAGAGCACAGAATTCACACATCCAGTGTAACCTGGATATATAATTACACGTGAAAACATGCAACAAACACGAGCAGTATAACCATATAGCCTCTTGGGGCATAGCTGCTAGAGAGAACATCTTAAGGCTGACACGGAACACGAGTGATGGGTGACCGGCATGTTGCCCGACCGCCTTTATTTCTCCGATGCTGATGTTGACACTTTACATACCGTACCAGGTACTTATTTAAGGCTGAGTCTACGTAGGGGAGGCCGAGGGCCAGATCAGATATTCATCAGTGATGTTGACTGTGAATGGGAATCAAGCTCAGGTTTGCCGGATTCGTAACGCAGTGTGCTAACCAACGCACGACCACTCGCCACTCCATATTGCGCGCACGCAGCATACATGCAGCACGCTCACTGAGTGATTCGCCAAAACAAATAGTGAACCCAAGGAAGCTACTGCTGTGCTACGGTCGCTTTGTAACCGGGCAGGCCGCCAACTCGTCACACTCAATGAACTGTGGGCACCTTGTCTGAACGGGACGTTTTCAAGTCGCCAAGCTGCTCCCCTCTCATTAACTCTTCCACACATACCGGCCTCCCTCCCTCTACTTGGCCATTCCTTCTCTAGTCACACACCCTTCCATGCCGGTCACAAGTATTTAAAGATAAAATAATTTGTATTATAGGGTAGAGGCTATTTGACATTTGTGGGTCGGTGGTGCCTGCCGCGTGGTGCATGATTTGGGCTCAGTTTCCAAAATTCCTCCTCACCACACATACATCTTTCACCTATTTTAAATACGTATAAATTCAATTGCTACGTGCTTCCACTTCTGCTGATTGGTGAAAAATTTTCACGAAACAGATAGCAACGATTCAATTTAAGATATTGTTTGTATTTGGGTATATTACGTGCAGTGGCTTAGCGTACATACTGCATTTGTTTACTTCCAGGTGAGCATGTGCAGTATTTTGTTATTTTGCCTTTCATTTGAATTTGAAAGGCAGTTAATTGGTAAACTCAGAAAGCCGTTATGCGATTATGAGATAGGAATGGAATTGAGGAAACCTTCACACAGGTGACTCACATTCCTCGCAGCTCGTGGCCGTTCACCACTCGCCCTACCTTGCCAAACATGGGGCAGACCTCTGTTATAAAACCACCCAGTTTATGACAGAATCATGCACTGGTGTGGAAAAAATTATTTTACGAGCCACTATGTAGGCGAAGCAGATTATTTTCTCAAGAATCTTTTGGATATATATATTTAGCCTGGGTCAACTCAGGTATTTTTTTTTAAATCTGGGATTTGTAGTATAACCGCAAATACACAATGACCTAACTGCTGTGCGAACAATGTCGTTTGTAAGTAGTAACAACCACTATTCGCCAATACGTGGTGATGGCGTCACCATGGCCCCTGTGCCAGGCCAGGTACACCCCGAGGCTACATGAAGTGTCGAAGGTTTGCAGACAGGGGGTCACAGGACAGACCCAGGTGCCATGGTTTGACTGACTGAGATGACCGGCAGATGCACCATCTGTGCTAGCTACTGTACTAACTTTCTGTAATTTATCTGCTTGGCACTGTTCGTTGTTGTGAGCATCGCTCACTTACCCCGCTGTTGTTGGAGGGCGACTGCCTCCAAATTCCCAGCAGTGACCTTCACGAGCCTCCTCTACAGAGGCCGTTACTGACACTGCTTTTACCAGTCATCGGCAATTACAAACAGCTCCAAATCCTGCTGTACCACATTAGCCCATCTCTTATCTAGCCCATGTCGTTCCCGTTTAGCCCCTTCTATGCGCCCAAACATAAGCTGCTTTGGGCATGCGGTGGCTGGGCATGTGGGCTACATAACTCAGCCAATGCAGCCTTGCCTGCCGGAGGAGCCCACTGATGGGATTGTGTCCAGATCTTTCAAAAATTTGTGAACCCTTCACACAATACAGTCTCGTGTCCAGGATGGATCATAGGCAGGCAATAAAGAATGTTTAAAATGGCGCAGAAGGGAGGGCATTACAATACAGAAGGGAGGGCATAACTGTGGCTTAGAAGACCCGGAGCTTCGTATGGAGTGATAGGCCAGGCAGCTTCCACACAGCGTTACGCAGCTGAGAAAATACAATACCACTCAACTGATTCAGTGAGACCACCGCTGCCAAACCGAAGCTGGTCATAAGCAGACTGCTGAGGTAAGAAATCATCTCCACTTTCTCCAACAATGCCCCATCACTCATTGGGAGTGGACGAGGTGGAGTATTTGATGACATTAAATATCCAGGTCGGTACTTTGTTTTTGTGGGACTGATGGTAAAGCCCAACTTCTTAGTGGTAATTCCCAAGGTTTCTCAGCTCTCTGCAGTATAAGATGTGATCTCCAGCTTCAAGGCAACTAATCTCTGCCCTATATATATCTACTCTGCAGGAAAATTGCCTGAAATATCAGCCTGTTATAATAAAAAAGTGTGTTATAAGACAGTGTTCATCAAGTGAAATAATGTACTGGCTGACTAATATGTACAAAGATGTGTAAGCTGATATTCATGTAGCCATACACAAGATGATAATGATGTGGTTAGTCATTGCTAGGTGTGTGATAATTTGTCGATACATTGATTATGATACATTTGTACACTTGTGATACATACATTGAATTGTGCATATAGAAGCAATTATTTATGATAAATGAAAATCGATATGTGAATCTGTTCTGGCGAAAATCGTGGCGGCAGCATGCTGAGTAGTGGCGGTCCAGACCTCCCTTTTCCTGGTGACAGACTCTAGCTCTTCCTGGGGAATTCCTAGGCATTCCCAGGCCAGCCGCGTCTACTGGGGGCATCCTTACCAGGTGCCCAAACCACCTCAAATTGCCCATCTCGATCCGGAGGATCACATTAATAATTTACAGCTGTTTGTCAATTGGCTGCTGGATGCAAACCTATCCATACCATGTTGGGCGTTATCCTTTTTTGACCATTCTTCACCACGAGGGTCAGTGTGGGTTTTCAAAGGGGGTGGGCTGAGTCCCAATTTAGACATCACTCGCTTGTTAGTTGTGAAATATCATTCAAGACCCTGGACTCGTTGTATGCTGCTGTGCGAATGCACCCTTACAAAATAGCCAGGCAACTGGCTCAATGGGATCATCCGTGCAACAGATCAAATCAACTAAAACTCAAATCCTCACTCACCACTGATGTTAGCACACCGTGCTTCATAGCATGGTGTGCTAACCACCGCTCCAACCTAAATTGAATAATGACGATTCATAAAATAGCTGGTTGGGATGGTGCTGGGCACCCTCTCGTGTGTCGTGCAGGCCTTCATAGGTGCTCGCTAATAGATAGCAATTGCCTCAACAGTCTATTAAAGGGTATGCGGGGGATCTTAGTTTTTGTATTTAAAACAATCAGTATATTTACCAACTGCATTCAATTATTCCTGCAGTCATCAATAAAAGATACAGCGATTGGTGTCAAGTTCAAGCCATGAGCTAACATACAGAACGGGTATTGATTCATAGAGCAGAATTTCATGCGGACAGATGAAAGCTCTTGGGTCCAAACTTTACCCATTCTAAATCAAAATCGCTTTGTCTTCTGCAGTGTGCCCTACATAATTTATAAAGGTGGCCTGAAAAAAAGTTAAAGCAATCCCGTGACTGACTGATTTAAGCTTACCCAATGTTGATGTCACACAAGGGCAAATTTACTGTGCTGCATTGCGTACATCCAAACAGACCCAGGGATGAATATTTCACCTTTAGACCAAGATCAAACAGCCAAAAACACACACTCCGCACTGTTTCCCATGTTCTTTTTTGCCACCTGCATGAATTATTAATGACTCTGCCGGATGCCCTCATTGATGGTTGCCAACTGGGAAAAGGGAAAGGTGCTTCCGTGCAATGCCTTTGCTCACGCCGCTGCTGACGGGCCTCCACGATAGAGTGTGCTCCAGAGAGCTCCTTTAGCAATATTTGGGCATTTTTATATGCAGGCCAAAAGCATTAGAGGAAGAGTTGGAGTATCCACACTTTATCTCACTACACGCGACCTTCGGGTCAATTAATTGTGGAGTACCCATTTATACTGCTGGGTAGACAGAGGCGGGAGACAGAGGATTTTTCAAAACTTTGCTCAATTGGTTTAATGCTGTTCAATGCCAAGATGGGCATTTAGCCCCTGATTGCAGCATCCCGACTCACGAATCTGCCAGCACGGATTTCCTGCCATCACATTTCTGCAGCTCCCCCTGATGGCTACGGAAGCCTGTAATCTCGCACTGTGGAGGCAGCAGCAAGGGTTGGTGGATCGCCGCAGAAATTCTTCAAACTCCCAAACTCACGAGGCAGCGAGGTCGCCATCTCCTGGCATGAGATGGCATCATAGCAAGTGGATTTCCATCGTTTTTCCATCTGTACGTGGGTTGAATATTACCCTTTCGGGTTTCTCTGGGTAATCCGATTTCACTCATTTATGGAGGTATACGATTTATGTGGTGATACTGCATTGGCAGTGTTGCACAAGCACAGATACAGTGAGGGAAAACAAGTATTTGATCCCCTGCTGATTTTGTAAGTTTGCCCACTGACAAAGAAATGATCAGTCTATAATTTTAATGGTAGGTTTATTTGAACAGTGAGAGACAGAATAACAACAACAAAATCCAGAAAAACGCATGTCAAAAATGTTATAAATTGATTTGCATTTTAATGAGGGAAATAAGTATTTGACCCCTCTGCAAAACATGACTTAGTACTTGGTAGCAAAACCCTTGTTGGCAATCACAGAGGTCAGATGTTTCTTGTAGTTGGCCACCAGGTTTGCACACATCTCAGGAGGGATTTTGTCCCACTCCTCTTTGCAGATCTTCTCCAAGTCATTAAGGATTCGAGGCTGACGTTTGGCAACTCGAACCTTCAGCTCCCTCCACAGATTTTCTATGGGATTAAGGTCTGGAGACTGGCTAGGCCACTCCAGGACCTTAATGTGCTTCTTCTTGAGCCACTCCTTTGGTGCCTTGGCCGTGTGTTTTGGGTCATTGTCATGCTGGAATACCCATCCACGACCCATTTTCAATACTCTGGCTGAGGGAAGGAGGTTCTCACCCAAGATTTGACGGTACATGGCCCCGTCCATCGTCCCTTTAATGCGGTGAAGTTGTCCTGTCCCCTTAGCAGAAAAACACCCCCAAAGCATAATGTTTCCACCTCCATGTTTGACGGTGGGGATCGTGTTCTTGGGGTCATAGGCAGCATTCCTCCTCCTCCAAACAAGGCGAGTTGAGTTGATGCCAAAGAGCTCCATTTTTGTCTCATCTGACCACAACACTTTCACCCAGTTGCCCTCTGAATCATTCAGATGTTCATTGGCAAACTTCAGACGGGCATGTATATGTGCTTTCTTGAGCAGGGGGACCTTGCGGGCGCTGCAGGATTTCAGTCCTTCACGGCGTAGTGTGTTACCAACTGTTTTCTTGGTGACTATGATCCCAGCTGCCTTGAGATCATTGACAAGATCCTCCCGTGTAGTTCTGGGCTGATTCCTCACCGTTCTCATGATCATTGCAACTCCACGAGGTGAGATCTTGCATGGAGCCCCAGGCCGAGGGAGATTGACAGTTCTTTTGTGTTTCTTCCATTTACGAATAATCGCACCAACTGTTGTCACCTTCTCACCAAGCTGCTTGGCGATGGTCTTGTAGCCCATTCCAGCCTTATGTAGGTCTACAATCTTGTCCCTGACATCCTTGGAGAGCTCTTTGGTCTTGGCCATGGTGGAGAGTTTGGAATCTGATTGAACAGGTGTCTTTATACAGGTAACAAGCTGAGATTAGAAGCACTCCCTTTAAGAGTGTGCTCCTAATCTCAGCTCGTTACCTGTATAAAAGACACCTGGGAGCCAGAAATCTTTCTGATTGAGAGGGGGTCAAATACCTATTTCCCTCATTAAAATGAAAATCAATTTATAACATTTTTGACATGCATTTTTCTGGATTTTGTTGTTGGTATTCTGTCTCTCACTGTTCAAATAAACTTACCATTAAAATTATAGACTGATCATTTCCTTGTCAGTGGGCAAACGTACAAAATCAGCAGGGGATCAAATACTTTTTTCCTTCACTGTAACACAAAACGCAACACATTCCTCAATAACACTGTGTGGCCATCAAAGAAAAGTATATAATAGGTAACATTTTGGGCAATGGCCCTTCTTCATAGCAGATATATAGAGAAGGGTCATCGCTGAGAGTTGGAAACTGCACTTTATACCATGAGGCCTGAATTACATTTGAAATGTATTCTGATTAACAGTTTTTAATTTGGATTATGGATTGAATAGTGCCTGAAATCATGCATGCAGTGAAACGTATGCGTAAGTCCTTTCATGTGAGAAATGTTGTCGTTTGATCGCGCAATAGCAATGTGGTGGTCGAGTTGGTTTAACGCAGAGGCACGATTTGGTTATCACTGCTTTATAGTACCAATAAACGGTGGCTCGTTTCAAGGGAAAGTATTTCTCCAGTCAAATCCACCAAAGCAGATTACAGGAAGTGCTTTGCGGGAGGCAGCGAACGACGGTACAGTACTGCAACGTTCATTGTTGTACTGTCCTCCTATGCCCCCACGCCGATGCTCCCCACTTTCACCAAACCGGAGTGACGACTATGGCTGAAGTTTTGTCAAATAGGTCCGACGATCTGCACATCGAGCAGTGAATTGATAAAATGGCTGTGCGTGTGAAAGCGACCACATCTCAAGATGTTGTGCAATAAACAGCGGTGATTTTTATTTCATACAGAGAGGTGGTCGGTCATAGAGGAGAAGAGGAAGGTCTTGAGTCTGGACTCTTGAAATGGGGCAGGGAGTCGACAACACGGACTGCTGGGGGAAGGGAGTTCCAGACTCTGGGGGCAACAGAAGAGAATTAGGGACCTCCCACTAAGATGTGTCTTCCTTTAAGCCAAACCACTCTGTTAGCCAGCAAGACAGATACAATTCGTCACGATGGGGCAAGGTGGCTCAGGGTTCAGACACTGAGATGACACCAATGAGATTCGGAGTTCGAATTGAGGTTTCAGCAGCAAGTGATTAAACCGGATTCTCAAGTTTAACGAGTTAATGGTCTCAACTTGGCCACCAATAACTGCACAAAACCATCATGATAAATTTTATTTTCACTTTAGCGAAAGTATATTCGTCAGCTATAAAACACCGACGTATCATGTTGACCTCCACGCAATGAACGATTTTCTGTAGCAGAGTATGGGGGAATTTTCAGCGCCCCCTAGTGTGAGCAAAAAAGGAGATAGCTTGAAGGAAATTGAGATGGAGTTTTGCAAGATCTCCTTTTGCGCGCCATTTTCTAAGATTCCCTGTACTCTGCAAGAGTTACACATGGATATTTGTGTTTCTCATTGAGATCTACATATTAAATGCGCCCTACAAATGCAAATTATTATCATCGACACTTAGAGCGCAATTGCAGTCATATTGGGGGGAAATGCTATTTATATGAATTCATGATACGGTTATGCTTCTATTACCTGCACAAAGTGGATTTGTGACAGCATTTGTCATGTGTTTTGATTGATGATGAATGAGTGAATTTGACTAATGCTTTCGATTTCAGTGATTGTGATCGATGATAATTGAAGGCCAACGCCACTTAAAACCGCATGTTATTCTTGCAATGCCCCCGTTTACAAATGGGTCTTCATTATTTGTTTTAATAATCATTATCACTGGCCATGATTTACGCATGACTAGATGAAGGCTATCCCAAGTCATCACCATTCTTGTGAAACAACAATTCATCCAGCTCCTGCATGGGAGCTGATTTCATTGTTCCTTCTCAATTGTGAATTTTCTCGGCTGCCACGTCATCGTTCGTCTCGACGAATGGTCGTCTCTTATAGCCATTACATGTCCTTTCCAAGCCCACTTACATTTATTAGCAACCTATATAACATCTATAACCTGTCTATGTTCTCCGATTTGTGTGTTTTTCTTCCTGTCTCTCGGTGTAATTACAAATGTGCATCTCTGAATGCTTCTTTGTGCACTTTTCAGCTTTTGTTCGATTATTAATTTGGCAATGTCCATGGTTCTGATTCGCATGTCATAGCAAGTATGGTATATGGATTAAATATGTCTATTTTTTAGGGATATTGTTGCTTTTTATTTTCTGTAAAACAAACATATTTCAATCAAAACCATGGCAGTGTCAAGGAGACTAGAAGCCAAGGGTATTTCAAAGTCTAGATGGACTGGTGTTTGACCTGCACGGGAAAAAGCATGGGATTGTCGGGCTAAAACTAAAATTGAAGACCTTCATCTGGTCAGTCAAAATAGACACCAACGAAGATGAAAACAATGTTGGCTGCAACGCCTGACCTTGTTCCGACCGCTCTGTGTTTACGTTAAACCAATCTGCACTTCCCTTTTCCTTGCCGCGGCATGAAGGCAATTTCGGTGACACGATAATGTCCCCGGCTACCACTGAGGATGCCCACGCAGTAATCAAACAGGTGCGGCTATGGTGTGGCTCATTTCAATGTCTCACTCGGAGTGTTCCCCAAATTACCAGGCGTGGTGTAGAACGTCTGTCTCTAAGATCCAGCACTTTGCGGCTCTAGAGGAGTCCAGCACATGTAACGAGAGTTGCTTGTACTGTAGGTCGGCTTTATCCATACTTCTTCACAGCTTACACCAACAGCCGGCTACCTGTAGGGAGATCTTCAGTGGTCCCTGAATTCTCTCCCGTGCCGTTTATTCTTATGACCATTCCTTTTAGATCGCGGAAATATATAAATGTGTCGTTAAACCCGCCACCACCCGACACAGCCAATTAGTAATGTTTGTCACGTAAACATAACATGCCAATTCGTTACTAGTGTAGTGTCTTCAAAAATCACTCAGACTGAAACGTTGTAACAAGTCACCTGCTTACACTTTATTGACCTATTCTGGCACCAGTTGTAGGCACTCCTAGAGCTATTTGTACGGTCACTTAGATCTAACTTCTTCCCACTCGTACCTACGTTACACCTTAATTATCCTGCCCTCGGCAGCTCTGCTCTCAGTAACTCCGCACACAGCGTTCTCGCACACAGCGTCTTCGCACACGGCGACTCTGCACACAGCGACTTCGCATACAGCAGCTTCGCACACAGCAACTTCTACAACTCCACCGCAGCTGCTCAAGCATTTGTGACATGGGATTCGGCACTACCGACCCCTTCCAAGGAGGGCACAATCCCAACTGAACCTGCACCGGGGGTTTGGGCTCAGTCCCATACATCAAATAAAACAGGAAGAATCCCGTAGAGAAATAAGGAGCTAGTCTGTAAGCACCGAGGACCCCTGGAATGTGAAGATCCCAGTCCGGCTGGCCCCTGGTTACATGCTGGCATAGCATGGCAGTGAGGGTCCTGTGCAACCGCTCGACCATCCCATCCGTCTGCGGATGATACGGTGAGGTGCGTATTTTCCATGTGCCCAGTGAATCGCACGCCTCCTGGAGCAACTTGGAGGAGAAATTCCTGCCCTGATCCGTGAGGAGTTGCTCAGGTGCCCCCTTATCAAGGACATAGCCGTATAAAAAGGTGTCAGCTACAGATGCAGCCGATTGGTCAACCAGAGGCCATGCCATAGGCCAACGGGTTAAATATTCAACCCCAACGAGGAGGTACTGTGTCCCCTCTGGGAGACCGGAAAGGGCCCCAAAATGTCAAGGGCCACAAAATGTCAAGGGACACCAACTCATTCACCGTGACACAACAATGGACTGTAGCGGGATTTGCGGTCGCAGGGCAGGAGATTTCCGACGTGCACAATCGGCATAGCCTTTTATCAGGAGGAGTACATCGTTTTCCATCCTGGGCCAGTAAAAGTCCTTTTTCAGCATCGCCAACGTTTTATGAACACCCAGATGCATCAATTTCTCATGTACGGCTTTAGTAAGTTGACCCCTAAGGACCGTAGGTATGACCAAGGAATAACACTGGGACTCTACTTCCCAACGCATGAGAAGTCCCTCATGCAGCACAATGGATGGGCAACCAGCAGGGCCTGGCCCACGAGAAGCACGACGGCGCAACGCCAAGAGCGAGATGTCATCAACCTGTAGCTTAGCCCACGCACAATGGTCAAGATTCAAAACAGAATCGCGTGGTGACTGAACGCCTGCATCCCGCATTGTCCCAGCTGTTGCAAGCACCATGGGCACATCCCCTTGCGAGGGCTTACATCTCGACGCCCCTGAGGAAAATGTGCACGTGACATGGGGCAGGAAGTGGGACAAGGCGTCAGCGTTGACGTGCCGAGTGTCTTTCCTGTGCACCACTTTGAATGAGAATCCTTGGAGGATTTCGAGCCATCGGGACAACAGCCCAGACGGCTGGTCAATGCACAGGGAGTACTGGAGGGCCGCATGGTCCGTGCGGACAACAAAGTCCCGTCTTTCCAAATATGGACGATAGAGCAGGATGAAATGGACCATGGCCAGTAACTCCTTGCACGTGACGCAATAGTGCTGTTCAGCAGGAGACACGACTCGACTGCTGTAAGCAACTACCCTCTCTGTGCCCTTGACAAGCTGGGAAAGGACTGCCCCGATGCCCGTATCGCTGGTATCTTTGTCCAATATGAAGGGCCTTGCCAAATCAGGATACGTAAGCGGGGGGGCATCGACAAGGGCGGCGCGGAGGGCGAGGAAGGAATCTTCCTCAGCCTTATCCCACCAAAATCTCTGGCCCTTGGCCGTGAGGGCGTGTAGTGGTTTAGCAACAATGGCAACATCTTGAACAAAACGCCGGTAGTAAGAAACGAATCCGACGAAACTGCAGACCTCCGCTACCGATTTAGGCATCTGCCGCTTGCGCACGCACGCGGTCTTCTCTGGATCTGTGGCAACACTGGTTACGCTAACTATATGGCCCAAGTATTTAACCGATGTCTGAAGCAAATTACATTTCTGAGGCTTGAAGACCGAGCGCAATCGCTGTAAGTGTTCGTCAAAGGTACTGCCAAAAACGATGACGTCATCCAAATAAATAAGGCAAGAATCCCATTGCAGCCCTGCTAAGACCAATTCCATTAATCCCTGAGAGGTGGCTGGTGCTGAATTCAATCCATCGGAAGACAATTGAAGTGGTAGAGCCCTTGGGGCGTGCGAAAAGCGTTTTTTGGTTTTGATTCGTTGTCGAGGGGCAATTGCCAAAAACCCAGACAGTAAATCGAGTGTTGAAAAGAATTGTGCGCCCGACAATGCATCGAGCGAGTCGTCCATACGAGGGAGGGGATATGCATCCGCCACTGATATCTTATTTAACTTGTGGAAATCAAAGCAAAACCGTAAGTTCTCTTCACGTTATTTCACTAGGACTATGGGTGCCCCCCAATGGCTATTGAACGGGGAAATAATATCAGCTGCCAGCATCTCATCCACAGCCTGGCGTATGTGTTCCTTCTCTGCGGAGCTAAGTCTGTGGGGATTTGGGGGCGAATCGCCCGTATTGATATGATGGAGGAAAGGAGTGCGCCCAATATCAAATTTGCTAGTGCTAAAGACATCAGAAAAATGGTTCAAGAGCCGGCGCAGCTGAGCTCGCTGGACTTCTGTCAGTGCAGGGTTTTCGGAGCACAGAGATTCCAGCAACGCGGAATCCATCTCATCAGATTTAGTAAAGTTTCCCACGAATACAGGAGCTGGCTCCTCCGCATTATCAAGACACTGGACCGCCGAGGCATGTGCCAGGACAGTGCCCGCCTAAATCACAACCGGCGCATGCACCGCATTAAGTAATTGTAGGAACGGCATCTGCTCGGCAGATACAATAGTCATAGCCCCCACTAGGGAAGAGGATTGCGACACGGCGTTAGAAGGGGTTAACAAGATCCCCTCCGCTGGGTACCGTGAAGGTAACTCTTTGCACAATCGCAGCGGGATGAGCATTTGAGAACCTGAACAATGTCATGGATGACATTGTTCTTTGATGGCTGTCGACCAGGGGAGTTCAAAAACAGCAACCACTGTCCCGATGGTAATTCAATACACCCCTGGTCAATAAGAATTTACAAGGGCATTCTGCCTAGAAAATCGGTGCCCAGCAAACAGGGCAAGGCCAATGTCCGTGAAACGAATATCTGGCCTTCCAAAAAGATTTTCCCTAAGGCCAACATCTGACCCATTATACCAAGACTCTCCCCGCTAACCACTACACAAGTGCTCTCTACGGGGGCAAGATGATCAGATGATGAAGGCAACGTGCGAAACACAGCCGCGTAAAACCATAGTCGCAACGGCCCCTGTGTCTATCAACAGATTAACCTGGATCCCCTGAATCAATTGCACAATTGTTGAAGAACCCATCGCGGTGCCCACTACGCAGCTGTCGGGGCTTGGGAACGACTTCCACCTTGGAAGTCGGCGGCTGCTGCTGCGGCGCGGACCAATCGCCCGAAATGGTGGACAAGTGGAGCATGGCTGCAGCTTCCAAAATGGCGGGAAGGTCCAGCGCTCCAGTCGCCTCGGTCATGAAGCGCGTCTTGGTGTCCAGTGGAAGGCGCAGCGGTCATCCACTCGAAGAGATGAGCAACCTCCCCAAGTGACCGGTGATGTCTAGCTCTGCAGAGGAGGTGGCTTGGCTGGACTTGCCATGCACTCCTGCGCCAACTGCAGCACGTCGTCGGAGCGGGCGCTCAGAGCTCCGGCAACCGGAGCCATTGGAGGGACGACATCTTGCTCGGCGTCGGCGTCAGACGACACAGCAGGTTGGTTTTTTCGTTTCATCGCGGACTTGGACATGACGGCGAAGCTTCGTTGGCACTTCTAACACCAAATGTAGTGTCTTCAAAAATCACTCAGACTGACACGTTGTAACAAGTCACCTTTATTGACCTATTCTGGCACCAGTTGTAGGCACTCCTAGAGCTATCTGTATGGTCACTTAGATATAACTTCTTCCCACTCGTATCTACGATACATCTCACTTATCCTGCCCTCCGCAGCTCTGCTCTCAGCGACTCCGCACACAGCGTCTTCGCACACAGCGTGCACACAGCGACTCCACACACAGCATCTTCACACACAGCCTCTTCGCACACAGCAGCTTTGCAGACAGCAGCTTCTACAATTCCACCGCTGCCCTCACCTACACTTCCTCAAACCCGTTCACCCATCTGTCCTGGGCAGAGGGATCAGCCAATACCCACCCGGCGACGCGTGAGGGTTGAGGTCCCGTTGACGACTGGAGCAGCAGTGGCGAGTTGTCTTTACCCTTGTCCCCAGCAACAACTCTCTCGATCCGCTCACACACAGGCCCTTATATCCTCCTGCCAATTATCCGAGAGCTCTCGTGTGTCTCTTTAAGCCCAGCCAAGCTGGCACCTGTTCGCCCATTAATCAACCCTTACCTCCCGTCTCCCTGGCAACACCTCCAGCCTTTGACGTGCACAACCGGTCGATCCCGTTTGCACCTGCTTTGCCCCTTAAAAACTGGCAGTTTGTCCATGGAAACCTAACGTTTGCACGCGCGAACCCGTTTTCCCTCAGTTGCCCTCGGCTAACTGTGCGCACCGTATATTTCACTCCTCTACACTAGTACAGCACACCAGTGTGTTGGTAATTGCCACTAGCATCATCAGGCAACAGCCGATCCAATGCTCGCTGGTCCAATATACTTTTTAGCCTGACCAATCAGGATCGTTCTGGTACAGCCATCAGCCAATTGGTAACTTAGAGCAGCATCCGCAATGCTTTACTGGTCATAACAAAATTATTAAATCATCAATAATGACTGCAAGGTGGTCAGCTTGGACGCTGGGTGAATATATAATTTCAAAATGATTTTTTGCTCAAACGAGCATTGAGGCAGTGGCAGAAGTTGCACCTTCCAATTTTGTTATCCACATGTCATAGCGGGCAGTATACCCCGATTCATAATTAGTGAATCCCCACTTTATGGCCCCACTGACGCTGCCTAAGCTGCCACTTCCCCCTGGCAGGATAAGGTGTGTCCTCGTGTCCGTTTCCTCATTCGGAGGGTGGACGTGTACAAAGGTCTCGTGCTTTTATCCATAGCCATGTCTGGTTTTCAACGGGGAGGCGGCATTACATCTCTTGAGGTCTGCTAAGCGGATTTCAGTTGCACACGTGGGTGGTAAATCCCTCCAGCAAAACGTTGGTCTCCTCCGCGGCGTGCGTTCAACACGATATTAATTTGAGCTGGTTTGTTATGACGACGTTTATGCTGACCATGATTTTTCAAGTCGCTCATAGAAATAAAAAAACCTTATTAAACTAATAATTCTCATAAAAAAAAACGGCCTGGCATGAGAAGAGAGCGGTTCGCATTGTACGCGCGTGGAAGCTGCGAGATAACCATTGCACACTTTTCCGCAACGCTCGTATCTGTTTCGCCATCCGGATGCCGGCTGGACCAGGCTATTGTTAGCGGCGACTCTAAGCACGTCAACTTCTTCGACTCTCGAATTTCAACCCTGTGCGGCTCGACCGCTTGGTTAAAACCCACGGTCATTCGCTGGATGGACAGAAGGTCGAGTAGGCCATGACCCGATTTGAACACAGCAACGTGACCGCCCCAACACCCCACTGCCAACCCCCATCCCGCTCCCCCGCCCAGTAACGATCCCAGTGCTGTAAGGTGAAGCTGCACACTCTCCCTCCGCCATGCCCGTGCCATGCAATGCACCCGGGAGAGGCTTGTCGTGCCAGCGGTTCGTTTTACACGACTGCATGGAGTTTGCTCGGGTAGCTGGATCTCCTGCAGGGACACTGACAGGAGTGGCTAGGCTTGGGATGGGCCGACATGTCAAGGGCGGGGGGGACCGGCTCATCTCTCATTGACAGATAACTGCCCAGGCGGCTCAGCGGAAGGTAGATGTCCAAATCCTGGTTAGATTGGTTGATTCAGCCCATCAGTCCTCCCTAGTCGATAAAATGAGTGCAACTCTGTTAAGAAGACGACGGCGGTTTTCATATAGATTCACCCTCCGTCATAGGAACTATGAGATGAGCACTGCCTCAATGCTCATTTGAACAGGGAATTACTTTGACAATCTTTTTTTGCACAGACAGCTGCTGAAAGTCAACACAAATTAATTAGGGCAGGAGGGAAACTGCAGGTATTGATGGTGAACAATTATTAGACAGAACCTGCAGAAAAAAACACCACAATGAACACTTCCATCGCCTGGTCACACAAGCCCCCGGTAGTCACCAATCCAAGTACTAATCTGCCTTGGATGTGATCGGGCACAGTCGGGATGATTTGCTGGTCGGCAAACAGCAAGTTGGCAATCGTACCAGATTAAGGGTTGGATCAATTTCGATTTGAAAATGTAAAGAGGGTGACGAAGCAATCCCGCAATTGCCCGGTGACCTCCAGCGAGGTACAAGACAACGAGGTGGACTCTCGCTGACTGACCCGGCTTAAACAAAGTGAAATAATATAATAATAATAAAATAATATAATCAAATCTAGAATTAAACAAAGTGCGCTGCTGGACGGAGCCTCATCAAGCTGCTGCCATCCATAACAGTCACGTGATGGAGCGATCCGCAGAGCTGCACACTAGCTGATTCCAAAGCTCCACACCGGGAGCGGACATCCTCTCGTGTGTGTGTTCCTTCCTCTGGCTGCCACTCTGTCACGACTCTCGACCACTGGCCGTCATCTGCTTCTAGACAGAAGTCCTGCTCAAGCCCACTTACTTTTCTTTACAGTTACATGATATCTTCCCCGAAATCGTTTTTTTTTCGAATACATTTTCATTGAATCTTAATTTGAAGCTTTCGTGACTGCAGGAATCCATACTCTTTGGATCTTTCGGTGGGAAAAAGCTTTCCCACCTGATGACGGACGCTTGTGTTGCGCCCGAAACGTCGTGATATATTTTATTTTATACCTGCGTGACTTTACCGAAATAACCAAAGGGTACCTTTCATTGCTTTCATCTTCCACTGCTAACCTAGACCAACATACCCTTCGTCTAATACACAGCACTACATTATTGTAGCTTTTATTAACACAGCAACCAGAATCAAACTTAAGACCTGTTGGTTTTGGGGGTATACCAAGCAATCATCGCCGAACTCTCGCATATTATTATGAATATTTACAAGAAAGTATTTTTGTTGTCGTTGCAAGCGTCATTGACTGGAACTTATCGATGGCATTGACCTGGAAAGTAAACACCCAAATGGGCACTCTCATTCAGACACAGAGGCGCTTCAACGTGCTCTCATGTCGCCAGTCGCGACTTATTTAATTGAACCATGATTGCACAACATTTCAACTCGTTTCAACTGGCTGTGTGAACCGAAACAGAATATGTATTTATACTGGAGAAATCTGATGAACTATCAAGCTCTTTTTCACAGATGTCCAGTAAATTAATGATTTACGTATTCATAATAGAGGTGTTTTTGGGTTAGATCGCGTAAATATATAAATGTGTCGTTAAAACCCGCCACCACCCAACACAGCCAACTAGTAAGGGTCGTCACGTATTATAATTGCACGTGCCACTCAGCTATAATGATGGGTGCGGTATTTATCGGCACTATAAGCAAAACGGAGGGGGGGTGCGTCTGTCAGCATGAAAGAGAAAGTCGACACAGATGGATAAGAGCAGGAGCTGCACAAATTGTTGAAGTATGTTGCTTTACTTCGCAGGCTTGTTGTCTCTCCCATAGGAGTTCCATCGCCAATTTAATAACATTTGTGGTTCAGTGGTTTTTGTCACAGACCTCGAAACATTATGATTTGTGTCATTGGAAATTAAAATGTTTGTGCAAAAAAACATGAACGTTATCAACGACATTTTCCAGGTTTGTGGAGGAGACTTCAAAGTTGAAACATTCTCTCTATAATTGAGTTCTCCCATAAAAAAAAAAAAAATGTTATATTAACTTCCCATGCATGCTCCGTAAATGCATGCGCTTATATATTTATTTGGCTGTAATTAATTCATTGAGCACGCTGCTCCAACTCCATATCAACGGTGCGGTTTGCCATTTTGCAGCACCTCCCACTAAATCACAGGCCCTGGTGGCATGCCATGAGGTGAGGACTGTTTCCTTTACATTTCAAATGCCGTGCAATAGTGTTATGTAATTCATAATACATTTTAAATAAGGTGCAGTAATGTTATATCGTGTTTTAATACGTTTTAAATATTATACAGTGATGTTATGCAGTGCACGTGGTGAGCGTACTGCTCCACGAATCCAGAGATCCAAGTGCGATTCCCACTCACAGCCAACATCAGCGACATATACCGGAATCGGTCGTGGGGTCACCTAGCTCGACCCCAATCCTACCTTCAAGTGAGAGCCTGGTGTGCTGTGTAAAAAAAAATCTACTATGGAGACAAAGGCGGCGAGGCGTAATTCTGGCCACTCACCTCCTCGTGTGCCGTCCCGGGCTTCATAGTTGTTTGCGAACAGGACTTGCCCCAACAGTCTTAAGGCTTTCCGGGAGGGGCCTTTGTCTTTGTATAGGTGTGTGCATACGTGTCATGTGTTTGCTATTTATTTTCCAGTTGACACTGGACAATCTTGCAAATGAAATGTTTGCATATGAAGCGATTTTCCAGATGAAATATTTTAGGAAGAAAAAAACCTTATTTACCATATTCTTGGTTTTTTCGGTAAAGTCACGTAGATAGAAAATAAAATTAAAATAACAGATAATAAAATTTAATAACATAAAAAATTTAAAATAATTAAAGCAAAAAAGTCACGACGTTTCGATCGCAACACAAGCGGTCTTCATCAGTGTGCTGCAAAATAGGCATTGTTTATCGGATCTCTAAGCCAACAGTGTTTGTTTTCTCTTAAGCATGTCAAGGCCCCCTAAGAAACGAGCGAGAGAGACGGTCACCCCATCAGGTGTCCCAATACACTGCTGGTAATTTCAGGGCTTCTCCAACCACACGTCTTCGTCTAGAGAATCAGCGCGTGTATGGTTAACACGTGGCAAGCAGCCGCGATGACCATCTGTCATCGGCGCGCTCTGTTTTCCCTTCACTGTCAAGGTCACTCAGGAATAAAGACGTGCAATAAATAATGCACTCCCGACCAGAATTAACGAGGTGCAGCCACCGCCTGAGTGGTCGACAGAAGCGGGCGAGTGGAGCCGCATTTCTAGGAATTGTGATTATTTGCAGAGGTGTTCATTTTATTGTGAAGATCAAAATATTGACGAGAGGTCATAGTCACCCTACAAATGCCATGGCGACCTGTCATCGCTTCCCTTCTGTTCTAGATTCTCACAACTGTTGAGTGGTTAACACCTGACCCTGACCTTCCTGCAGCGTCACCACTATCTGCTTTTATATCTTCCCCTCGGTTGTCGACCTGTGGGCGCCACGATAATGCCCTCCTCCACCCTGCACACATATCCCACCCATAGCCACATCTACTTCTTGGCCAAATCAAAATTGGTTTCCTTCTGTATTCTCCTTCATATGGCTGATGTGGATATGGAGCAACAACTATCATTTTACATGAAGGTGGTTGAGCCAGATAATGACATCAGCAGTAGCAGTGTATTATTGTGATGCCTCCTTCATATTTGTGAATCAGACATTGAGTCATTATATATGTTCCATTATCTTTACTGGGTGACCACAATGACACGTTTAAGTATTTTTTATTTTCCAATTGGCGCATCAAGTATCAGCATTTCCCATGTTTTTTGCCGATGAGGTTTATGGTTAAACATAAGCTTCATGGAAGATCAAAGCCATGGATATTCTAGGTCAGGATATTCACGAGGTGTTTATTTGTGATATCTTGTGAACTCTATTTGGCTTTCCAAGCATTTTAGGATTAAAGTTGGATGGTCGAAGATTAAGCGCATGGGCCAAAAGTTGGATGGTTGATGATGAAGTGCATGGATGGGGAGATGTATGTTTTCTGGAGGGTTGTGGGGTTGCGGCGAATAGATGGGGGAGCGATGTGCAGCAACACGGGAAGCAAGGTTGTTGGGGTCGACTTGAGGGTTCCTGTGATTCACCAATGCATTGCAGCGTTCAGTTAAGAACTTTAACAAGTCGAGTGTGGCTACTTCTGATCCGTATTGGTGCTGCACAGCACTCAGCTACAGAGTACACAATGGCCATCGCTGATGTCCGTAGCACACATTGCTGATGCTATCCAGCTTGTCATTGTTAGTTTCTGGACCAGGTTAACCCTTGTCTTAATATTTACGGCTACCTTCTTTAGGTGGTCACGGAAGGTTAGTGTCTGGTCCAGGTTCACTCCGAGAGAGGTCAGAGTTGGGTCATGTTGCAGAGTGTTGGCACAAAATTACACTTTCAGGGTGTGCTTAATGTTCTTGTTTTGAGATAAAATGCAGTGCCCTCTGTTTTGTTGGGGTTTGGCTCGAGCCTCCATTTGTAGAAATATCCCTGCGTGGAGTTTAGGTCACCTTTGAAGGTGGACTCGATGTCATTGAAGGTGGCTGCTTGCGTTGCCAGGGCAAGGTTATCTGCATATGCAAAATGTCCGGTATTGTTGATAGCAAATCGTTCATGTAAATATTTAAGAACATCGTCACGATCATATTCTTGGTTATTTCGGTAAAGTCACGTGACTTTACCGAAAGAACCAAGAATATGAATCCCTGCAGTCACGAAAGCTTTAAATAAAAATTTAAATCGTCACGATCGTTGAACCTTGTGGCAGCTCCGTTATTGAGGAATTGGGACAAGGTGACTCTGTCATCCAAATGGACACGTAGCCGCCTATTGCAAGCGTAATGTTTTGAGGCAGGGATTAATCCTTGCAAGGAGTGAGTGGATCATTTCTGGAAACCCCAGGGATACTCTTTTTCTTAGTGGCAGTAAGGAAGGCCAATGAACCGGTGATAACATTCCGCTGTCATGAGGATTCGGATCACCACATTTTCGATGGCTTTCCGGTAGCAATCCCAGCCGACTTTGGTTATGTATGTTGAACTAGGTTCATAATGGGACTCATTGTGAGATAATCATGGGGATTTCAATGCCGATATAGGTGATGATGGCCTTTGTGGAATCGGGGAATATTTTTCAGACCATATTTTGGGTGGTAGTGGCGAGTCGTGAGGTTGTAGCCATGGATGAGGAAGCAACCGGCCTCTTGGTCAAGTAAGGTTTATTTTTGCTTACACATGTGGTGCTTCTCTGCGAAAAATAAATCTGCCACTCGAGGCGCCATCACATTAATACTGAAACATAAAAGTAGAAATGTTTGTCCAATGAGAAGAAATATATACTTACTATAGTTGTTTTAAATATTTAAAGACAAGCAAGTTGTGGCTGTGAGTTGTTATATGCAAGTGCAAAAAGGTGTGTGTTTGAGTTGTGTCATGAATACAGTGATGGAGTCGAGTGTGCTGATTGCTGCGGGGAGGTTTTCATGGTGTGGTACTGCATATGATAAAGATGTCCCCATAGTTTTGTGTTTGGTTGTTGGCGATTGGAGGAGTGTTTGGGTTGAGGAGCGAAGTGATTTGTTGTTTTGCCTGATCTGTATGAGGTTTATTGTCTAAGGCGGAGCTTGGTTGTGTATTTCTTTATATGTTAATATGATGATTTTGAAGTGTATTCTTGATTTTATTGGTCATTGGAGATGTGGGTTTCTTGGAGCATGAACACGTCAATGTTACTTACGCCTCTTCAAAATGTTTGCGAGATACTTGCACTTGACCAGGAAAGTCCCTCAATCGATATTCGGTTGCTGGGTTTATGGCTCAGTTGTGAGTTTTGTGATTTCTCGTTTAACAGAATAGGCCACGTGAAGGCTGCCATCTTCCACTCCTCATTCTGTATTATAACAATTTAAAGCATCTATCTGCTTAAATTAGCTTGACAGAAGGGAACGGGGGAGTTTGTTCTGGGTGGGGGAATGGTGCTGATGTTATTTGAGCGGCCGGCTAAAAACATTTAAAATAACATTAATATTAGGTTGTGTTTTGGTGGGACTATGACACTCATCATGTGATGCTGGCAGCAGCTGTTGTTTGTTCAGCACGTGGCACGCATTGCCAGGTGACCTCGTGCCCTGACACGTCACCCTTCCTCACAACCCCGGCATTTTCACTGCCTGCCTCATTGGTGCTGCCACCAAATACCTCCTTCCGATCTCCCTGGCCCCTCCTCCTACCCAGCCACCGGCCCACCCATACACTGACCCACCCACTGGTCTATCCACCCACCCATCCACAAAATACCAGGCTATCCACCCACCCACGCACCCGCCTGCCACATTACGTCTTTCCTTCTCTTCCTCGCTGCGCGTTGTCAGCAATACTCGCTCTTGTCACGCTCAGTAATTATAGCGATGATATTCCTATCATTAGCGAAGCCTGTCCATATCTTTCCAAGTACTCCCCCACCACTACCATCCTCAGCGCCCCCTCTTTTCAACCAGCGATTACCATTGCGCCTGCGTGCGTGCAACCTCATTGAGTTTTGACTTCTGCCACAATATCCCATCAAGTCTGGAATCAACACAAGGCGCAGAGCTGTGAGCCTACTACCCGAGTTAGGATTGGTTTCATAAGTGTCTGGCACAGATCCACTCAGCCACGCATTATTTTTTACACACCAAATAATCTGCTTGCTTTTTAAATAATAATCTCTAGCTCCATCAACACCTTCGGTTTGATGATGCGGAACACAATAATTCAACAAAGTATAAAAAAGTTTAATTTTTTCAAAGTGACCGGGTGAGTAAGCGGCCAGAGAGTTGAGTCAGCACCATCTAGATTTTGTTTAAATTCTGGGTTTTAGCCACCTATGATTAAACCAAGTTGAAAAGTGTAGTGAGTTGATGGTATCAGCCAGATCACCAATAAAGTAAGGAAACCAGGCTTGTTCAACGATAATCGATAAACCAGTAATAATTTTCAATATCGACTGATATCCATGCAGTTTGATGTTTGTACGTATCACGAGTGTAAGAATACATTTTAAAGTTGGCCAGGAGATTCATGGGCCAGAATACTGGACCAGAACCAATGAGATATGTACTTGAATCCAGGATTCACCCATCCATTATAAATCCGTGTTGTCAAGTGCAGTGATTTTGTGGTCTTAATCAAGTAACAAATGACTGAAAAAAGCCCATTATACAAAACTAAGTTTTGCACTTAATTTGGCTAAATTCTAACACTAAGAATAAAAAAAGTCAGTTTTACTATCACATGTGGCAAAGCATCGGCCAAAGTGTGGTGGCCTACTTTTTGGAACATAGAGCTCTCTTCAAGCTCTAACAAAAAGGTTTGCACTGAAACATTCCAATAGATTGTTCATCTCATGACACAATCACGATACAATTGGGGGAAAATATTTAGTTAAAAGTTGTGTGTGTGTGAGTTGAGTGACCAAAATGCCATGTCATCATTGATGAAGGGTCCTGATTCTAAATCAATCTTCTAGATTTGTCCCCTGATTATCACATGCACTGCTTGACTTAAAATAATTTTCAAACATAAATTAATATTGGCCCGCTTTTCTGAACTGAATCTGGTCACGGGGTCAGCGACTCCACCAAGGCCTGATAATTCAAATATCAGCTGAAGGACAACTTCACTCGTCAGCAATCACCATCATCATAATCCACGTATCCACTCTTTATCTGTAACTATTTTAGTTTCCCCCCACAATATTATGACAGTTTTCCAAGAAGCGTCATGTCGTGAGATGAAGAATTCAGCATGATTGAAAAGTGTGCAATGTACTGTGTGTTAGAAATGGTCCACAGAAGTAGATATGACAATACTTCTTGTGACATCCCTGAAAACATCTTCTTATCCACCATCGGGGCAGCGTATTGCCACCACTTTGCTGTAGAAAATAATGCTCGTCACTCAGCAAACTGACATGTTCTATTCTCACCACGCGCATTTAGCCAAATCAAGTGCAAAACCAAATTTAGTATTTTTTTGTGTCCAGTCATTTGTGACCAGAAAAAGACCATAACCTGGTTTCATCACAGACGGTTGAAACCTGGATTCCAGCACAGGATGTCAGCCGTGTCAGCTCTAGACTAAGCCACCTGGCCACCTCAACACCTGTCCACTTCATCATCATTACTAAAGTTTTTATGTCTTGCCACTCCATCAGTATCAATACCACATACCTATCCACAATTACACATCATAATAACTTCGTAGTCAAAGTTAGTACTACTTTGAGAGGTCAACAGCAGATGTTCTGGGGTCCTGTCATATGAATGTTGAATTTTTCTAGTTCGCTAAGGCATCATGAAGATGACCACCGCCTCATACTGAACACAATCACTTGAACCATGTCGTGCTTGGTCACCTTTGTCTACAAAGGATTGCCATTATTTGTCCCACCAGGTGATTCCTTTAAGGATGAGTCAACCCAGACAGGATTGAGGTGTGAGTCATTTTGAGAAAAAATTCCAATAATTAACTTCATTGTATTTACATTAAACTTTAGATTAATCCTTCCCTGAGATTACTTTGTCAAAGGTGGAGACAGTGTCTTAATATTTGCTTTGGGCTGGGGACACGTGGGGGAAAAGAGGAGGGAGGGGTGAGAAGGTGAGGAAATTGGAGAGAGGGCCATGTAAAAGGGGGAAAGGGAGGAAGATGTGAGAAGGGGAGGAGAGATGGAGGGTGATGTGAGAGGGGGAGGTGGGAGGAAGACAGGTGAGGGGGGAGGAGGAGGGAGTGTTGAGTGGGAGAGGAAGGGGGATTTGAGAGGTGTAGGAAAGGGAAAGAAGGGCGTAGGATAAAAGAGGGGGGGGGGGTAGGAGGGAGGGGATGTGAGAAGGGAAGGTAGAAGGGAGGCGGATGTGATAGGGGGATGAGATGGGAGGGAGGCAGGTGCGAGAAGGGAGGAAGTGCTAGCCTTGAGGTACAATTCCCCCAGTCAGGTGTGCACTCCTGATAACGCTCTCATTGTCTGCTCACCATGTTTTTCAGAACCGTATATCACCTCGCAGCGAATGTTTCCATGCCAAATATTTTGATGGCAGCCATTTAATAAAACCTCTTAATGGACGCGAATGAATATGCAGTGTGATTTGCGGTCAGAGTTTGATTGCGAAATATGGCTTGGAACTGATTCCATGTTATTATCTGTTTAAATGTTTTCATTACATGTTATTATGTGCCAATCTGTGCGTGAGAGAATGTATCACAGGCTTTGTTAGCGCAGTGTGTTCGTGACTGAATGAATGCGTGTGAATGTTTTAGTCACTATTGTAACCACTGTGGTGATATCGTGACTAGTGCACTGTGCTCCAAACCTGGAACTTCAATTCCCAGCCACAGCTAACATCAGTGGCGATTATCCAATGTCTCTGGGTCCATGCCGCCGCCCACTGGCCACTGAGTTAATCTTAACAATGCAGAGAGAGCCTTGGAGCATTGCTTTTCAGGCTAGCTTCAGCCACAAGGATAGTCACAAAAACCCTGGTGGCCTTGCTGGCAACAATCAAAGAAAGGGGTATCCACATTGATCCATACCTTGACGATCTGCTGATCAGGTCTTCTTCAAGCCCCAACTTACGGCAAGTCAAACACCTTCCAGCGACTGCTCAAAGACCAGAGATGGGTGGTGAACCCGACCAAGTGTGTCCTACAGCCAACACAGCGCCTTTACGTCTGTATGTTGAACTTCTTTTACACTGTATGTAGCCAACTGTGTCAATCGGAGGTGACGACGATATCTGGATGGATCGGGGTCTGATACACCTACCAGACAGGAAGCCTTCACCATCAGTCTCTTGGCTGATGAAGGCCAAGAGAGTGGGCAAGGTACAGGCTTTGTTGGCCTATCCCCCCTTTGTGTATTTCAAGGCCGACAAGGTTGTTCTGAGGATCTCGCCTCAGTTTCTGCCCAAGGTGGCTTCAACTTTTAATCGACAACAAGAGCTGCAATTGTCAACTATCTGTCCAGCTCCTTTTGAATCGGACTGCAGGCAGAGCTCTCCACACGTTGGATGTGGTGAGAGCCGTACAATTTTACCCACAAAGGACGAGTTAGCGAGGATCGCAAAGGCTGTTCGGTTTGATGGACTTCATTGGTGCTCACGAACAGCACTTGTCCCAACATTTTGTGAAGGTTGTATGGACGGTCTTTGAAGAAACTGCGAAGCGGTGGTTTTGTCATGTCACCGGAGCACCTACATCTACATGAGGGGCACTGGGTCGAACATTACACTTGCATGTTCTTTAATCCACACATGCAATGTGACACTAATGGACTAGTATTTCTGTACGTAATATGATGTAATTATGTCTGCATGCATAATTGTGTAACTGCCAAAAGGCTTTAAAACACTCGTGGCGATTTAATGCTGAACGAACTTTACTTGAATTGACGCTTGGTTTGTTTTGAAGCCGCATCTGCGCGATTTAATTAGTGAAATGAAGCTAAGGATCACCCCTGTATTAAGAGAATTTAATTCTCAGTAATGTCAATATTCTGCTGGGTGAAGGCCTCCATACATCAGGTTTTAACATATGCTGGTCATTGTGGGTTCCTGAAAGGGATCGCTCTAAGGGCCGGTTCAGATAGCACACACCACGGATGGTACTCGTTGCCAGCAATACAACTCATGTGTCCAGTTCGTAGTGCAGCTCGCTAACCACTGTGCCACCACTCATATTGAAAACATATGTACCCCTCCCCCTGACATGTCAAGATGGACATGGTATATCATAGACCATGTCTTTATATCACATTGCCTGTGTGTATACACGTGTATGCACCACAATGTACGTGTAAATCACACTGCTTGTATTTGAACCAGGTTTGTTAATCTACGTACGCGCTTACATACCTGCCTGGCTTCCTCCTTGTTTATTCCACCCATCAATGTATTTCCTTACTTGGCTGTTCCCTGATTGCGTCTCTCATTAGGTTATGGGGAACGGGCCTAATTAATTCAGCCTTGCAGCCAGTGGAGCAGCAGGAGCCGCAAATCACCGGTCGAGCATCTCGTAATTTCTGTGGTCCCGTGAGGGATGCTCACCCAGGGCATCCCTCCCAGGGCAGCACGCAGCTATAAGAATGATTGTGACAAGCGGCATGATGTCCTCCAGCAGGGTCCTTCCTTCCACCGCATTTGAGATGAGGGGACGGCTCTATATCCATCGGGGAGGGGCGATAGCTAGCCTGCTCTCTCACTCTCCTAGCTTCTCCACTGCTAGCCTGCTCTCTCACTCTCCTAGCTTCTCCACTGCTAGCCTGCTCTCTCACTCTCCTAGCTTCTCCACTGCTAGCCTGCTCTCTCACTCTCCTAGCCTCTCCACTGCTAGCCTGCTCTCTCACTCTCCTAGCCTCTCCACTGCTAGCGTGTTCTCTCTCTCACTCTCCTAGCCTCTTCACTGCTAGCCTACTCTCACTCTCCTAGCTTCTCCACTGCTAGCCTGCTCTCTCACTCTCCTAGCCTCTCCACTGCTAGCCTGTTCTCTCTCTCTCACTCTCCTAGCTTCTCCACTGCTAGCCTGTTCTCTCTCTCACTCTCCTAGCCTCTCCACTGCTAGCCTGTTCTCTCTCTCTCTCTCACTCTCCTAGCTTCTCCACTGCTAGCCTGTTCTCTCTCTCACTCTCCTAGCCTCTCCACTGCTAGCCTGTTCTCTCTCTCTCACTCTCCTAGCCTCTCCACTGCTAGCCTGTTCTCTCTCTCTCTCACTCTCCTAGCCTCTCCACTGCTAGCCTGTTCTCTCTCTCACTCTCCTAGCCTCTCCACTGCTAGCCTGTTCTCTCTCTCACTCTCCTAGCCTCTCCACTGCTAGCCTGTTCTCTCTCTCTCACTCTCCTAGCCTCTCCACTGCTAGCCTGCTCTCTGTCACTCTCCTAGCCTCTCCACTGCTAGCCTGCCTGCCACGCTCCGCTCGCTTCACTCTCTCCGCTGCTGGCCTATCACTATACACTCTGCTAGCGTCTCTACTGCTAGCCTTTCGCTATATACTCTGTTAGCTTCTCTACTGCTAGCCTTCCGCTATGTACTCTGCTTACCTCTCGACAGCTAGTCTTCGCGCACTCACACTTAGGATTCCACTAGCCTCTCCACTGCTAGCTTGCCTGCCCTCACTTCTCCAACCTCGCCCTTGCCTCCAGTGGGGGCTCAGCCATCACCGCTGGAGAGGACGAGGTGTGGCGAGCGGGCCCCGGACTTCTCTTGTGTCCCCTCTTGTCTTCACTCCAACCAACTCAACTCCCTGCCTCACCCGTTCCGTATTTATCCTCCTCCTCATTAACTGCCCTAATTAAGCTGGCGTCCTCCCGTCGCCTCCCGCACGTAGCGTCCGCTGCTATCGCCTCAATCTGCACACTCCGAGGCGCCTACTCCGCGCCTGCATTTGCAGCCAACCAATCACGGCTATGCATATTCATTGGTCGTCTCTCTCGTGTTGCTTTCTCTCGCAGCACCTGTTCGCCCTGATGTGACCTCACTGTCCGCGGCTCACACATGCATGCACACTGTTTGCAAAACCCCACGAGCTTTTCTCCACTACAGATTGATAATCAAGCAGAGGATTTACAACGTAGCAGTGGATTCACCAAAGGGCTGTAGTGTGATAAGCGACCGCATCTCAAGATGTTGTGAAATAAACAGTGGTCATTTTTATTTCATACAAAGAGGTAGTCGGTCATAGAGGAGAAGAGAGCGGTCTTGAGCCTGGGCTCTTGAAAAAGGGCAGGGAGTCGACAGCACAGACGGATAGGGGAAGAGAGTTCCAGACAATGGGGGCAACATAAGAGAATGAGGAACCTCTCACTGACCGGTGGTTGACTGCGGGCTTCGGCAGACACCCTTGGTTGCTGGAGCAGATAATTAGTGGAGCGAAGTAAAGTGAGATGAGATGGGAGAAGTAGTCAAAGGCGAGTCCAGGGAGGATGTTAAAATTATCCTGGTATCCTATCCTCAAACCTAACTCTATCAGTTCCCGAACCTATCTTAAACCCCAGAGGGATGATGGGTTGAGTCAACCCCCAACTAGGATTGAACTCACAATCTTCAGATTGCAAGCTGCTTGCTCTACCACTGAGCCACCCGCCCGTCCACTCCCGGTCTCGCCGCTGGCTGATGGCGTGCCGGGGAGGACGGTGGAGCTCAGCAAGAGATCCGCCACGTGGCCGAACGACGGAGAGAGATGACGGCGAGCAGCGACGCAGTTCGAACCCAAGACTCCCCACACCGACCCCGAGTCCTCCTCTGCCTCTGCTTATATTGCCGCAAGCGCGGCTAGGCTCCGCCGGCCAAGCCCTCTCATGTAACTTTCTTGCCGGTCCTCGGAGTTTCTCGGCCAGCCCCACTCTTCACCTTTGGCCCAGATACCTCTCCCTTTGGGGATTGAATAATGTTAATAGTGGTGCCTGTACCCGTTCTTCCCTTTTCCAACCAGTAGAGGTCACTATCTCATTACACTTTTATCACGAAAGAGCATAGATCGATCCTGGGTTCAAAATACAGATTCGAACTCAGATGTGATTGCTGCCAGCTCAGTGCTCTGACCCCCGTGTGTTTTGAAGTTGACGTGAGAGATGAGTGAAATATTCTTAACATACTCAGCTACGATTTCCTGTGGCCTGAATGTCAAACAGTCATATCAATGGTAAGCACAATTTTGGGAAATGCAAAATCATGCTGAAAGCATCTCTCATGGTCCTCTCATAAAAATTTGGAATTTAAATGACTGACTCAGGATAACAAATGGAGATGAGCACTGTCCAATGCGTGAATAGAGTAGATGGTCAAATTAGTTTTCTTAATTAACTTTTTTGGGTGAATTAATGAAAGAACGGCACATCAAATTATGTATGTTGCACTTCTTTCGCTCCATACATAGCCAACCGTGATAATCGGAAGTGTGAATAAATGATCTAAGCGTGAAGATAAATTACAATCTTGGAAAATGCTACACGATCATAGTCCCTATTCTTATGAACTGTGACACAATAAAATCAAAGTAACGAATTAAATATATTTAAACATTCTGAGGATAATTACATTTGCTTGTGGTTTTTCGTTTTCGTGACTCTGCTGAGCTCGTTACAATCCAATGAAACATTGCTCATTCCCACTGAAACTGACACAATACGTTCAAGGCACTTCCACAGCAATCGGTAAAAAAGCTGAAGTATCGCATTCGTTTGCTTCCTTTTGCATTTGTTCAGAGTAAGTTATTGATTTTGGTTTGCATCTCCGTTTTCTCAGGAACATGCGGTATGGGTTTTCTCAAACGCAATTAGCGAAATTGGTGGAGCAAATGCCGAGAAAGTGGCAGGTGCAGGTGATGTCATCACCGCACGTCCATCATTGCCCGGCTCCGCACAGAGTATTTTCGCGAGTGTGTGTGTGATAGAGGGTGGAGGAGCGAGGCCCATAACCATGAGTGGAGCGCCGGGCAGACTAAAACACAGCGAGGTGGCACAGGGGGCAGCACAGTTGGTGAATCTACCAGTCATCCCAGAAAACTCATGACACCGAGGCCTGTCGAGGTCAGGGACCCAGAAAATATTTCTGCAACTGGTACACCACTTCCCAAATACCCGTCGCTATGGCTGTGGCGACTGGTCTTGTGCCAACTCCAGCCGACCAGTGACCCAGAAAATATTCACTGGGAAGTTATTCTTAGGGTTAGTGTTAAGGTTCGTGTTTGGTTAGTGTTATGCATGCATTAATGCATGAGAATCCATTCAATTTACTTATTTTTTTCCAATGATTTTTAATCTCCGAGACTCTGACAAGTGAAATATTAATTTTATCAATGGGATGGCATTGGTCATCAATTTGAGATTCCAATGGCTGTTCGGTGGAGTTATAGCACGTGCTTATTTGTATATTTGCTCAATTGCATCAAAGATAAGTAGAGGGAGGGTCCGGGAAGAGTTCGGGCAGCCGTGCTCATGGGGTATCAACCTCTGAAGAAACCTTGCGCATTATAATCAAAGAGTAATCATAATCAACCATGATCTTTCCACTACTAGATGAACGCCTCCACCAGCTCTCACAGTCTTGCGATGTGATAATCCGCCCTGCACGTGAGCTGATCTTACCGCCCCAACTCCACTGTGGATGGACTGGCAGGTGCCTTCGCTACGTTGGCTACCATTCTGACCAATCCCATCCATTGGACTATGAATGATGACGAGAGCTTGAGGGAGGCCTTCACCCAGCAGTGCATAGACCATGGCTCATGATGATTGTGGTGACGAATCTTAGGTTTAGAGTTTATTAGGGTGAAAGGCCCACCAAGCTGATTGACTAAAATTTATATTTTATTTTCATTAGAAGTCTAATCCATTATTGTACCCCTCAAAATCACACGCAGTCTACAGAAGACGTTGTGCCCACCCCATCCCAGTGATTCCCACAACAACCCAGACTCGAGTCGCCATCCACCACGAAAGTGGATGAGCTAACTGGGAATGACTGCGATCATCACGAACTACTGCACTCCCTCCACCCCCATGTCCCACTGCCATCATCATTAAGCATCAATTAGCCAGCACTTGTTCATTATTTATTAAGAACGCTTCCTACTCATGCCCGACCGCTCTATATCAGGGCTGCGTGGGAGTGGACGTCATTGGGAGTTTGCGGTGCATGCATCAAATCGTGTGTGTAAACATTGATTGATTTTAATGCTTTCACACTAAGGCTGAAAGCCTTTTTTGCGATATATCAGTCCATCTGTCTGTAAAACGGGGTCACATAACTCTCGTACAGATGATATGATATAAATAAAAATTTTGTATAAGGTCATGTTACGGTTACGACCCTTCCTGATAGAAAAGCGGCCACAGTGATGCAAGGGCTGCCCAAAATAGGGTGAAAAAACCCTGCACTGTATGGACCACCTTCCTTAGCCAAGGTAATGATGTAGACCTACTGCCGGTGTCGGAGACCTCTCCTACATTAACATTAGTTGCCCCGCCCATCTCTAAACCTTTAGCCTCTGAGCTTGCCGTCGGTCTCAGAGGACGCTTGCCCTCCACGGCGGTGTGTCTCAACTCCAGTCATAGCGACCTACTCCGCCGCACGGTCCACCCTTTCCACTTAGTCTGACAATGTGAATCTCATCTCATAACTAGAACTGAAATAACAGAGGTGAATAGCAACGGAGTGTATGGAATTGGGCATGGTTGGTGGCAAAACAGTCAAGGGTAGGACATTAATATACAAAGAGGGTGACCAAAACGAAAACATCCCTGGGTCCTCATCAAACTTAATCCGGCCTTGGTGGCCTGAGTTTGATGCCTGGTCATGGCGAACATTAGTGTCGAGCTAAAAACGTCCATCAGGGCCGTCCATGGGAAGTGTTGATATCCAGGGCTCAGCGTGTAAGATGCGTGCGGTAAATGTCATCTCTCAGGTGGGGAACGTTAATGACCACGATTTTAGTCACAAAAACAAATGAACAGTGTAAAATGACAAAAGCAGTGGAATTAATGTTGGGGTAGTGTGAGCTAAGCCAAGTGTGAGTCAAACCACATTTTACAAAACAACTAAGCAGATAATACTCCCCTCTTTGCAGATCCCTCCCTTCACGTAAATATGAAGATGCTTCTTACACAGCACACACATGGCAGTCTACTGGGAGTGCATAATTTCAGCAGCATTGGTTCAACACAAGCAAATTCTGGACCAGATTCGACATTCAGTGTCTCATCAACAGTGAGGCTCGCTTGATGCACCAATGCTGATGAATTTCCAGATGTTTATAGGCAAGGGACTCTCTTTGTAAGACATGGGTTATAGTTCGACACAAAACTAGATAATAGACAACACAAATCAATCACTAGCATCGTTCTGGAGAATATAGAAAACAAAATAAATAAGCAGACAATAAATAATTACGATCGCTTACTTTTATTAACATACAATTAATAAACAGTATCCAGTGAAAAGAATGTAGCATTGTGTTTAAATGGAATTTCTTGACTTTTGACTTTATCCACGTGGGTGGAGAGGGAAGAGAACAGGAGGGGCCGGGGAAACAGAGCCGCATGACTTACAGCACTGGAATAAAAATCTAAAATAATTATATTTAAAAACACCAGCATCGTTAGGTCGCTTAGCAATTCACCCTGGGAACAACCCAGCGTGGCTTGTGGAATACTTTGCAGCAGCTGTGGGAATGCACTAAGGCTGGCATTGTCCACAAGAGGTCCCACAAAGATGAACGCCACAACGTCTAGACTCATCACCCACGGGTCTGCTCTGGGCAGCAGTGCAACTCATCGTTCATAGTCCACGCCGGCCACAATCATTAGTAGCCCCTGAGACTTCATCATTATGTGCTTTGCCCAGCATATGGAAGTGGAATTGCTTGACCTCTATTAGCGAAAGTGACGACCCTATTACAGTGCATCAGCACTAATGTGTGTCCCGCGGAATATGATAAACAAGGGCACATTATCAGGATGCATTGTCACGGCCTATCCCATCGCTGGCGGTGCGGTGTGGTGTGGTTCGCGCGTTCGGTAAACGCTCTTGAGTGTCCCTGTGGCGTGCCGGGGGCCCACGTCCGAGTCTCTTCTCCGCTAATCGCCACGTCTGTCAGATCCTAACGAGCTGGCCTCGGCAAGAGCCATCTCACAGACGATCTAGAGAACGGGCAGTGCAACAGTAGACCGCATGTGAAGTGGCCGAGTGGCTCAGGGGCCAGAGACGCAGAGACAGCACCGTCAGGGTCCAGGGCTTTGAATTCGAGTTTTAGCTGCACAGCGGTAATTAGACCAGTTCTTAAGTGCAGCAAACCTTTCCAGCAGTGGTCAAATAGGAACCCATAGACTCACATAGACACCCATAGAGACCCATTGACTCACATAGAGACCCAGACGAACATAGAGACCCAGACTCACATAGAGATCTGTAGACTCATGTAGACTGAGTTGTGATTAACCTTGGTTCTCGTGTATTGTTATTTTAATGTTATGCTCATTTAGTTTGATGGGTATTTTTCAGGAGGGTCTTGCCAAGTTTTTGCAGAAGGGTACAATGTTGCCGCTGTGCGTAATTCCCAATTAGTAATTTGCAGATACATTTTCAAATTGAGGTGCTTTAGCTATGGGAGGGAATCCGAAAACCAGGAAGTAACCCATGCAGAATGGGTGGAGAACCATACCTTGCATAGAGGCCCATAGACTGATAGACTAAGTTGTGATTAAACTGGGTTCTAAAGTGCAGGGAGTCGATGGCCTCAGGCTGGCCACATGTGACTGCATTATCTCGGAGAATTAAACATCGGGTTAACTGCTATTCCACAGACACATTTCTTTAGCAGAGTTGAGTAAAGCTTTCTAGCAAAGAATTACACCCCCCTCATCACCGCCACCACTACCGCCACCACCACCACAACCACTGCCACCACCGTCACCACAACAACCACCACTGCTACCATCACCATCAGCACCACCACTACAGTCACCACCACTTCATTATACACAAAGTGCTTGCCACAAATTTTAAACAAAACCGAGCTGATCTTGTCAAAGAGAATAAGCAATCACGCGAACATCGGTCATCCTCGCAACGGCTTTTCGCTGACCATCGAACAAAGACGGTCACTGCATTGTGCGCTTTCAGATGCGCTTTTTCTGGAACGCTCTTCCTTCCGATATTCGGAACCCACTGGAGATATGCACTTTTAAATCTAAATTGAAAACTAATTTCTTTAGAACTGCTTTTTGTGTTCAGTCTGTTGTCCTTCCCCACACCTCCAATTATCACGGTTGGCTACATGTGGTGCAAAAGAAGTTCAACATAGATACACTGCCACCACTACCGCTGCCACCACCGCGACCGTCACCACCGCTTTCACCATCGCCGCTACCACTGCCACTACCGCCACTACCACCACTATTACTACCACCATTACCGTCAAATCTATCAAGGTAGGCACCACGTTAATTGACCCGAGCTGTTAACGGTGCGCACATGATGACGGTAACAGTTGACGTCCTTGGACATATCAGTGGTGGCAGGAGCGATAGTCGGGCACAGGTCCTGCCAGTTGTGGCTACAAATAGCGCACGGGATGTACCCGTGCATCTGGCTCGGAACCACAGAACAAACTGTGCAAAGCGCAGTGCCGCCCAGCATCTGAAATATGCGAGATGGTGGGTTGCGTTATATCACGTAACATACTGCCACAGATACAGAGGCATTTTCACTTGAACCTCACAGTCACACATTTAAAAGCCATCTCAATCCGTGCATTATAATTCATAGTTGCATTGTTGACCCACCGTATGATGGACTCCCCGTGCCGTTTCAATCATACTTCATTAATTTGGTCATTGCGGGCGAGTGAACATGATTTGTTAAGGGCGGGGGGGGTGATTGGACACCCAGGATCCGGTTCCGGTCGCTAGGTTTGTAGTTCATAGCGCGAACCACTGCACCACCACTTACATACAACAGCTGCCATTCGCCACAAAGTGGCAGTGATGTTACCACAGCATTTGTGCCAGGCTAGGTGCATTTTGAGGCTGCCACGTGAAATGTGCAAGGCTGTCTGACATGAGGTAATGGGACAGGCCCAGGTGTTATGGGTTGACTGACTGAGATGACCAATACTGCATACACACATGAGCGTGGCTAGACAATGCTGAGTAGTATCCACGCGTCATCTCAACTGCAGGAGGGTCCCAACCTGGCACAGCCCACCCAGCAAGCTCCTTCCCACTTTCACTCAACAGCAAAAAGAAACCCGCCTTTAACCTAGCGCACCTTCCTTTGCATCACACGAACGCGCATGACGAGAAGAAATCCATAATTAACCGAATGAGATAGGTCTGCAATAAATGTGTTTTACTGTTTGTTTTTCTTTGCTTTAGAAAAAACTGTTAAATCGTTCGCGCGAGCGCCAATTGGCATAATCATCACTAACATTACTGACTTTTAGCGCGAGTAATCGATTATGAAAACGGTTACCAGTCGAGCGGTTTTCATTTAAATAGCCCCAGTCTGTAAGGGGCTGCACAACTGGATGACTCTGGTTTGAAGGAATGATCTCCACTCAGCGACGCATGTCAATTCCAGTGCAGCACTGACCTGTCATTCGGTCATCAGTAATTTTACGGCACAGATGAACGAGCACTCCTCGTGTCCCAGTGTCCACGCCAGCCGTTTGTCAGAAACATCCTTCGGAATTAACAACGATCACAAGCCCCTTTTCCCCCTACGAAATCCGGATTAAATGTTTTTAAAATTTTGCCACCCGCCTGTTAGATCCTTACTGTCTTGCTGTGGCACCAACAAAATAAAATCCACTTTTCATTCATTTCATTGAATTCGAGCATTAAAGCAAAATCTAAATATCACTTTTTACATTACACTTTTCCGTGTGACAACCGCGTTACGAGTCAAAGAGATTTACAACAATCGCTGTCAACATCTACAAACAATTCGCGGAAACAAAACGTGCTCATCGTTATTGGTCTCAGGAACTGGGACTGATAGGCAGTGGAGGAGCGATGACTATATTGTGGTGTATATTCAGCCACCCCTGTCACCACTGACAAATTAATTGATTACAAAAAAGTGGATTCACATAGAGTCTAAATATGACAGAAATAGATGGCTGTATTTATTTCATAAAGGGAGACAGTCACTCAGACAGAAAGACAAAAGAAGGGTCTTGAGCCTGGACTTACGCAAGGCCAGTGAGTCAACATTATGGATTTTTGGGGGAAGGGAGTTCTCAACTCTGGGAAAAGCAGAGCATAATTAGTGTCCCTCCCACTGAGCGAAGGTTGACTGGGGGCTTCCACAGAAAGCCTTCGTAACTTGAACAGAGAGTCCATGATGAGGAGTAGAGTCCGATCATAGGGGAGAGGTAGGCAGGGGAAAGTCAATGGAGTAAATTGAAGATGCTGAGTGTGATCTTGAAATGAATCAAGGACTCGATCAGGAGCTGGTGGAGGGATCTGAGTATTGGATGATGTTATCTAATTTACGGGTGTGGGTGAGAAGTCTGGTAGTAGTATTGTGGATCATATGCAGTTGTGGGAAGGTGAGGGATATGAGGTGAGGGATGTAGGTAGGTGAGGGATGGAGGGAGGTGAGGGATGTTGAGAGGCATAGAGAAGTGAGTTGCAGTCGTCAAGTCTGGATATGACGAAGGCACGAATAAAGGTCTAAACAGCAGTTGTGGTAAAGAACTGTCTGCAACTAATTAGGGTATCAATTACCAACAGCTGACACTGGTTGTGCTATGGAAATTGATGCGGTTAATGGTATTGTGTTCAAGATACATCCAATCGTTGGCGTGAGAATGTATTACACTCTTTGAAATTATATGCAATTGATAGTGGAGCAGTGGCAGAGAAGTTAGCGCAATATGCAATGAACCCTGTGACCGGAGTTTAATTCCCAGCCATGGCTAACATCAGCATCAAGTGTCATGTGAACTGGTCCCGGGCCAACCACCATCACCAACCCGTACTGACCATTATGATGATGTATAGTCAACATTCCCCATAACTGATGTGTGTAAGGAGGCCTTTAACCGGTGGTGACATGACAAAGGGCCTGAATGTAACGAGATTGAGGTCAGAGTGGAGTATAATTGAGTGTCATTAGCGTCGGTGTGATATTTTATGCCATGACTGCCCATGAGATGACCGAATGGGGAGGTATAGACTGAGAAAAGTGAAGGACCGAGAATGGAGCCGTGAGGGACCTGCAGTGGATGTGACGACTGTGAGGTTGAGGACTTTGCCGACTTGATGTTGAACCGGTCGGAGAACTACGATGAGAGCAACTGAAGAGCTGTGCCGCTGATGGCGAAATCAGATTCTAAGTGTTCAATCAAACTCTTGTGATATGATAGAATTTGAATCAATTAAATTGTAATTGAAATTGAAATAAAATGTTAAATGTTATTTATAATCTTGATGAGTGATATCTCGGTGGAGTGCCCTGGGCGGTAGGCAAACTGAAGGTGGTGACAATTGGGGAATGAAATTACGTGATCTTGATTCTGAAATGTGCGAGGTGCTCAAGAAGTTTGAAGATGGTTGATAAGTTAGGGATCAGGTGTTAGTTTGCAGGGTGTTTGGGATCTTGAGTAGAGGTGTCACTTGGTGAAACTTACGTGACAGAGAAAAAAACATTGAGCCAGAAGGAGGCAATGTCACGATGAGAAGCCATAACTGCAAATTCATCAGGCATGAAGTGTCGACTAGAGTTGATGTGAGCGGTTGGATGGAGATGTTATGCGTTCATTATTGTGTGAAGTGCATAAGGCCACAATAAGCTTGATGGTGGCTTTGCAGGCGAGGCGACGTATATCATGATCAGCTTCATGACGGGAGCACAGGTAGATGGATTTCAGTCGGCGTCCACTGCGTTTTGATGCAACAGTTGCTGTCGAAAGCCACTGGTTGTCCTGGGAGCAGAGCTGGCTGGCAGAGCAAGGATGGATGCTGAAAGAGCAGTGGACGAGTAGCATTAGTATCCTTTAAGTTGGCAGCTAAATGTGGCACTGGAGGAGCTGCCGCTGGTAGCCGGAGGATGCATGAAACTGCTGGCGACGGTGGTACACAGAGGCAGGACAATGAAGGCAGTGCTCTGCCCATGGTTGCAGCAGCGTCAACCAGCGGCCACCTGGGGCAGTCCAAGGTGAAGGTGCGGCACCCAGGTTTCTGGGGAGTGCAACCCCAAATTGGCAAAGGCCACTGAAGATGATGGGAGTCAAGATGTGAGCAGGGCCATAAACCACCATCGAGCACAGGAGTCGGGCAGAGGGGCCACAAGAGGAGACCTCTGGAGCCGACACTGGCAGAGCTGGAGAGCACCAACGGGCACAGGCGCCGATAGACGGGGATGAAAGAGGACCAAGACGGATGAGCAATGGCGACCAGCGGTGGTGGCATGCTGCCAGGAATGGCAGCTGCCCACCTGAAGAACAGATGGCCCCAGGCCAAGGAGCATGATCACGGGCAGGTGCTTACCGCCAGGAGTGGCAGAGACTTGGGCGGGCGGGGGGGGGAGTCTAACCGCAGGAGGACGTTGGTCACCGCCGACAATGGGGCACCACCGCAGACGGACTTCGATGACCGGAGGCCACGGAGCCCGACAGTGGGCAGGCGTGGCCCGCCAGAGACCGCGCAATACCTGGCAGACCTGGTATGTGCAGGCCAGGCAGGAGGAACAGTGGGTCGGCGAGGGAGGCAGCCAGTCGCAGCAGCAGCACATTCTCATGATGTTGCGTAAAGATGAGCCTATCCCAAGTCCGGGAGTGGGGAACATAGAGCCTTTGGGCCAAATGTGGTCCATGACTTCATTTCTACTGGACATCTATGAACAAGTGCTTCATTGCTCATCGGATTTCTTCAGGATAAATAAAGATTCTAATTTCACACAGCGCACAACCGCATGAAACCTATTCATATTGTTAGGTTTTTTCGGTAAAGTCACGTAGGTAAAGCATTAAAATTAATAAAAGTTAAATAAAATAAAAATTAAAATCACGACGTTTCGGAGGCAACACAAGCTTCCGTCTTCAGTTGGAACCGTCACAGCCACGATAGCTGTATCAAGTAAATGAGAGATTACAAGAGCTACCACTCCGTATATATAATGGTTGGAGAGGGGGAAGGGCCAAGTAAGGCACACTTTTTATTAATATGGTAATGTGAGGCTTAAGACTAAGAATAGACTGCATAACAAAAGGCTGAGCCTTTGTTATGGAGAGGTACGGTTTGTGACTAAGCCTGACCTACATAACAATAGTGTGAAAAAAGAAAACAACTAAACATGGTAAAACAAGCCTGGCTGTCTATCAATAACCTGTAATAGTTGTCTGTCAAATAAGATGGACCAAATAAGTGTAGTTAAATCTTTTTTGCATGGTTAATCACATCGTTCCAATGATTACTCAGTTTGTAACCATCATCACGGTTGAAATTATGTCTGTGTTTGTATATTTGTATGGCTTCGTGTACAAACCTTTGATGGTAGCCAGGAGGTTTGCAGAGCACCTTGGTCTCGGAAAAGACAATTTCATGAGAGCCCACAGAGTTGTAGCAATGATCGGCAACGGCCGAAGAATCAGTTCTGCCGTGTTTCAGATCTGACTTGTGCTCGCGGACACGATCAGAAACATGACGTTTCGTTTCTCCAATGTAGCAATCACCACAACTGCAACTCAAACCTACCACTTCCTAATGGTCCATGATGGATATGTATCCGTCACTGCCAGCATCTTAGCCGCACTATTCAGTTACGAGAGGGGAATATTTTCAGTGGCCTGGCAAAAGTGTTTCAAAATTTAGCTTCCACGTTCATCTCAGTGTTCATTCATCTGTGACCCACCAAAGGTATTTAAAAGCCCTGTCCGGCTATACAAGTGTAGAGGAGTATTGTGAGTTACCAATGAGGGGGCGTACGGAAGGAGGTGCGAGCGGGTTGAGAGTCAAGGATGACTTAATGTCACGGGTTACGTAAGGGGCTTTCAGAAAATACTTTCTGGAACGTGGGCGGGGCCGAGCTGGGAGGAGGAGCCGCCTAAGGGGTTCTTAAGGGGGACCCCATGACGTCGTTGGGTGCCAGTGTAAGGACCGGCTGGAAGAGGGTTTCTTTCCTCGTCGCGGAGCGGTGTTGGCTGATCCCCCACTCCGGGCAGACGAGTGAGATAGCCAAAGGGTAGCCGATGGTAGGGTCCAAATAGTATTCAGTGTCCGGGTGAAGGACCGTGATTGAGTGCACCTACACTGGTGTGAGTGTAGGATGCCGAGTGTGAGAGTGTTTTAATAAACGGCAACAGCCGTTATAGTATTCCTCGTCTCTGCGTGGTTATACTGCACAACACAAGTACACGGTGGAAACGGGATGGTAAATGACAGTGCTCCACAGCGCCATTTATCATCGCCACTATTCAGAACGGTTCCTATTCCTATACCGCGATGCTTCTGCAAAGGGGGAAATCGCAGTGAGTATGGGCTGCTGCAGGGCGAATCGGCTTCATAGCGGCACCTCCACATCACTAGTTCCAACGTGGAATAACCACGTCACAAGAGACGCGAGTGGCAGCTGGAAAAGCGGCGATCCTATCATGACAGAGACTTTCAGCACAACCCCTTCCATTATCATTATTATGATGATTATTGCGCTGGCTGAAAATGTGTGCAATTGTATTATCCCAGCAGTAATTCCAGTGGTGCTGATTTATATCTGGCAACTGACCGTGTAATTTGTCCCTTGCTTAGTCTAGTGTGGGGCTGGGTGCTCTATTCCATTGGTGGCCCAGAGATGTGGTGGAAACTCCACATTCCTATGGAAGGGTAGTCTTTTCCTAGAATGACTGCTGTTTTCTTCCAAAAAGTGACATTCATTTTTATCAGCTAAGGGATGATGATGATACTGAAGAGTGGACAAGGCAATGTTGAAAACTCCTGGCCAGGTCCTTTCCTGGTACACAATATGGGTGTGTGTACAAAGATTAAAGTGCAGTGGGTTAGCCATTGTGCCACCACTCCTCGCAGGTTGCTCGTACATCATCCAGGGTACACCACATCGGTCACAAACAATTTGTAAACGCCTACCACATATCCACACCCAGAGTGCCCAAGATTAATGCCCCGGCACTTAGACAAGCCCACAAATGTTCCCGCTGCGGTCAATAATCGCGCTCTCTCGGCATCCCCGAGCTACTGTCAGCACACCGGCAAATGGTTAACATGACCACTTAGGCAAGAGGAAACATTCTCCTGGACTCGATGTATGCAGACATCTCAATGCCTGAATGATTTTCATGTTTTGACATCTTGATTTGGCTGTGATTTTTTTTTCATTTTGGGAGAAAATAGAATTCATTTTAATCGTAGCAGGTTATGGGGACAGCAATGATTGATTGTATTGCTAGCAGCTGTCACATCAGTGTTTGGTGGGGTGGGTGGAGAGAATGCATCAGAGGGGGGGGGGGGGGACCAGCCATCCCCTTAGTAACGAGCCTCCGTTCCCATGGGAATGATGCCATGGTTACCATGATGCAATGGGCCCCAACAACCAACGGTATTATTTTTGCATGAAGTTCGCAGAACCTGTCCCCTCTCAGTGTGCCTGTGTGGTCGTCTGCGTGTATTCATGAGAATTGCGAAGTGTAGCCTTGTGTCAATCCGTGTCACCACTGATGTTTGCTGTGGCTGGAATATCGAACTCAGGTCGTCAGGTAAATACATAACGTAAACTAGGAACCTATTGACATGCATATGCCAATCATCAATCGTATGCAAATCATCAATCATATGCAACTCATCAATGTTGCATCTTGTCTGATAGTTAGAAAACAAAAACATGATCCAATCACGAGTTTGATACGTGATGAGCTGCACTAGCTACCGATTAGATACAGGATTGCGTACAAATTATGCCGACTCGTCTTCAAGAGTCTCCATCAGTCTGCTCCATCCTATCTTGCCGATCAGCGTGTACCAGTTTCAACAGACCCAAATCGACTCCGACTACGATCTGCGGCTCGCGGCGACCTGCTGCTGTACCTGCCGCGTGTAAACCTCGCGTGCGATACACAGCCGGCGCAGTTTTGGGGTCTCCGGCCAAAAGACCTGCAACATGCTACCAGCTCATGTTCAGGATCCATCCCTGAGTCTGAGCCAGTTCCGCAGCAGACTTAAAACAGTGCTGTTTCAGAGAGCCTTTTTCAAAGTGTGGTCGATGCGCATTCGTGATGGACTAGACTTATAAGGTTGTGCAATATCAAATGTTCTTATTACTTACTTACATATATAACTCATCAATCATATGTAAATCATCAATCATACGTAACTCATCAATCATATGTAAATCACCAACCAGTGGTGGTGCTAGTCCTATAGGAGCAATTTATTTTGGGGAACCCCATGTCCATTTGTCAAATCCTAGTGAGATGACAAGGGCGGTATAGACAATAGATGAAGTGAGATTAGAGAAACATGAATAAAAATAGGCATAGTGAGTTGAGAGAAGAGAGATGCAGACAAAGACGAGAGACTAATTGGATGTGTATGCTATGTATTGGGATTTTAAAGTAATCTGATATCTCATGGCATGAATCCAGAGCCACTGAACCGGCTTGGTGCCCCACAGCTTTTTCTTGGCTTGTTGATGCCACCGCTGTCACCAAGGTGCAGACATTGGCTCAGAAAGAGTTGGAGGCCCTGGTTGGGTTAGAGTCATCTGTCGCCTGTTACACGTGCAGTGGATTCAACTGAGTCGCAGACGTACTCTTTGGAGGAAACACATTTATTAACACCAACACAAAGGGGCAACTGCCCCTTTACCAGATCACAGCCTATGGTGGTGAACCACCAGGCTAACTACACTAATCACACTGGGAGTAGCTACAACGGACCGGACCCCGGCTTGGGTCCATGTCCACGTATCGGTGACTCTTCTCGGACGTAGGACGTAGAACGTAGATCTTCAGGCTGACAACAGCAACGCTGACCCCCGGACCCTCTGGGGACCAGGTTTATATCCTCACGGGTCGTGGCTGGCTCCGCCCTTGTCCACGACCACCTTCTCGAATCCTCTAGCAGGATCTCGCCCAACACGTGACCACCCCTAGCTCTCCACTTGGGGCCCGTGTGTAGATCTTGCCCGTCACGTGCCTTCCAGGGTCAACTAGAGTGCCATGGCCTACATTAACCCCATTCATGGCCGGCACCCTCACACTGCACGCCGAGCGTGGTGCCACTCAGCGCTCACCGAGCCCCTCTAGGGCTGGCACTACACCCACATGTACGGGGTGTCCGCGATGGCAATACATCACACGCCGTGCCTCGCTAGGGCCGGCGTCACACAGTGACATCCGCGATGTCACTACACGTGTGTGAAGTTCATAGCGCTCAGCTCATTAGGTAGGCGGGAATGAATGCTCTGTCGACGGCCACACTAATTGCATGATTGTTTCCGGAAATGGGTTCTTCCGTATGTACACAAGGCAGAGTGCCTTTCTCCGCTCGCAGCAGTCGTGCAGCTCTCCACTTGCTTAGTGCACAAAATCCACAGGTTGGGAAGTGGCGAGTGGCGCCTGACGCATGGCCCCACGCACTGCTGGTGGTCGCACAAAGTCATCGGAAGGTGTATTTACTCTGGCCATAGGAATGTAGTATTTTCACCACGGGCTCAGGGTTGTAAACAGATAAGCCCTGGTGCAATTATTCAATGCTAATCTGCCTTGATGTTTAATACCCATTTGTGGGTACGTGCCCAAAATGTATGTGTGTGCACGTACGCATATGCGTGTGTGTACGTGCATGCGTGGGCGCAAACTCACTAATCTGTGTGTGCGTGCACGCGTGCGCAGATGCTCGCCATCATCTCCATCCTGTTCATCGTGCTGTCCACGATCGCGCTGTCGCTCAACACACTGCCTGAGCTGCAGCACAAGGACGAGTACGGCCACTTCACGGACAACCCGAGCCTGGCGCACGTCGAGGCCGTGTGCATCGCGTGGTTCACCACCGAGTACATGCTGCGCTTCCTCTCCTCGCCCAACAAATGGAAGTTCTTCAAAGTGAGACCCGCAGAGCTTCCGGCCGCTGGCGCGCACCTGCGTGTACATGCCCCACCGTGGGCAGCAGTGGTGGCACAGCGGTTGGCGCAGGGCGCTGCGTGCACCGTGTATATATAATTACACAAACCCAGCACCGCAGCGACCCCACTCTGATTCACGTTCACAGTCAGCACTGGTAACGACTATCTGAACTTGTCATGGGTCTCCCCCAAGGTTGACTCAGCCGTAAAAATGCGTGTAAATATCAGCACTGGAGAGACACATTTGGCCGGGCGTGGTGTTGCCCACCCATGCTGCTCGAGCACACGAGCTCCTCGTGTGCAGCCCCTAATTCGCAGCAGCTAGAGAGATTGTTCCATCAGAGGACTGTGATGGATCATAACTGCAGATTCACTCACTGATGTTGGATTACATTGGCTCCTGCGTAATATTGGAGTGTACCATCTGTGCAAGGGGTGGGGGGTTGCCACATAAAATATAATATATTTGCTACTATGAACAAACCAGCCTGCTTAAGAAGGATTGAGCCTAGTTATTACTTGGTTTGGAAACCACCAGAGCTTGCCAGGTGTTGTAGGCTCGGGGGCTGCGAGTTGTGATCAGAAGATTGCAGTGCTGAGATTCACCCCCTCGTGTACAGCGTGGTTGTGTGTCCTCCGGGTTCTCCAATTTCCTCCCACACAACGCCAAACACTTGTGAACGGAATTGGCTAAACATCCCAACGCAGGACCCTCTTCATAAATACAGGGCATTCTTATTATTACTTTTTTTGTCAGATGTTGGTCATTTTTCTTGCAAATGTTCATGATTTAACGCCTCGACCTATTTCCACTCTCCTTGTCACTTGCTCTGTCCGTACTATGTGGCGAATATAAACGATGAGTTAATGCTATTTTAATGATCTCGGATATCACAAGGGCATACCTTGTAAAAGTTCCACGTGTGTTGCAGTGATTCCTCAACAGGAACGCGTATTCCTTAAAGATTATGTCGAGAGGTCCATTCGTCACATTCTTCTTCTTCAGAGAAACGAATATTGATGTGCATTCACTGATTGTCTGCTCTTCCCCTCTTTGTAATTGAATTTGGTCTCACGTCTGCTCAAGGGCGCTCTCAACGTCATTGACCTGCTCGCCATCCTGCCCTACTACATCACCATCTTCCTCACCGAGTCCAACAAGAGTGTGCTGCAGTTCCAGAATGTGCGTCGCGTCGTCCAGATCTTCAGAATCATGAGGATCTTGAGGATCCTCAAGCTGGCTCGCCACTCAACGGGCCTCCAGTCGCTGGGCTTCACGCTTCGCCGCAGCTACAACGAGCTCGGCCTGCTCATCCTCTTCCTCGCCATGGGCATCATGATCTTCTCCAGCCTCGTATTCTTTGCCGAGAAGGACGAGCAAGACACCAAGTTTAAGAGCATCCCGGCATCCTTCTGGTGGGCAACCATCACCATGACCACGGTGGGCTATGGGGACATCTACCCACAGACACTGCTCGGCAAGATCGTGGGTGGCCTTTGCTGCATCGCGGGCGTGCTCGTCATCGCGCTGCCCATCCCCATCATCGTAAACAACTTCAGCGAGTTCTACAAGGAACAGAAGCGGCAGGAGAAGGCGGTGAAACGGCGTGAGGCGCTCGAGCGAGCCAAGCGCAATGGCAGCATCGTGTCGATGAACTCTAAGGAGGCATGCGCCCGTGGCCTGGAGCTGTCCGACATGTCTCAGCGCCACGGCTCCAGCATCGAGGTGCACAAGGAGAAGGAGGCCGATGCTCTGCTGCAGCAGCAGCGCTCGCCAGGCCGCTGGAAATGGGGGCGTCGCTCTGTGACCTCCCTCGTGGAGACTGGCTCAGTCAAATCCCTCGAGCTCAAGACGAGCGAGTCACCCAGCCCGCGGGAAAAGCGGGCTACGGAGGCGACCGATAACGTGGAGGCGGCGGCTGCGGCATCGACCGACTTTGCTGGCACCACCTCGAACCCAGTGCCCGGAGACTCACAAAGGCTGAGCGTGGAGCGGTTGGAGGAGATGTTCGACGAGATGGCAAAGTCTCGGCCCCCCGTGGACCCGATGACCCTGTCCGCGAGCTCGGGGGAGCGGCCTCCAATGGTCGCAGAGGGGCGGACGGGCCCGCTGCCCACCGTCTCCTCGGACTTGCACTTCCAGGGGCTGACAGGCAGCATGGGCAGAGAGCAGCACCCAGAGATGCGAAGCTTCTCCAGCGTCGACAGCTTCACAAGCTGCACCTCCGAGTTCCTGGACAGCGACCGCCCACTCAGCTTCATGTCCGGCCTGTCCGAAGTGGCCGGCGATCCACGGCCCAAGCCCCTGCCCATTATCAGCGAGTGCGGCAAGGGCGTCACGCCATGGACCAAGCTGCCGGCAGGGGTGCGGTCCAGCTGGCACGTCGGCGACGCGCACACCCCGCTCCAGCGTCAGCAGCACCACAAGGCTCCTTTTGGCAGCGCTCAGAGAGAGGCCTGCGGCAGCATCAGGAGCCGCCCCGTGCATCCTGCTGCCGCCACCACCGCGGCGAATCCGTGGAGCAACAAGGGCTGGAGCAGCCTGGCGGAGCTGAGCACGCAGCCGCTGGCACTGGGTGCCGTGGGGAAGGGTCTGTCTGGGTCGTCCCTCGGTGCCACGCAACCGGGCGGAAATACGGCCGAGGCAGCCGCGAAGCAGCCCAACTCTGGCATGCTGCCGTCGAGGGAGAATGACGACAACAGCGCCGGCGGCACTGGGGACGGTGCGGCGAGACCGTCCAGGTCCCACTTCTGCGACGACGGCGGTGCCGTCCGGGAAACCCGCGCGGCCTCCCAGGGAGAAGCCAACCACGTGGAGGCGGCGCTGCCTCCGGCCACCGCCCGCCGCTTCGATGGCCACGTCGCGGAGCCCGGGTATGGACAGAACCACGTGCGCGCCACGTCGGCGCCGCTCGATCACAAGGTGCTCCTGGCGCCGGAGGGAGACGCCACCGAAGACGCAGACGCGCTGTCAACCGTGTGCGAGACCAGCATGTGAGAGCGCCCCCCTTCCACCCAACGCGGGACGTGAAAACCAACTCGGCGAGTGGTGGTGCCACGCGACTAGCCGGCGGTGTAGAGAAGCTGAATCGTCGCCGCCGTGCGTGGCGGGCGGTTGGTGCCGTACCGGCCGAGTGTGCGGAAGGTGCCGTGTGGGGCGAGGGTGTGGGAGGTGCCGTGTGGGGCGAGCGTGCGGGAAGTGCCGGCGCGGCTGGAGGAGCCGGCATGATGGGTGCCATTACGCGGCACGCGCACTGATAGTCCAATGAGACGCGAGAGCCCTTCCTGGGAACTGCCCCGGAGGATGCTTTTGCTGGTGTTTTTCTCCCATCTTCATTCAATTATTTTTGTATCCATTCTGTTAAATTCAGGGATACAGACAAACGGTGGGCATTATATTATGGGCAACCGGGTATCGTTCGGTTGGCTGCCGATGCGAAAGAGGAAACGGCAATGGATGACTACAGTGGCGGAAATAAATTGTGTTTAATTAATCTTTAATTCATCTTACAAATCCTGTGCAGTGAGCCGATTCCGATGAATTATCCCCGAAGTAAGACTGAGAGTGGTGTTTTCTGATGGGAGGATGGCATCTTCGCCTCCCAATAAGGCACGTAATGTTGCCCGATTACCGGCTTAATCCTCGGAAACGCACGCCACCACGATCCGTGCGTGGTTCCACGGTGCTGGAAGGGAAAACCTCTCGGGAATTGAGATAATTATTGGCACGCTAATAAAGCTCGCAGCGAACATTACGAGTTGCCGCTGTTGTCGCCCGCGTTTGTTTGTTTCACACTTGAGGATGCTTAGTTTTGTCGCGACATGCCTTTTTGCTGGTTTGGAATGACAACAGCGTGCAATAATCCGTCCCGTCAGGAGGAATAATCGACACAAAAAACCTACTCCAGTCGCACAAAACTCACAAGCAGAATGTAAACACTTTACTTTCATACTTTTATCAGCGGAGCTGCAAATTATGCATATGTAAATGGGACATTTGGGCTTTTTGTGTTGGTTTGTTTCATTTCATTAGCTCCGCAGAGATACGCCGAAAACAAGCTTCACAAGCATTTGCACCGCCTCTCCCGATGGTCATCCCTAGCCATCGCCGGCAGCGGATGGGAATGAAAATTGACCAGAGCAAGCAGCCAGCGAACAGCCCTCTCCTCTTCTCATTCCATTCCTCATCAGACAAAAAAGGAAGCACTTTGTGGAGGATACGTTTCATAATGAACGAGAGTGAACGGCAAATGGAAACGCTTCCCGCAAGATCTTCCCAGGAGCCCAGATGATCGGGTCCTGGATATCGGCATGCTCGCTCTGTTACCACAATGGTGGTTCATCCGAATACCAGTCGCAACGGGAGGTCCTGTAACATCGTTAAAGTATCAATCTCATGCATTGCTAATGCTCGCTTTAAATACTAGTTATAATGGTGTAGAATGCATCAACTGCCCTCCACAAACACACACACTGGTGCTCAGTCATTCAGATGCATACACACACATGCATCTGTATTCTCTATCATACATGTACACACATATACTCACACTCGCATTCGTGCGCGCTACCCCTCGTTTCGTCTCGACCCCTCCTCCCCTCCACCATCTCACACTGACCTAACGACCATTTCCATGGTCGCTTCACCTTCACAACCGTTCACCGTAACGGCGGAGACGCGAGGCTCTGGCACCCGGCTACGAAAACAAAACAACTGACACCACAGACGCTTAGATCCACGCGCAGGTTCCTTTCCGTTTGTAACGATTTTTTATTTTACTTTCCATGCCCCCACAACAAAGCCGCCCCCTGATCCGAGTATGCTAATCATACGTCCCATCCGCCTGTGGTCTGCTCACGGTTCACCTCGCCCATCGCTTGCCGAGCTCTTGTCGAGACGACTCCGATAACAGTGGCGGTGGTTGTGTTTCTTGGGGTGGTGTTTATGCTAATAATGGTGGTGGTCATGGTGGTGGTGATGATGATGCTGTTGTGAATGCCAAAAGAGAAAACTGAACAAAAAGGTAAAACAAAAAATCCTGCCAAATGTAAGGGGTAGGAGGAGTACACGAGGCCACCACCCCTGACCGTGACCCCAACCCCAGACCCAAACTGCACTGCCAACATAAACGTTAGCCCAACTCTTGATGCTAACTAGCTAAGCACACATATCCAGTAGCTCTGCCGAGAGCCTAACCACGACAGTCAACTCGACTCTACACCTGCTCCCAACCCTAACCACAATAACTAGATACCACCTCTAAACACAATCGCACTCTACCCAAACGCTTGCCCTCACCAGTAACCCGAAACAGCCCCAAGCACTGGCCCTACCCATAACCCTAACCATAGCACTTAGCACGCTGGCCAAGCAGCCCCAAACAGTACTCCTATTTCTTACCTCAACCACACTTGCTGACATAACTCTCTCGTCCTAAGCACACGAACCAACTAGCCTCTAAGATGAGACCAGCCCCGAACCCTACCCACACTACCGGCCGTCTGGGACGCTCTTCCTTCCAATATTAGGAAGCCACTGGAGGTATGCACTTTTACATCTACATTGAGAACTCAATTCTTTAGAACTGCGTTTTGTGTTTAATCTAGTGTCCTTCCCCCGCACCTGATTAGCATGGTTGGCTACGTACGGTGTGAAAGAAGTGCAACATACATACACGGAACCAGTCCCCATCACTGGCCCTACCTCTGAAACCATTCCTATCACGAGCCCCACATCGGGGCTCTGCGCAATCCCCTTGTCCGTTTTTATTCTCTTTTCAGGTTTAGTTTTTACATCGCTGGGATGAAGGGATCATTGTAACCAGGGCAGAGTGGCTGTGACAGGAGTGACACCGCCGTGACCTCGTACACAGATAGGCGGTGAAGACTTCTTACCCCTCGCCATAATGCAGTTGTGAAGTCTGCAGACTTTTACGACGTGGTAATGACAAACTGTAAACCAATAACAGCAGCCACAACAAAATACAGCTGCGATGCGCAATTAACGACATGTAATGGGCAAAGTGATTTCCGACCCAATTGAGCTGGCAGGAGTAGGTGTCTGATAGGTCATCTGTGCAGAGTTTTGAGTGCTGTCCCGTCGTAGGGGTGAACACAGTGGTCTCCTGCCACGCCCGAAAACTCGAGGCAATTGGCCAAACATCCCAATGCAGAAACCTTGAGACACATCAGAGGCTTTTTCCTAGAGTAACAAAATGAATTATCAAACACGAGTGCAATATGAGCCAATATGAAAATACTGGGCTGAGAAGTTACTGATAGTAAACGGTCATTTAAATAAAAAATCAGGAAGACACTGCAAAGATTTGGTGGCCTCCAGCCAGCCAACAGAACAATGAGAGTTGTAGCGAATGAACGGTCCGACTCGCCTTACGCGAGGGAGGTAGCGAATTGAATGGATGGCTGTGCGCGATACGGGACACATGGTCGGGTGCAATAAAGTATCGCGCGATTATCCGAGAGATCGTTGACCTTCACATAACGTGCAAGTCAACACACTTCTTGGAGAGAAGCAAGTGATGTTTAGCCGTGTCTGTCCTTGTTTTGCCACGGCCCGTATCAAACTAGAGCCGTGTTTTACATACTCGTGAATACAATGGGCGCAGAGTGCGGGTGTACAGACTCCGATGCGTCCTGTCTGTCTGTGTGCTGCTCGTGTCTCTGTGGGCTTGTCTCGATGTCTCCGGTGTAGCCTGCACGTGTCCGCATGTCTCCCTGTCCCCGTGTCACACCTTGCTGTGATGGTGAAAGATGCTTTGTTTTTAAGTCTTCCCAGTGCAAATTCCAGCTGTGCCCATGAGCGAGAAAGCCAGTTTCAGGCGGGCAGCTGCTGGTAACCCGGTTTAATCACCACCGACAAAATCACCGACTCCCCATTGAGGCAAACGCAAACGTACGGCGGCGCTACGCCCGCTCGCGCACACCACCGCTCGAGCGAATTCTCGATGGCACTTGGTCTACTCGTCCACGTTGACCGCGCGTCTTGAAAACGTTGGGTGTATCCACATTTTACCTCGCCACACGCGAATCGACTAACAGTCATGCATTCGTCAATAACACTGCTTTTAAAGAAAAACAATATATATGATAGAGACCTGGAAGAGGATGGTCAGAGACTGTTAGGGTATATCTTGGATGTTGCGTGTCGACTTTGGTGAAGTTGCGGGATCTGGCGAAGGGGAGAGAGCATTGGCAGCAAGGAGCTGGTGGTGGCAGCAGTGGCTGACCTCACGATCACATCCCGATCTTGATTGGTCACTTCTGGCGTGGTGGACTGCGATTTGTCAGACCTGTCGATTTTACAAAGTACTTATATTGAAATAAACAGCACTTATTGGAATTAATATTCTGCTTGCAAAGCCAGCAAAAGTTCCCTCCATGGCAGAGAACCGCACTTTGCGGCAGCGCACTGGTCTGCTCGTGTCAGCAAACTCGTGCAGCAGGGACCGTGTTGTCGCACCTGCAACCACTTCACGCAGCCTCCTCCCTCCTCGCTAGATGAGTGGACGTCCCGGGAATTTCAGCGATGGCTTATTCCAATTCGTTCGTGAACTTTGCATAATGTGTATATATATATCTGTCTCTACACGCGTATTACGATTATTATTTATTTTTGCTTCAATATTGCGTCATCGCTCGAGTCTCCTGCAGCATGTTTTACCTCCGCTGCAAGGACTTCCAACGGTGGGTCTCAACCTAACCAGCGCACGCGTGCGTGCGTGCGTGGCCCTATACATAACCGTGACGAGCCAAGACGACCACACCACCCCTCCTAGCCCCACTCGTGGCGGAGGTGCCCCACCTCGGGAGCTCGCCAGCGCGCCAGGGCGGCGAACGGACGTGGGTCAGAACCTGAACTCTCAGCCTCAATCACCGCTCATCTGCAAGGCTGCTTTAGAGTCCCTGTCGATGACTCAACTACTCACCCACCCACCCATCCTGGTCCTTGGAGTGGTGCGAAATATGTTCAACCTGGCTGCTCTATATCACAACCTCCGTACAGGAAAGAAGTTGGTAGGGCATCGCCCCCCAACCACAACTGGGGCAGTGCACAATTAAACACTCGGGGAGTGGCGTGCCACCCACGCTAGACCGACAAAGCTAAGACTTGTGGGCCAAGGGCGAAACGATGGTCGGCTCGTGGTTGGTGGAAGCAGGACAGACTCTCATTGGCTGACAGGAGCGAGGCGACGCCGTTAGCTCGCGGCTTGTTGCGGCGTGGCACTGGGACGGGCATTTGTGAAGCTGTTAATTGGTAATGCAATGTACTAATGAATGTCTGAATGTAAAGGCACAGACTATTTAAAGTATTATTGTACAGAAATGAATACTAAAACATACAACAGAGGCCAATGTATGAAACGGTAAAGGGACAATATGTACTATACAGAGTGAAATTATTATAGTTGTGTAATTTATAATTAAACTAATACGATAATTTATAAACTGGGCAATTACCAATTTTGCACCTTACGTGAACCCTTCCCCCTCCCCTCTTGGTGGATGTTCTCTGTTCGCTGTGCATTGCTGTTCTGTTTGGGCCATGCACGTGGACACGTGAGCTCGTGAGAGTGTCAGTGGGGAATTTGCTTCAACTTTCTCCATTTTTAAAAGCAATAACGTGTTCTTTTCCCGTTTTGGCTTTCGGTTCACTGTCAATGTGCCACTCGGCAAGGTGCATTCCTCCTCCTTTTAACGGATGTTGTTTCCGCGTCGTGACCCCCGTCCTCCGTCTCGTTATATGTGCCTGCTCGCCACGGCGTCCGTAACGCAGCGTGGACTGCCGCTGGCGAGGTTGGTTCTCCCTCGGATCTAGGTTGAGGAGTGTAAACAAACTCCACTCCGGGTTTCCCGGCCTCGGGTGATAACGTGTGTAGGCGGATCGACTGAAAAAATTTAATTCCGAAAACTGGCAGTGGCTTCGTCCTCATAGGTGCTTTCTCAGAGACCCATAGGCTCACATAGAGATAGACTCACACAGGACTCACTCACATACAGACTCATACACTGACAAAGAGACCAATAAACTCGCAATGAGACCCACAGACGTGCAGAGACCCATTGATACACTTGAATGCGCAGACAGTGGCTTCATCATCAGCACTTTCTAACAGAGGCTCATCGACTCACATAGATACCTGCAGGCTAAAAAAAAGACTCATAGCCTCACGCCTCACATGCAGACCCACTGCGAAACTGTAATGAACTGGCAGTGACTGGCCAGAGATCCACAGCCTTTACAAAGAGACCCCTTGAGTAATTGGCCTGCACTGGTGGAGGCAGTGGAGAACTGGTCTGGCGGAGCCCAGCAGGCGGCATGATGATTACTGGACATCTGTGAAAAGAGCTTTATAGCTCATCGAATTTCTCCAGGAAAAATAAAGATTCTGATTTCAGATGGAGCAAAGGAGCAACCGCACGTGCTGGAACCAACCAATGATTTTTGATTCATACGTAAATGGCTTCAGGTCACCCCTCCAGCCACTGGAAGTACTCGTGGGGTAACCGTGCTTATGCGACCCGCTAGCGTCCGGAAGTTTCGTGGAGGGCTCCCTTCGGTGGAACAACCACACCAGCTCAGTAGTCCCACGGGACCACAGCCACGGCCTCCAAGGTCTATTTCCAGGCTGGCAAGGTTTATGATGTCACGTTCTCTCACGTGAGGTCCATGATGTCACATTCTCACGCGTGACAGCCTGAGAGCGTGGCTTTGACAGTTGGTGATGGAGAACAATATTTTGGCTGGAGGGAACTCGGTCAGGTCATCCATCAGACACGTCACGTGTTCCTGGGTCGTGCTTCCGAGGTCATGTCACACACCCCACTCGTGTCCGGGCTGACCAATTAGCCGCACAAAGCAGCTAACTTGGTCAGCCATTGCACCTTCTGTGTACGCGGCACACATACAATAATGCGTGATTTCAATGTAATCATGTCATGGAGTAATTTAGATGATTTTTTGTTTAAGTTTTCCAACTAGGGTTGAAAGTGTTAATGCTTCATCTTGGTCTGTTTATCTGTGTGTAGCGGGGGCTGGGGTTTGGAGTCGCAGTAATCAGCATCAAGTTCATCCCAAATGAATAAATCATTTTTTTACATATATAAAGCCTTGTTGCTATTTTTGAATTACTCTATGCACGACTCCAAAAGTTAGAGATCAAAACCAGCGCTTAAAGGATAAGCCTTGTCGGCCAAGGTGATGAAGTCATTATGTGTGAGGTCTCGTGGTGCGGCTGAGAGGGTAGCGTCATTATCGCTGATTAAACAGTCCCGAGGACAACACGCATGCTGACAATCATTACAGAACCCATATGCGTGATCGGTCTTCCCGGCTGTATTTTATTTCATTTATTGTTTTTATTTCCTGTTTGTGTTATTATTGTATTTCTGTGCGTTGTATTTTGTTACACTGTGTAATTCATTGTGTTTATTCTATTTCAAACGTCTCCCGCACCCACAAGTCCACAACCACAATTCCACAACCCACAAATCCACAACCAACAATTCCACAACCCACAAATCCACAACCAACAAATCCACAACCAACAATTCCACAACCAACAATTCCACAACCAACAATTCCACAACCAACAAATCCACAACCAACAATTCCACAACCAACAAATCCACAACCAACAATTCCACAACCAACAATTCCACAACCAACAATTCCACAACCAACAAGTCCACAACCAACAATTCCACAAACAACAAGTCCACAACCAACAAATCCACAACCAACAATTCCACAACCAACAATTCCACAACCAACAATTCCACAACCAACAAGTCCACAACCAACATGTCCACAACCAACAATTCCACAACCAACAATTCCACAACCAACAATTCCACAACCAACAAGTCCACAACCAACAAATCCACAACCAACAATTCCACAACCAACAATTCCACAACCAACAAATCCACAACCAACAATTCCACAACCAACAATTCCACAACCAACAATTCCACAACCAACAAGTCCACAACCAACAAATCCACAACCAACAATTCCACAACCAACAATTCCACAACCAACAAGTCCACAACCAACAATTCCACAACCAACAATTCCACAACCAACAAGTCCACAACCAACAAATCCACAACCAACAATTCCACAACCAACAATTCCACAACCAACAAGTCCACAACCAACAATTCCACAACCAACAATTCCACAACCAACAATTCCACAACCAACAATTCCACAACCAACAAGTCCACAACCAACAAATCCACAACCCACAACCAACAATTCCACAACCAACAAGTCCACAACCAACAATTCCACAACCAACAAGTCCACAACCAACAATTCCACAACCAACAAGCCCACAACCAACAATTCCACAACCAATAATTCCACAACCAACAATTCCACAACCAACAATTCCACAACCAACAATTCCACAACCAACATGTCCACAACCAACAATTCCACAACCAACAAGTCCACAACCAACAATTCTACAACCAACAAGCCCACAACCAACAATTCCACAACCAATAATTCCACAACCAACAAGTCCACAACCAACAATTCCACAACCAACAATTCCACAACCAACAATTCCACAACCAACAATTCCACAACCAACAATTCCACAACCAACATGTCCACAACCAACAATTCCACAACCAACAAGTCCACAACCAACAATTCCACAACCCACAACCAACAATTCCACAACCAACAATTCCACAACCAACATGTCCACAACCAACAATTCCACAACCAACAATTCCACAACCAACAAGTCCACAACCAACAATTCCACAACCAACAATTCCACAACCAACAATTCCACAACCAACAATTCCACAACCAACAAGTCCACAACCAACAATTCCACAACCAACAATTCCACAACCAACAATTCCACAACCAACAATTCCACAACCAACAAGTCCACAACCAACAATTCCACAACCAACAATTCCACAACCAAAAATTCCACAACCAACAATTCCACAACCAATAAGTTCACAACCAACATGTCCACAACCAACAATTCCACAACCAACAAGTCCACAACCAACAATTCCACAACCAACAATTCCACAACCAACAATTCCACAACCAACAATTCCACAACCAACAAGTCCACAACCAACAATTCCACAACCAACAATTCCACAACCAACAATTCCACAACCAACAATTCCACAACCAACAAGTCCACAACCAACAATTCCACAACCAACAATTCCACAACCAACAATTCCACAACCAACAATTCCACAACCAATAAGTCCACAACCAACATGTCCACAACCAACAATTCCACAACCAACAAGCCCACAACCAACAACCGACCAAGTAATCTCTCAAGGCGCAATTTTCCTCTTCAAACTCCAGCCGCAAACACAGCGCCTTTGGCCTGTCACACGTGGCCACGTTAGATCAACCACTGCTGACATCCCATGAAGTGGCACCGACTTAAAATGCCCCTGGGGGGATGGACTAAATCCCTCTCTGACAGGGATGTGAAATTTCAACTTTGTAATTGTAAGTCAAGAGCTCTTACAGCGACACCACCTTGCAGCCAGATTATTCATAGAATTACGTTGTAGTAATATAATTGCTGAGGCCACCAAAGTCAAGCGTGTGTATCATGAATCTAGGCCACTGCGTAAAAGCCAGGGTGGTGGTGGCTTGGGCTTGCTGCCCACACGGATAATCTCACAGATTCCCCATCACCAGTGGAGGCGCTGTCTCTTTGATGTCCAGGCATGTCACCATTCTCCGATGCACACCATTCAAATGTCACAATTTCTTGTCATTATTTGATTCAGAAATCGATTCCTTATTTTTCTGATTGGTCGTAGTGTCTTGTCTTCATTGCCCATGTCACTTGTATTGTCTTCATTGTGCTGTCTTTCAGAGTTAAAGTGATTTCTGGCTCAGTTGGTACTGGGGTGGAGCTCATCAACTGTTTACAGCCCTGAGTTAGTGGGAATATTCCACATTCCTATGAAAGGGGCGAGTCTATCACTGATGACCTCCCCACAAAGTGGTGCTTATTTTATCAACCCCAGGGGGGTGATCGGCTGAGTCAGCCCCCAACCAAGATTTGAACTCGCCACCATTGGATGCAAGCCACTGACTCTGACTCTTAGCCACTTGTTTGGTTGAGAAAGTGCTGTCTGTACCTGTCTGGTCGGTACTGTTTGTCTCATCCACACTGCATGTCACTGTACTGCCTCGTTCTCATGGTCTCATTAGTACTGGCTACACTATGTTGTTCATCTTATTTGTATTTTCTAGTTTGTCCGCTTTGTCTGCCTCGTCTGTGCGTTGGTGTCTCTTGCAATGCTGCGTGCCGCGTTCCTTTGTACCGTGCGTCTAGTCCATCTCGATTGCTCTTGCACGTCTGCTCTGTAACTGTTCACCTCGTTTGTTCTGACCCTTACAGCCTCATCACATTTGCATACAATTATAAATGTACATGTGGAGATATTAATCTATTCCTACATTTCAACCTCCAAAGTCCAGCCCTAGGCAATCAAACCTAGCTCACCAGCTACGAGCAGTGTCTGACCCGAAACCACGAGCCAACCGACTTCTTGTACATAGCGAACAGATTATCACGGTTATCTATGTACAGTGTGAAAGAAGTTCAACGTACATACATAGTGAACAGGTTAAGCAAATCCTAGCCCTACCACTTACCAGCATGCCGACTGACCACGAGTCACAGCTCCACCACTGATTCGAACCACAAAAGTGCCGCTTTTCACTCTTCGTTATTTTCCCAGTGTTCAGTGTTCATGACGCTCAAGGTAGAATGTGCAAATTGAGCTTCGCACTTTGTTCTATCTCTGCCTCCTGCAGGTCAAAATATAAAACAAACGACAAAATGAAATATTCTTAGGTTTTTTCGGTAAAGTCAAGAATATGAATCCTTGCAGTCACGAAAGCTTCAAATCTAGACAAAATGAAAACTCAAATAAATTAAAGTCCCGGATCCCTGTGGAGGGGTCACGCTGGAGGAGGTGATGTATCCGTGCCTGTCCCGTCTGTTTATCTGTCGGAATGTTCTTATGAAGCCCTGATGTTCTACCAAATCTGAACTGTCATGCTAGTGTATGATTATTAAAGCTGAATAATGAGAATATGAACATTAAAGTATTTTTTAAAAACCAACCGCAGATGTTCATGAGTCGTTAACGAAACCCCCAGCAGTGACGGGGAGCGTTGTGAGAAGATACTGAACATCTCGTTTGCAAGGGTATCGAGGTGTGATTTTCACAGTGCACCATCGCACTGCATCATCAGAACACTGAACACGTTTGTCATTAACAATGCGTGGCCTTCAACGGATACATACTACAATAGCAGGCGACGTTTCGGGCAATGGCCCTTATTCATTACATGTGCTTGTGCACCGCAGCTAACGCAGTATCACCAATCACTTGTTCACTTTGTAAGCGCACTGCCATGATTTGGAAAGGTTCATTTAAGTGTTGCTTAGCACAGGCCCAGAGGCCCAAAAGAACAAGCGGCCAGAAACAAACAGCACGATTACAGTTACAAGAGATGAGTGAACACGTTGTTCTTTACTGCTTTTGGTGTTTAGTTTGTTGCCCCCCCTCCGCACCTCCAATGAGTACTGTTGGCTACGCACGGTGGTTTATATCAGAAGTGTGTATTATATGTCGAGAGCTTGGGACAGCGATGATGACGGGAGGAAATTCCAATGTGGAACAGTGTGTTGTTGTGACCTGCATGCACGGTGGCGAGTGGGTCAGTTTTGTGAGTATGTGAGTGGGGTGCGTGAGTGAGTGAGCAGGTGAGAGTGGGTGAGTGAATGGGTGAGTGAGCGGGTGAGTAGGTGGGCGAGCGAGTTGATGGGTGAGACGAGACCGGTTGGGCAGCTGCACGGTGGTCGCTCACCGCATCCGCGGGATGGTTTGACTCGGACACGGGCAACAACACTCCAGCAGCAGCAAGTCGCCATATCAACAACAGCAGGTGGAGGGAGACACCGGCGGTGATCATAACGTGCACATAGCCTGGCACCACTCAATGACGTCACCGCCACTGAGTGGTGGTGAATGGCGGTTGTTGTTGATTTCACTGCCAGACGCTGCTACTTATACTCACGATACAGAGCTGAGATAGCCTCGGCACGACCGGGCTCGGATAGCTCCAAACCGGTTCAGGAAGCACGAGCCTGGCTCGGATAGCCAGGAACTACGACCCGTGTCACTGGAGATGCAATGGGTTTCCTGTGGCACGGATCGGGTCGCAACATTTTCCATTGCAGGCCAAGCCCGAACATATTTCTCGGTCAGCCCAGGTATTTTAAAACCGTGCAGGTAAAGCTCAGTGGGCTTACCTAGGAAAATAAAATAACTTAGCTTAAATTACGTAACATTACTTAGCTTAAAATTACGTAAAACTACGTAGCTTTTTAGTTTGATTTTCACTAAAATCCCTCTCGCCACATCCCCTGTATCAATTTCAGTCCGATGATCGATCCGTTTAATCCCAGCACTCTTCTCTCGTATGAGTAGCGTAAACACATTCCTGCGGAGGGAGCTGGTAGGGACGTTGGGTTGCTCGGTCAATGGCCAGGGTCAACGGCGGGCACAAGCCGGCGTGAGGAGGTTAAACGTTGAGTTATATAAGGGCACCACGGGGTGACCAGCCACGCGGGGATCCAAGTGACGGCGACAGACCAAGCAGCACCCACAGGCATGCGGCACGATTGGCCGCGCTGTACGACGCGACCCCGGGCTTTTGAGGTCAGGGGGATAATAAGTAATATTTTAAAAATATTTTTTTAAAAACACTCTTTAATGAAATGTACCGTACGAGTAATGGCAGAACTCCACGACTCCAGGAAGTGGCCCCGAGGCTTGCCATAACGTAAGGACCGTGGTGATTTACAGCCAACGTCAGTTGAGCGTGGACAATTAGAGCCAAGGCGAAACATAACATATAAAAAAGATGGTTTCATTTTTTTAATGATAGAATATAGTATTGTCATCAGTATGACATAAGTATACCAAGTTTGCAGTTGATACCACATTGGAAAGTGGGTTAAAATTGAGTGACAATATTTGAGCATACGACAACGACGACGACAACAGACAGAGTGAGTTAAATAACAGCGTGTAATACTAATTATAAAGGGGAGCCCGGGGGGCGTTCAAAAGAGTGAATCTTCAACATCTTGGCTGTCAAGACCCCCTGCCCGTCCTGCCTTCTTCTGCCTCTCACGGCGTCTGTGCGACGCCCGTATGTGCCGCTACGAGGCAGTGTTGAGGCAAGGCCTTTTCCTCCTCCTCTTCCCTCCGCCTCTCGCGGCGTCCGTGCGACGCCCGTGGGTGCCGCTACGAGAGAGGGCGCGAGCGTGGTGTGGGGGGGGCGTCACTCGGTCGGCGGGGGCCCGGCGGGGCCCGACCGACGCGGTGGAGTTTCCTTTGGCCTTTAAAAAAAATGTCTTTATGCAAGCCAACAACTTTTATTGAGCACATCAAATTTAATGAATTCCGGAGTCAAAATAATATATTTTACACTTTTGAGTCCCCAAAAAATGCGTGCATTGAAAAGCTTGTTTTTTTTACCTATTTTTTACTCCTCCCTTCTATTGGCTTTTCTTTCGACAAATCGCATTCGAAGTGAATAAAATCTCGTTCATTTGTCAAGGCCTCATCGAGCCGAAGTAGCGTGGTTGGTATGGGCCTCGGCGCAAGGAAGTAATGAGCAGATGATCCATCTCATGTACGCCCGAAAGCCACTGCACAGTCCGGCCAGCAGCTGCTGGCAGCACCGGGTGGAGGGGGAGGCCCCTCCAACCCCCGGACTCCACCAGAACCCCACGCCCTCCCTCCCACCCTCTCCCCATCCGACCTCCACCACCAACTTTCACGCAAAGATCAGGAAGCTCCTTGGAATAATCGCTGTCTAATCGTCCCGCCTCACAAATGGCGAACGCTCTTTTACAAGCAATGCTCGTCATTGCCGATCGCTTGAATGAATAAACAGCACGGGTCGCTCAATTTGAAGCCAGAGAGCCGCGCTATACCGAACCGAGGACGCGGCGTGTTTGTGCGTCACGTGCGCAGCACGTGGGGTCTTCATGGATGATGTGGAGTCCCCGGAGGCCCTCTTGGCCGTTCCATCAATTATAATTCAATGTGAATGTATCTCCAAGTTGGGATACCTGTTGATCAACTCAATTGCGCCGAACATAGCAATCATCCCCGGCGGCTGCGTAAATTTTCCAGGACTCTGCTGAAAGAGGATCGAGAAGGAGCGATGCTCTCCTGGGTAAACAAGCAGAATAATTCTCCTGTTTTCAGTCCCCGAGAGCAACGCACATTTTTAATTCCAGCTTTGTTTCACGTTGGGTCATCTTTACGACGGGGGCTATCACGACACAGCCGCTTTTGCACGCGCGCGAGGGTCTCTGGCGAGTAACGTGCAGTGGCCTCTGCAGGAGCACCGTCGCGCCGCCGTCCGAGAAGGAGCGCCAGAGGGAGGGTGGTGCCAAGAAAGAAAAGGGATCGACAGGGTAACGTGTTCGCTTCTCAACGCCGACCACGTCACAAATTGCGAATGCTGCAGGTATGAGATCAAACTCGGAGCCATATCTGCCAAAAAAACATCTGGTGGGTTCACCATCATTATTGGTGAAAGCAAGCCTGGCTGATGGAGAAACAATGTCGAATCCCGTCCAGAAATGTTACTTGTGTTGAACTAATACTGCTAAAATTCCAAACTCCGATAGGGCTGTTTGTCTGATGGGATGCGTCAAATACTGTTGTACTTCATGAGGTATGTGGAAGAACAGATGTGTGGAGGAGGCGTATTGTCTGCTTATTTATGTTCTACAAAAGCGATCATGGTGGGAAACGGACAAAGTCCGCAAGGGCTCCGGGAAGCTGCGACAGTGACTGGAGCTGCTGGAGGTCGCACGTTGCATCGTTCCCAGGGTGCTTGTTATATTGCCATTCCTTCGTGGTCGTTTTTTCCTCCTAACAGAGTGCAGTAGGCATTGGCTTAGCTCTTCATAAGAAATCTCTGCTGCATACTCACCCGCTCATGCACGTGAATAAAAACTGGGGTACACATTCACAAGAAGACAACGATCCCCCATATAGCCTTCAACAGACGTATGGGGCAAGTGCTGTTAGTGAGCACCTATGAAGGCCAGCACGGTACAGGAAGGGGTGGGTGGCCAGCACCGCTCCTCCCCCACACACACAGACACGCACCCACAATTTTGATTTAAAGCTTTCGTGACTGCAGGGATTCATCTTCTTGGTTCTTTCGGTAAAGTCACGTAGAAGGGAAGTAATAAAATAATTTTATTATGTTTTATTTTTATTATTTTATTACTTCCCTTCTACGTGACTTTACCGAAAGAACCAAGAAGACGCACCCACATTTCAACACTTCTTAGCACCCGCGTCACCGCGGCTTGTACAGCAGACGCGGGGCTTCTCGGCGAGGGCGGAATACAAATATCCCAAGCGATGCTGCTAACGCGCAGCACAACACTGAGCAAATACAAAGGGCGTTGAGAGTGGAGATGATGAAAATACAGCACAGAGGACGGCGCTCGTTTTGTTTGATGCCGCTTTTTTCGATTAAAAGGCACCTCTGTGAAGGTTCACGCAGCCGAGATTCGAATGTTTTTAACTCAACACCCATGTGGGGAATGCGGCGTCTATAATTGAGCGGGACCCACTGCCCCTTGGCCCAATGCCCCATGCAGAACCCGGCGTCTCTTCATCGATCACGGCCTCTCTGATGGCTTCTCGCTTTGGGTTTTTCGCCTACATCTTATTTTTACTCCGAATTTACCCGACGCCGAGTGGGGGCATAGCAGTTAGCGCACTTCTATGAAGCTGGTGACTGAAGTTCAATTCCCGGCCAGAATTAACGTCAGCGACGAGTGGTCTCTCTGCCAGTTCTGGATGGCCTCATTTTACCAACCCGCACTGACCAGCGTGGTGAAGTATGGTCAATCAACCCACATGACTGGGCACGGCATGGCGAAGTTTTAATATTATTTTAGGATGTAATTTGGGTTCCTCCACCCAATCAGATTCTATCTTCGCCACGTCCATACAGCAGCGCGCTGATGATTGCCCCACCGATCCATCCACAAATGTATCCTCAGCAACAACAAAATCCCAATCGACGAACACAGGCGCGCGAGTATCTGGGCCATGGTCGACCACCAGAGGTCCGCACAAGGCCACCTGGCCATGGTTGAACATGATCATTGTGTTTTGGTCGCTGCTGGTCAGGGGTCAAACTTATCTTACTGTGCTGAGATCATAAATGCGGGCAGCAGGGAGTTGGCGGCACAGATACATTCTCCCCAACGAGAGGAGATGGGGCCGAGTGGAGACCGCGGTGCGAACCGTCCCGTTCTGAGACGTGACTCCATTGCCTGGGCTATGTCCACTCGCGCGCAAGGCACAGGAGCAAATGTGTGTGCCAAGGAGGAATATGTTCCAGTTATTGGTAGGTTGGAGTAGATGCGTGACTCGTAGACACAGTCACAGCGAGACGTATACTGGATGGGTGTGACAGGTGTATACATATTATCTGGGTCACTTACTCAGACATATCCAGGTTTATTTAAGCCATAGTGTGTGCACTAAAATTGGTGTATTTCAAATGTTATTCCAATTTCGCGACTGACATCGTCACATCAGCAGATACCTCCATGTGCAACTCTCTCAGAGCAGTGCGTCATCCCTCTGGTAGTGAACGGCCCGCGGAAAGATATAACAAATAGCGACTTCTGAGACCCCTCCAAGTGACGTATTTTATTTCACACTAGGGCTACTGGAATTTGCCGCATGCCTGATACGGAGAATTGTTCGTGGCACGATAGCCAACCTTAATCTTTTAAAATGATCAGAACTTGAATGTATCCGTTTTTGTAGTTATCTTCTTTTGTGTAGTCACCGGCAACAAAGCTGAAGCCATCAACTCGCAAGAATTGTAGAATCTGATCACTGGTGGCTAATACCCGGATTATAACCGAGGTCCTCAGTTATGCCGACTCACCCCCGTCCCTCCCCCACGGAGCCGCTCGGCACGTTTCACGCAGCGAACTGCGATCTGGTTTTCAACATTCGCGCACGTCCCACATTCGTCTCGCAGATCTGCGTGGGCGTGAGCTGCAGTGTGGTCCGCGGTCATTGCGATTCGCGGATGGTACGCGGCAGCGACGCAGCAGCACGCGGCACGCGAGGTGGCTTCGTGCGCGCGCCACATTGCGCATTCCGTGCGTGCGCCCCTCTCTGCCCCCTTCGACTTCCCGCTCACGGTCGCCGCAGACACCGCCGTGAGCTCTGCCACTGGCTGGCTGACTGCCGTGACATATTTCACATCGTCTATTTGTCAAGAAACCATTCCTCGCCACTTGTCCTCTCCGCGTTCATACGTGGATATCATTCTCCGGCCTTCTCCCTGTATTGTTTCAATGAAGTGACCGCCCTCACGGACCAACGACGCTCACTGCAACGTTCATCACCTCAGCGACGAGGAGTACGTGTGCAATAATAATGTTCAGCCTCCTCCATGGGATTATACACGTGGTCAACTCCACGGTAACGAAATTACAGCATGGGGACAGATAATATGATTATCACAGAACGTAATGTGAACATCGTTCGGCTTTCATAGTTTATAGATCTCGCATTGCAGTACATATAACATTCCCCCGCCACCCCTTTCATCACCGTGTGTAATGCACCTGCATTGATTTTGTAATTCCGTTGTTAGCGAATTGTCCACATGTATGTGTGTGTCGAGAACGCAGGCGATATACATTGCTGGCCAGAGAGAGGCACGCGTGGATCGTACAGCAAACATCCATCAGACGCGGCACATTTCCCGACGAAGGAAAAGGAACGCGGGGAGCCCCCACGCGTGCGAGGGGAGGGGCGGGCTGTAACAATCAGCCCACGTGCCGGTGGAACATCGTCCAGGGCCGAACTGACATTTCGTGGCAAGCCAGAAGATGGCGACCTCTCAGCAGGTTTGGGACGTCACGAGCCGAGATCAGAGCTGCGACTTCTCGCGTGTAACAACGACAGTTGTGTGTCACCTGTGAGATAAAGATACACATCATAGCGCATAGAATCCATAGATGGACCCACGAATCCGCTTCCTCTACTGAAATCGTATGGTTACTTCGCAGCCCAGCTGGTTCGTGAGTACCACAAATCTATAAGTGATCCACTAACTCTCACTACGTAGGCCATGGCGCCCGCTTACAGCGCCAGCGATTTAAATTGAAAGCGACCAATTCGTGTTTACGGAATTGCAAGCCACAGAGAGGTGGCCCACATCTTGGTACCGAATCCAGCTGTCACATTCAGCCGGGTTCATCAATTGTAGCTGGATAACGTTTACACAACACAGGTATATAATAATATGGATGTACACCAAATCACAATAAACATGCAGCGAACTGCAATTGCGAAGCTATGGGAAACTGATATCGTCATATTGCCAACATTGATATCGTATTCTGTATCTATAAACCTGAATTATATAATTATCGACGCGCGTGTCACGTGTGGGGTGTATTCACGAGGTGGCGCTGTTGCTCTGTAAGTCGTCGCGTCTGCATGGCACTGTTAGCGACTCAAGTGGGCATCGAGACATTCGTGCTCATACCCTGTTAAACAGACCAGTGGAGGACATTCCACATTGCTATAGCCTAGGCGAGTACTATTCACAGGACAGCCAACGTTGATTATTGTTGATTTCTCCGCAAAGCGACAATCGTGTCGACCCCCCCCCCCCCCCTCACTGGGATTTAAACTCGCGACCTTCCGATTGCGAGCGGCCTTTTCTGCCGGTGTGCCACTACCCCGGATAATAAATCTCGCCTAACCACCTAGCCATGTGGGTCACTGTTTAGGATAAATTTCCGCATTGAATATTGCGAGCGGGACGATTCTATGGTCCCTGTTTGGTAGCAGAGATAATTTAGTGGCGTTGTTTTTCGCGCAATTCTTATGCGGCACAGCTGCTGCGAAGGCGCTATGATTCCACACAAATATAGTCCACCAGTATAGCCCATCAGAATATTCCACCAGTAGGAGGCAATTTTGATATGTGGCTTTATCCAATTAAGCAATTTTTAAGTAAATTTCTAAATTCGGACAGTGATACCTGCATACATGGCCAATTCTTTCATATCACGTCAAATAAATGTTTTTTTAACGTCCACCGTAAGCAGCATAAGCCGCGTATTATTATTATTATCATGGTCAATACAATCACAGCATTAATCAAGGCGGTCGCTTGTCTGTCTAGAACCACGGACATGCGACAAACGCAAAGCCATGTCACCATCTCGTCAAGGTTTCGTTTCTGCCACCACGTGGCTCCTGCAGAGGGACAGCCACTGGACAGCAACAGCGGCAGTTGCTTCAACTCTCGTGGGAAACCAAGGTGGTGGTGGTGGGGAAGGGTGGGGATAGTAGCTGTGCCTTGGGTCTGCATCGGCGCGGCGGTCGACACAGAGCAAGGAATGTACGAATTGCGTGAGAAAAAAAAGAGAGAACACCACCGCAAAGGCCCCGGGACGCATTCCTGGAGAATCATTGTGAGGCGCGCAGTGGGGACGAGAGTGAGAGCGATGATGAGAAACCCTGAGGCCGGGTCAAGTACGTGGGGAGAGAGTGGGGAGACGAGTATGAGGGTCATGATCCATTCGCACTCATTGCCCCACGTGTTACCGGTCTCCCTATTGTCATCTTCACGCAAAATAGCACCGCACACAATTCGCCTCTTCATCTCTGTCCCTGGACGTAAATAAACAAGTGTATACACATATTCATCGGCCACAAAGCCTCGAATGCGTTAATTTGTTCAGGAGCAATGGTTTTATATTAACAAACTCTGGACCGGTGCCAACATTCAGCGTTTTATCAGCAGCGCTGGGCTGCTTAAATCACTGCCGGAGAACTACCAGGTGGTTAATCTTCGATGTTCTGCGAGATGACCACAAGATGGCAGTTTTGAGTGGCAAAGCCCTCCGATGCAACGTAGCGAGTCCTCTCCATGGTGTCCGGTTTCCTCCAATGGAATTGGCCAAACACCTCGATGCAGTCTTGAGACTCAGTGAAGTCTTTCTGGTTAAACATCTGAGAATTTATGCTTGTTAAACGAAAACATTGACTCGCTCAGAGTGCCGATATTAAATCATTATAATTAATGTACAGCCATGTGTCAATCCACTGCGAGATGAAAGCTCTTCCACCACGTGTCGGTCATGGATGTTTGACCATACTTCACCACGCTGGCCAATGCAGGTTCAGATATCACTCGCCACGGATGTTAACCGTGACTGGGAATCGATGTCAGGACGTCAGGTAAATAGCGAAGAGCACTAACCACTGCGTCACCGCTCCACACAATATCAATAACCACAAAAACAAGAAGCACAAATATCATTACGCATATTTTATCGGCGGTAGTTACCATGCACATGGCCTGCAATTAGCACTGTGGAGGCGATGGTTGGTGATCACACACATGATGCGCAACTCCCTGTGGGCTTCGAGGTAGTGCCATGCCCTGGCTCGCCAGGACAATGCGGTACAGCAGGGTGTGTACTCCATCGGTTGCCTCTGTATGGGGTGAAGTGTTGCCGCCTTGCACGCGTGTGTTTTCTCTGGGTACTCCGGTTTCCTTCCAGGTATAAACAAGAACTAAATGGCCGATAACAACTTCATATATAGAAAGGATCGCAGAGCTTGGGGAGAATTTGTCGCCAGGTCACAGCGTGGCTGCTGCAATCCCGCTCGTCTGCGTGTCCTCCACGCGCCTCTTCGTAGCCCCCTTTTTCTCCGAGAGTGAGCGAATACTGAGCGCGTTACAAGTTTACATCATTATGATTATTGGAGGCCTTGGATAAATGTAAAGTGTGTTGTGTTTTCAAAGTGCATTTTATTTCACTGACGCCCTCCTCGTTATTTCCCCTCGCGGCGCGGGTGACGGATTGAGTTATGAATCTGTTCAGAGCAGCCACGATGCCCTCCCTTATGCATTTCTGCTAATATATCGTGAGATGTGTGCGTGTTGAACCTGACATTTCAACGATTTTCTAATACGGCTGTTTGTTTCTGAATAAAGTCAAGGTGCAAAATGAATTCCTGAATCTGGACGGGACGTAGTGGAGGCGGGAGATAGAGTCGGTTTCAGTTAATATAACAAATAATAATCAGAAGCTATGATCGATCCACTGCTGGATTAAGGACTCGGATAATAGTTTGGCATAATGGAAAAGCAATAATGCCACGCTTTACTCGGCAGGTCAAATGAAAATAATTACAATAGTCAAAATAAATTCGCTTTGCTTACTCATGAAAATCAAGAATATTTTTCAGCAGGGTCCTGCTTTTAAATGTTTGGACAATTCCAGTAATGAGTTTGGCTTCGTGTTGGGAGGACATCCGAGAATCCTGGGAAACCCCAGGACGCAAATGAGGGGGTGACGCTCCAAGTTCAACCCAGATGGATTGGCTACGAACTGTGTGAAAGAAGTTCAACATACGTACATACAATCAATCTGCTGGAGTCATCTCATCCCTGCCTCGTGGCCCAAGCCTACAACAACTGGCATATCCAGGGGGTTTCATATTTGAGTACTAACCAGGCTCACAATGTAGTACTCGTTTTATCGACGATGAAGAGATGATCGCCGGGTTAGTGGATTAGTTGAAAATGGAGTCTGGGTGAGACGCCCCACAATATAGGCAGGAGGTTCGAATGCCGATGGAGAGTATATATCACAGTGCGTACATGAGAACGTTTTAAATCGGTGAACGTCCTTTGATGTATGGAGCATAAAGATTGACAAAGAAAATGGAACAAAAGATGAGAAGAGTGCCAAGACGCAATCTTGTAATGACGCTGAGAGAAGAGAAGAGGAGCATGTAGAGGAGAGAACACACGCAGGCTTGAGACAACATGGGGACTGCCGAGACGACGGATTCCTCGGCTTGGGCTAGAATGGTGATGGCCATTGGCTGAGGCTGATGACATAGTGACAGCCAAGAGGACGTCCACCTAGAAGAGATGGAGCGATGACATCCGCTCGTGTGACGAAGATAAATTCTAACGAAGATATTTCCATTTTTGCAATTGAGATGGCTTGGGGGAGGTCTTCATGCATCAGTGGATAGATCATGGCTGATGATCATAGCTCCACTCAGCTCTTATCGGCAACCGAGAGCTGAGTGGCGAATTCAAACATTTCCGCGAAAGCCCAACACTGTCGCCCGCTCGAGCTCTGTGATCAAGACGAGTCAAGTCTCGAGCGCCCCAGGCTCAGTGCCGAGCTCTGCCTTGCTCCACTTGGAAGCGACGACAGCGGCGTCTCAACGCATTTTACATCTACCCATGCTGCCTGTTCAGTGGCTGATGGAGCGGTGGCGCAGTGGTTAGCGCGCCGCACGACAGGAACCGCTCGCGACCCGAGAACGATTTCCCAGGCCGCGGCTAACATCAGTGGCACGTTATATCACAGCCGGTCTTCTTCACCAGCCGGAATTGACCAGCTTAGTGAAGCATGGCATTTAAAAAAATCATGGACAACATACCGCGAGACCTTCATCCATTGGTGGATTGTGGATGGCAGCAATGTATCTTTATTTATTTAATTTATGCTCAGCGCAGGTTTCACATCTCCTCTTTCTTCCGCTCCACTCTCTCACCACCACCACCACGGCGCTCGAACCACCCGCTGACGCTGCCGCAGCAGACGACGCCGCGGCTTCACTCGACGGGCAGCCCAGGAGGTGCTCGACCCGGGGGGGCGGGGCGGGGGGGTAATTGAGTTTCCGTGTGCCGGGGTTTTCCTGCGTCGTGTTAAGCGAATGCACGCGTGCACACACAACATGTACAGATCTCCCGTATAACATTTAACAGGGTATTGGGGCAAGTGCTGTAAGCGAGCACATAATGAAGGCCGCCATGGCACACGAAGGGTCGGGTGGGGGCAGCACACAACGCCCGTCTGCCTTTGCTTCCCGAGGACTGCTGTTTCCATGCCGCATCAGACGCTCATTGAGGGCTGAGTCGACCTAAGTGAGGCCAACGAATGGTCAAGATAATCGTCACTGGTATTGGGCGTGAAAGGGATATAAACTCGGGTGGCCGGGTTCAAAGTTCAGCGCGCTAACCACTTCGCTACCGCACCCCCAATACACGCGCACAAAGACACGCACACACGACCCCCTGGAGCTGTTGCAGGCTGTTGCTGCACGGAGAGGTCGACTGCAGAGTTAATATGTTCCTCGGAATTAGAAAAAAAATTAAAAAAATGTAAAACCTTTGCTAAAATGACACGTGTGATTACTCCCCCCTCCTGCAAGGATTGGAGCCCCCGACAGGCTCAGCAAACATTTCCTCTGCTTAAGAAAACACAGACATGCTCGTCTGTGTGCGTGTCTGTGTAACTGTGCGTCGGTGTGCGAGTCCGTATTGGGGAGCGGTCGCGAAGTGGTTCGCGAGCTGCGCTACGTACCCGGCCATCCGACACCAGTGACGATTATCTGTACCGGTCCTGGGCTTTCCCTAGATCGACTCGGCCTCAAATTAGTACCTCCTGCGGTGTATAAACATCGCCGCCCGGAGACAAAGGCGGCCGGGAGTCATGGCCACCCACCCCCTCGTGTGCCGTCCCGGCCTTCATAGGTGCTCGTTAGCAGCACTTGCACGAACGGTATGTTAAGGCTATACGGGGGATCTTTGTCTTGTGTGTAACTGCGTGAGTCTGTGGGGCAGCTGTAGCGTAGTGGTGAGCACACTGCGCTACGAACTCGGTGACCTGATTCCGTTTTTGAATCCACGGCCAACATCAGCTGTGAAAATCTAAATATTTCCTGGGCCTCCGCTCGGTCGACTTGGCCTGGTATCGGGTGCGTAATGTAACATATCAGCACTGGGAAGACAAAGGCGGCCGGGCATACTGGACACACCACTACTTCGTGCCCCAGTGCCGGGCCTTCTATTATCAAGTTCTAAAAGCACTTGCTTCAAAGATCACGTGTAGGCTAAATGGGAGATCTTTGCATTTGTGCGTCTGCGAACCACGGGAGGGGGAGGGAGTACCCGCGCCCACACAGGGGAGCATTGTTCACGTCTTCGCCTCAACTCCGAGAGAGGGGGGGCTCCACTTTGTCAACTCTGACCGCCCGTGCGCGGCATGCGGCTCCCAGAGACGGCGGTGTAACGAGCGAAGTGACTGCGCGCCGTGCTGCCACGGCTCGTTTTGACCCTCGCGTTCGTATTACTCTTGCTCAGTCCGCATGCATATATACAAGTAGTCGTTTAGTCCATTGCGTATGTGGTGGGTGTAATGGGAGGCGGCTGGGTGGGCGGGCTAGGCGAGTGGAGGACACGAGTATGGATGATGAGTTTGCTGACAGTGCAATGCTCTCGAGGCGCCGCGTCTCACCTGCAGAGGAGACGACTCCGCGGCGCAGCTTCACTCGCGACCTAGAACTACCTACACCACCATCAACACTGCCTTCGTCATTCTCGTCATCAGCAGCAGCAGCAGCAACACCACCGACATCACCACCACTACTATTTTCATTAGCAACACCACGACAATTACAATCGACAACACCGATGTCACTAACATCACCTTTAGGACGATCATCAGCAACAACAACGCCACCACCCATCATCACAATCAACATAATCATGGCAGGGAAGACACAATTGGAAACATGGACACTAAAGCGACTGCAATACTCCCAGTAAACTATGCGACCCCTAAGTGTTTATTCATCGAGGCGACCGTCACAAATCAACAAGTGTAAAGCAAAATCAACAGTAACAAAATGAAGAGGAACAACATCCATCGTGGTGAGCAGCTTGCTCGTCGCTCCCTTGCACGCCCCAGGGGCTCTGATTCTCCACAAGCCGCGCACGTGCATGGCGCCACGCAATGCGGAGTGACCGTAACAGGTCTGGGCACATCAGCAGCGTCTTATAGAACACGACAGGGGTTCGACGATAGCGAGGTAATTGTAAGTTACTCCAGATAAACATTCCCCACCAACGCTGCAGGCTCAGTTGGCATACGAGTCACTCTCTCCCTTGCGCGACTGTGACCACGACCACCAAACCACACACACCATGTCACTCCGCACTGCCTCAAATGTACACGCGCAGGCGTTAAGCGAGGAGGTGAGTGGGTGGCAGTGTCTGTAATCCACCAACTCTCAAAGCAATCGAATGGCTAACTCACTTACAACGGAATATCGATGAGTTGCTCTGCATTGGCCATCGGGAAGAAAACGTGGGCACAGAACCGATCGAGGGGAAGCTGAAATTCACGATACTGTACAAGTATTCGAAAAAATATTTTTTCAAATTAATCGTAATATTAACGTTACTATTTGTCAACTTAGGCCTACACACTATCTGGTATCTGAATGGTGCTCGAATAATAAAACGTAAATTGAGATTTGAAATTTGGACTTCAAGCTTTCGTGACTGCAGGAATTCATATTATTAGTTCTTTCGGTAAAGTCACGTAGATAATATACGTGAATATGAGATTTGAAAGTCTAAAATCCACAGCTATTACAATTCGGCTCTCAGAACACGTCAGACAACAATGGCGAACTCCACATTTTCTTTTGAACCCTTGACCTCACTGGAGATTGTAAATGTGGGGCTGAACCCGCATACGTGGAATAACCTTCATATCAACTCGGGGTTTCGGATACTTTAGTGTGACGTTAAGGGCAATTGCGAGCGTGAAGCAGAGATCACGTGGCCCACAGCTACACTGCACGCGATGAACAAACTCGGTCCACATTCCGGGTCACCCTCCTCGGTCACCCTCCTCCTCCATCGCAGCTCTGTGAATGCGAATTCGCGTGCGTACCGGCAGTGCGGCCAGTCGCTCTAACCGGACTGTTTCGTTTCATTCATACTGTGTTCAACCACGACACTGCAGGTCAACACGAAGACGAATATCTCACGAATAGCCCTCAACAGACTGTTGGGGAAAGTGCTGTTTGAAGGCCCGAACGGCACACGAGGGGGTGGGTAGCCAGCACCGCGATCGACCGCAACACCACCCACTCACCCACCCACTCACCCACCAACTCACCCACCAACTCACCCACCACACTGCAGGTCGCCTCACTTTTCAGCTTCTTCACTCGCTCTGCTCCACTCTGGAATTCCCTGCCGTCGTCTAAATTCCCAAGCCTTGACAATAATAACCTTTCTCAAACGTGCCACACTCTTATCAATGACGACTGATAAGAGTGCTGTTTGTTGCTGGCTACTTGACGTTTTGGGTATTCGCTGAGTACCTGAGTTTAAAAAGAAAAGTCGAGCATCTGCAATGGGCCTCTGGGTCGGAATGGACACTTCAATTAGTCATTCAACCAACAGGTTTTAAAACGTCAGGGTCTAATTAGCAGTCGTTTCCCCTCCCTTTTCTCGATGGGTTTTGTGCCTACCTAAGCCGAGAGTGACCGTGGGAAATATCAATCCAATGATGACAACAATCTCCTTAATTATGGAGCTTTCGTGACTGCAGGAATTATTCTTTGGTTCTTTCGGTTAAGTCACATCTAAAGATAAAATAATATTATTTTATCTTTAGACGTGACTTAACCGAAAGAACCAAAGAACAATCTCCTTGTTACGGTGAACATCTCACGCGGTGATGAACGGGCTTGTGTCACACCGGTTGTTGTCACGAATACCAATGTTAGAGTGCGTTTAATTAGACCAATTAAATTCATGGACTTTGCTGATCAACTGCTGATTGAGAATGCCTCTCTACGTTCGTGGAAATCTGGTCCAGCAGGAGACGGAGGCATTGTTTTCCTCTCCAAGCCAGGAACGCGATAAGCCTTGCTGAGCAGGGGGTTGCATATCACGAGTTGACACGCATGCGTCTGTCGGAACGTTTACAACGTGCATCTGCCTGTCTCTCGTGGTTCTTACCTGGAGTGCACGCACACCCTGGGGGTGTGGAATGCCCTTTCGGTGGGTGTGAGACGTGTCAGAATTGTTTAGAAGGTAAATCATCGAAACACAAATTAAACACGGGCATGTAAAGTAACAACTTCCTTTGTTTTATAAAAAAAAACTAAGTATGTATTTATTAACATTATATTTTTTTACGATTGAGAACCAAAGGCTGCAGTGAAAGTTAAGAACCGCTGCTCGAGTGAGAACACCTGTGCCGTAATCATACAGACCTTTCAATTTCGTGATGGGGCGGTCATTAACGTCATTATCACTTGAGTGTGACGTCTGCAAGGGTCATCCCGAGGATGAATTGACCCTCGCCATGACAATGTGGAATTTCCAACACTATCCTGGCGAATATATTGTGTTGTCCCATTGCTCAATTGATTCTGTAGAGACGTTGACCTTGGCTTTAGAATGAATTAACTGGCCAGGTGGCACAGAGGTAGAGCTATCGGCTTGCAATAGGAAGGTTGTGAGTTCACATCCTGATTGAGAGTCGATTCAAACGACCATCCCCCCCCCCGAGGTGGATAGTGATTTGTATGCGAATGAACTCGCCCCCGCCATAGAAATTTGGAATTTCACCCTCTGGCTTCGGGCTATAAACGGGAGATGAGCACCACCCCAACGTTATTATGAGCAGGAAATAACTTAAGACTGGTTGCTGGACTATTAGAGGTGGCTCAGTAACAACCAGCGACACTCAAGGTCTCTCTGCTCACGTTTATAAGCACCGGGTACGAAACCCCCTTGAGCTGGGCAAGCAGTGGCCCAGCTTCGCACCAAATCACCCTGAATGCGCGCGATCACATTGGATATGAGATGCTAATCGCTATCGGCCAGTACTCGGACTGGTAATGATCAGGGCTAGTCTAACAACATGAGCACATCTCATAACGCACGCCACTGAGAAACCCGTCCTCTTGTGGACACGTGCACACGGTTCCAACAAGGGAACGTGATCTCAGAACGTCCACCACTCGCAATGGCAAGTTGTGAACTTTGTGATGAGATTTCAGCTCAGGTGTAAGAGGTAGACTTAGAACACAGGACAAGTGTTGGACAACCTTCCGAGTCGTCCGACTTTAGCTACGACGTGCCGATGCGGATTTCTCCATTGCTAAGGATGGGCGATGCGTTTCGGCCCCTGATGTGGAACTGGCTCAGAATGCAGGTGAATGGGAGTGCCAGGGCTGATAGAGAGAGGTCCGTGGTCCCACACAGAGAACGGCGAGTGGCTTCACGCAGCCGTGGTCCTGCTGCAGGGGTCGCCCTCAAGGGCCGTACACGCGGCCATCGTCACCACCATCACCGTGGGTGCCCCATAGCCCTGCCTGGGAGAACTCTCGCTCCCCAAGCCACTCGCAGCTTACACCGTGACTTCATCGTCACGAGAATAGTAATTTCCCCACATTATTCTTCAGCCGTGGACGTAAAAACTTAACACATTCGTCACCTTACCAGGATAATATATGCATAAAATAGGCAACGTTTTGGGCCAAAGCCCTTCTTAATATGCAATGCATTAGTGTCATTGCCAAAAATGTCGCCTATTGTATATTAATTTCCATTCAAGGCGAGTATTATTGGTGAATGTGTTGAGTTGTTGCTGTCTGTGCTTGTGCACCGCTGAATCCCTTGGGCTGGAGAGACACGGAGACGACGCTGCGCGCCAGGTCCGGTAAGCGCAATCACTTTGCTACAATCACTTTGCTACAATCACTTTGCTACAATCACTTTGCTGCAATCACTTTGCTACAGGTTCGACCCAAACGATTTTGGAGATCTCCGTGTTTTAGAAAACGCGTTAAACGAGCTCATCTCAGAGACCTGGAGAAAATAACACGACAGTTAATCTCATATTACATTTAGTTCATTGTTAAAACAATAACGGAATTTTAGTTACCTGTCCTCCCCTGTGTTTTAACACCATTATTAGTAAGCACCATTGTAAAAATCTTGTTCACTCTATTAGCCTCAGTGTGACGGGAGCATATCGTATCATAATTTCTGGAGTTGGCCAACCCTAAAACATCGAGGACTACACAAGTTGGTCGGCGCAGCTTCTGGCTGCCGCCTTGCGGTGTCGTCTGCGGTTCCCTGGGCCTCTCTGAATCTCTCAGGCGGGTGGGGTAAACGAGAAGTGTTCTCCTTACACATGCCACGTGATTAGTCAAGTTGTTATTTGCAAACATTGGAAATAATGGCTTCGATTTGCATTGTAAGCAAATCTATTGTAATTGGTGAACGGGAAGGTGGTGGCGCCCTCTATCTCGTGTTTGGAGATTAATTAGTCCCAATTTCGGAGCGCGTTACTTCACTCCAATGAAGAACTCGTGCCCTCGTGAACATCAACAACACGAGGTGACACCCCGACACAGTCCGGATAAACAGCACAGCCGCTCTCAGGCGGAGGCAAAGCTGAAGTTTCCTCTGCAGACTAAAAACACCCGAAAAGTAAAATTAAAAACTGAGAGCGATTCCGCAGACTCGTCACGTCGGCTACGGCAGAAGGACAGCGAATCTCACCGAGGGTGATTCCGAACAGCACCTGCAGGCAGCCGGACATCGAGCGCTCTGCACAAGCGGTGGGCGCACCCATTGGACAGGGAGGGGTCAAGGAACGGAGAAGAGGGAATTCTATCCGGACTTTGGGGGAGTTGACAGCACGGGTGTCTGGGGGAAGACAACTCAAGGCCTTCTGGACAGCAGAGGAGAATGAGCGACCTCCCACTGGGCGAATCAAGACAAGACAGCCGTGATGGCTGGAGCGGAGAGAGTGTAGAAGGGAGTAGAGTGAGACTAGAGGATGCAGGTGGAAGTGTAGAGGGGAGTAGAGTGAGACTAGAGGGTGCAGGTGGAAGTGTAGGGGCGGTTGAAGGGGAGAGGTAGGAGCAACTCTCAGCAACTGAAGGCGCTGTGCGGTGCAAGACGACTCATCACAGTGCAGCTAATGAACTCCCGTGTCTGCCATAACCGAGATCACGCGGTCGCGGGCGCTATCGTGGCGAGCGGCGGAAACGAGCCATCCACCGAGTCATCCCGGGAGACGGCACCTGCTCCTCCTCATCCAGCCCCGCTGCTCCGTCCGCCGCGTCCCCGTAGGCGCCCTCGTGGTGGCCGTAGGGCCCCGCGTAGTCCCCGTAGCGCCCCTCCTCCTCCTCCGCGTCCTCCTCGCCGCCCTCGTCTCCGCCCTCCTCGCCGGGCGAGTCGCCCCGTCTCGGCGGCGGCGCCGCGGGCTGCTGGCGGCCTCCTCTTCCTCCTCCCTCGGAGTTGTGGTCACCTTGTTGTTGTTGTCGTGGTGGTTGTTGCGTGTGTGTTTATATTCGTGTGTTTATGTTCGTGTGTGCGTTTCGCGGTTGTTTGTTGTTTCGCAAACAACGATGCAATGCATCGGCCGTTCCCCCACCACCAGAATAGGAGAACGCGTGTTAGACCTGTCAGAAGTCTGTTTTAATATCACACTTTATGTACAATCAGAAAACAAAACGTATCAAAAATCATTCACCACAGAACCAAATAAGGCCACGGTGATTGCAACACCTGTTCCACAGGTGCTGTTGAGGCGGTGTGCGGGTTGTCCCGTCAATGTTCTGACATGCGGCGTGTGACATCCTCAGCGTCACGTGTGGTGTGCGTTCGATGTTCCAGGGAGACAGGGAACGGTATGTGGCAGGCTGCTCCCGAACAACGACTATGACGAAGGCTAATCAGCAAAGGGTAAACACCCCAGTGGAGCGTGGCACGCCACTGACAGCGCCCAGCTGTGTCTACACTGCCCCCCGTGTGCAGACGTCGCGATTAGCGCGTGGTGCTGGCCAACAACCCCCTCGTGTGCCGTGCCGGCCTGCAAAGGTGCTGCTCGCGAACAGCACTTGCTCCTACAGTCTGTTACGGCTATCGGGTGATCTTTGTGCGCGTGTCTATGTGTGTGTCGGTGTGCGTGTGAATGCAACGTTTCAAAACAAGGCATAATTCTCGCGTAAGATGAGTGGATGAAAGAGAAGCGAGAGGTCGTGTCGAGTGCGGGCAGTGGTGGTCCAAGTCGGGGGTCAATCGCCCCACCCCCGCCCTTTGAGATCTGTAATATCGGTATTATATTTGATATTTACTGTAGAAACCGCATATCATGTTTTTATTTCATTAATGTAGTGGGCCCGATGAAAAATCTTTAACTTCCAAGACCGCCCCCACTCCCCCATCAAGTGGGAGGAGCTGCCGGGTGGTGATGCGATGGTGAGGAGGGTGAGCGCACAGACGCTGCTCACCGCTCTCCGCCCGGCCCCTGCGGCGCGCGGTGTCGGTCGACGCCGCAGCGACGGCGCGCAGTCGGCAACTGGCGGCAGCTCTGCGCCTTAGGCATCACAACAGCTCAGCCCCATGCTGACCCTTCGTTCTCTGTGTTGTAGAATGTGTCTGTCGCGGTGTGTATGACCCCTGGACGTGTGCATGCGTGCGCGTGCGTTCGTGCTTCGGGCGGGATGGCAGGCGCGTCATCCATCATAGTGCCGATCCCCACCATCATAATCCCCCTCCTCCGCCTCCCCAAGCCTCTCCACCCCAGTGTGGACTACGCGTTGAGTCGGCCACACGTGAACGCAAACGCCGGCGACCACCGACAAAGAGGAGAGAGAGAGAGAATGAGAGACACACACACACAAGGGCAGAGACACACACAAGGGCAGAGACACACATCGTCACCGTCACCACCGCGACGTGGGGGAGGCGGCACGCCACACCCTGGCACCCACCACGGCCCACCTCTCCGCGCTCACTGAATTTCTCAGTTTCAATACAAACCAGGTTGTTACACACTACCTGAGCCTGATGATTGGTAAACATGTCCCATGTCATATAGAGAGCAGCGATTTGAATCACTGTCAAAGATCCCCCATATTGCCTTGAGCAGACTGTAGGGGCAAGTTCTGTTAGTGAGTAGAACCTATGAAGGTGGACACGGAACATTATGGGGGTGGGTGGCCAACACCATTCCCGACTGCCTTTGTCTCCTTAGTGGCGATGGTTTACACACCGCACAGGTATTTATTTGAGGCTGGGTCGACCGAGGTGAGGCCCAGAACCGGTTCATATAATCGTCACTGGTGTTGGCCGCAATGGGGAATCGAATTCGGGTCGCCGGGTTTGTAGCACAGCGGGCTGACCACGACCCTACCGCTCCCCGCCCATGTATATGCACACACTCACGCATAGATTATATTTGTGAATGCATATATACATATAATGAGCCTGTAGAAATTCTTTGAGAATGCAGTCTTTTAAGTCTGTGATATGCTCACTCTGGTAAGTGCACATTTGGGGTATTAACTCCCGAGGTGCACGCACGCCCTGAACGAACGGCAGAGTGAGCGGTAGCCAAAGGAGACGTCGACGAGGAGGAGACCGAGAGGACGGATCAACTCGCGTGCGGCAGCGGCAAGGCGGATTGTTGCATGGCGGAACCGCGATGGACTGCAAAGGTTCGGGGAAGCCTTCATCCAGCAGTGGACAAACCAAGTTGTTTTTATTATGCACCTATACTAGGCACATCATCATCAGCCATGATCATTCCACTGCTGGATGAAGGCCTCTCCAAGCCGCACTTGCGTACGAATGGATTTCATCGCTCCATCTCCTCGGCGGTCGACGCCTTGAGGCGCGTTCCATTCCTCGGCTGCCACTCCGTTATGCTTGACCCTCGAATCGGTCCCCACGAGCACACTAGTGTTGACGGTCACCAACGGATCGCTAGACGCCCACCACACTGGGTGTGAAACGTTAGACGCCTATCCTCAAAACACTTTCACTGGCCCTTCTACCTAAAAAAGACGTGAACACAGTGCAAGCAGAAACTCAAACGCACACGTTGCTAACATTTGCATACGCATGCATTATGTATGCACACAACTGTCGGTTAACTTTAAATAACAACGCGTTGCTTCATTGCCACAGAGTCCCGGCAAAGGATCCACTGCTGCAGGCCCCCACCAGGGTGGGACGGGAACCGAGGGTTTTAGCGCCGAACAATTACTTGATGGAACGTTACAGCCAATGGGTTAAATTTTAATTTACTGACCCTATTATCCTAACTGATCTTACGTGAAACGGAAACAATAAAATAACAAAATAAATTAGCAAACAAAACGTCTCCTTCACGTAAAAATATGGCCTTCTGGGAGTGTGTCAATTCAGCAACGTTGCTTCCAGAGAAGCAAACCGAAGTTTATTAAATATCCATAAAAATAGCAGCCATCTGGAGCGTGGATGATTGGTCCTTTCCTCTCGGTGACTGGAAAGATTATTTTTGTGTTATTTTTCTGTAACCTTAGTTTGTGTACAAGTTCGCTGAAAGAAGAACTTGACGTCACAAACGGACCTACAAACACACAGAGCAGACTCCCAATTCACCAGGGTATTGGGTGGGGGAGGGCGGGGGGGCTGGGAGGGGGGCATGGCCAGAAAGAAACAGAAATAAGTCGTTGTCAAGAGTAAACTCAGCTCAACTCGGAGGAGGTTTTCGCAGCCAATATGATGATAGATAGGTTAATTTAGGGTGAGGCTACGCGATTATCTGGCCAAATATATGGTGTAAAGCCCTCCTCCACCAAACACAGCCAAGTAAATCGAATTTGTCACGTGGTGTGCAAGCATTTAAAGTTCCAATCAATATGTTGCTTCAGCTGACCAGTTAGTTGAAAATCAATGCACACAGCCAAAATTTGAGCGATGAAAATTGCTCTCAACTCACTGGTGAGTGAGCTGCAACAATGAGAATTGGCACGTAGTTCAACGCTTGTACACGCAACACTTTGATTGTTTGGCTGTGTTAGGGGGTGGAGGGTCTTACGAAATACATTTTGCAAGATCATTACGTGGCCTAATCCAAAACACAATTGTGAGTCTTGAGTGAATGAGACTATCAATTATAATTCTTGTCGGTACAATCGGTGTGCAGATGTAGAAGGCGACGCGTCCGCGGTCACGTGGGTGCCAAGTCTGCGACCCTCGACGAGTGAGGAGCAGCCAAACGTAAAGCGAATAAAAGGCGCGACAGAGCGGAGAGTCCGCCTACAGCTGATGGAGTTAATAGCGCACACGCACACACGCGGAGGAAACCTCAGGTTACCTTGCCAAGACGTTTCGTGGATTTAAACGCCTCGAGGCGTCGCGAACGGTCGCATGCGAAAGAGGAGCGCGGCGGTGATGGCGAGACAAGGATTCACGCTGTCAGTGAGATCCATCGTTTAATTTCACAGGCAGGTTTAATGCATTCAACACACACGAGGCACAAGGAGGTAGGCCTGCACAATGCACCTTCAACACACGGCTCTCCACAGAAGTGTAATTGTTATTGGTGTGTCGGTATTAATTGTAGTCGCTCATCGGACAGGGATACACGGGGTGTTAGGGGCACGTGCGGCGCCAGGTTAGTGTGTCGCTGTGCCGCGATAGCGCATGCAAAGCCACCCAGAAATCACGAGATTCGAGGTCACCTGGGTTCACGCCCGAGTCAAATCGGGGCCATTGACAATGCGAACAGGCGTTTACGTGACATGACCGCCACGCGGTAAACTTGGCCGGGCAGCGATTCGCATGTTCACAGAACGACGCTTCGCTTGGGCAGTGCCGCAGATTGGCCAACGTCACCGTCCGGATCTCAACATCGTCGTCCTAACCCAGGGCTCCATTTCTCAATCGGTGCATTCTGGGTCGCTGCTACACTGCAGTAGGCAGTCACGTGATCAGAGGCCACGGCCAGAGCAAGAGATATATTTGGATGGGATGTGCAGGGCGCGTGAACAGTTTCATGGTAATTGACCCAGACAGACCCGGGTGAACCCGAGTCTTGACCCTAACACCACACAGGAGATGTCGTTTTGCAGGTAATCGTCTGTACTTTTAGAAGGAATAAGTGAAAGGTCTAACGAATGAAATGGAAAGCACCATCGCCACCCTCCCCACGCGGATGGGAAAGCCGAGTTCGTCCCGAGTTCGTTCCGGGTACGCCCGACACTGCCGCGGTATTTTACGAGCGCTTCTCCCTCACTAAGGAAGGCGGACAAATGATTCAAATCTGCATTAAAGAATTCCTCATTGGTTTACATCCTTCACCACATACAAATAACTTCAGAGTGTCTGAAATGTACGTCCAAATCTATGGAACTGCCACTGGACGGCTAAGATTTCATCGTAAAGTTGGGCATTGCCAATAGGCGACCGACCACATGTGCTCCAATTGCAGCACTGCAGTGGAAACGGTGATGGACGGCAAGTCTGTTGCCTGTGGTTGTGCACGACTGCTTGGTGCAGTGCAGTCAAATTTAAATTATTCAATATATTAAGTTTGCTTTAAATATCTACAATCATGGCTTTTGGAATAAAAACTCAAATTCCAGATCGTAATTGAACGGAGACTTTGATTTATCGATGGGTTTGGGGAATTTTCGTTATTTGTTGTTGTTGCAATATTTGCAAGTGTTTGATCCAGACAGCCGTGTCACAGCCAGCCCGGTCATCGCCTACCCCCGCTTTCGTAGAATCGATCGCTGGAGCTGCAGCGTGACCAAGGCGTTCCCCTCGTGAAGAAACTTGTCGATATCAAATCCCTGACACCAACATTGAAGACCATCTCCACCAGCCTACCGCATGGAACGCATTATCCAGCACGGCCCATCTCTGGCTCTACCATCAGCCAGCTCCCATCTCTTGGTGTCCCACCAACCTCGTCTGACTGATGCTTGTATCAAATCATCTCTGGAATTGTAAAAATGTCTTCCTTTCCAACTTTGCCTATGCCCATCTTTGTTTTATGTCAGGTCTCTAATAATGTTTTTTCTTCTAACGAATTGGCAGCATTTCTGAGATGGCAAATGTTTGAATTCCTATGATAAGTATTTGAGAGCAGTGTGACGATTGTTATGGTGTATGATGTGTACGCTTACTGCAAGGTGCCTTGGAGTAGTTATATAAATGTGAGTATTGATCATTCTATCATTATTATTGTCATGCCAAATGCCGCACACAGAACGACTGCGCAGGTGGAAGCTCCTCAGAGTGAGAACAGCGACGGCAGCGCTGAAGCCACACGAAGCTCGCGGCTATCTTCGCTATGTACGGGCACGTGTGCGCACACACGTGCCCGTACGGTCACCATTCTCCTCTCAAGCTGCAGGCGCATGGCTGGTTTTAACCGAAGTTAGGGTGGAATGACTGAATAAGCGACGGCTCTGAGAGGCCTTCGTCTAACAGTGGATAGATAATGGCTGCAGATAACGATGATGGCGATGAGGTGGGAATGGAAGAAATCTGCCGTGCACAGCCATCGATGTGTCCCTCGGCTAACCGGCGAGAAATCGTGGCACACCCAAGGAGGCGACCGTGCCGATGCCCAGAGGCAGCAGGGGGCGTGCGAGAGGAAGAGAGGAGAGCAGCATTATGGGGATGCCTCGTAAAGCCGGTGGGGGGCGATGGGGGGCAACATGTGAGTGCCCCCCCACTCCGTGCGCAAGCTGAAAGCGAGCATGCATCACCGCGCTGGTCCAGCGCGACACTGGGGTTTGCAGAGACGCGGTTCCTCCTCCTCCTCTCAGCAATGCTCCGCTCGGGGTCAGACATGTGATCACAAGCTCATATCACTCTGGGTGACTGACACCAGAATAAAGACCGAGATCGGTTGAAGAAGGGATCATGTTGCTGCAGAATCCCCAAGGTCACGCAGGGCGTCACCGTCCAGTGGGACGTCAAGAGCCGTCCTTCACCGATACGAGTGAACCGCGTTCTGACTGTGGCTCAGAATGGCATCGGTGGCGTCATTTAGCCATCGGTAATGTTCATCGTATAAAAACGCCTTTGGCAATAAAAACATTCTTCTGAGTCCATTGCTTACAAGAGTGTGAGTGTCACGAAAAATATAACACAGAGTGGGTTTCCACAGGCAACAGTAAGATCCGTAATTGATTTTTGTGTCAGGCCACAAAATTATTTGGTCAAATCTATGTCGTGAAGGCCCCTCTACCAACACACAACATGGCCACACAAGTCTGATTTTCACGCACAAGCATTTACGTGGCAATTCTGATTGTTTCAGCTCACTCTCCGGTGAGTTGAAGAGCAATTCTCACAGCCAAATATGGCGTTAAGATCAATAACGTTTACTTTGAAACTGCATCAAGGTACAGGCAGTCAGAATAAAAATTCAGCAAGTGACAAATGTATTTATTTGGCTGTGTCATGTGGTGGAGTGTCTAAACGACACATATATGGCCAGACCCTTAGATGGCTTGACCAAAACATCAATCGTAATAACAATGTCAACTTAAAATGCGCACAGTAGTTGCCTGCTCTGCGAGAAGATGGATGACGACTCGGAGGCGTGAGGAGCCGCCGCAGACGATTGGGGAGGCAGCCAGGGAGTAATCCAGCACCACATTCCCACCAAGCTCTGCGGCCGTCTATATATCGACGGTGTTATCAGCCTTTTAATGAGTGTTTACACGTGGGAAGAACCCAGAGCACCTGGAGAAAGCCCACGTGTGCGAGGGGGCAACACTCTATCCTGTACAAATGGAATAGATGGACTTTAGTCTACACTTAGCTGTACAGCCAGGAAGTGAACCAGGGTATGGCACCTGGACACCCACCAACCCTGGCTGCTGCCTCCGCAATGCGGGATGAGAGGCTGCGTGTTGCAGCTGTATGAATATATTACGAGAGGATGTTTTTTCTCAAAGAGAGGCAATGGACGAACGGGACGGGCAACTATTAAGAAGAGGGCCAACGAGCAGACAAGAGGGGCAGACAAGGGGGGCAGCAAGAAGAGGGGCAACGGTCGAATGGGAGAGGGGACGAGTGTTCGATATCGTGACGGGCGAGTAAATAAAAACATAAAAGCAAAATGTGAGAATATCAAATGACTGGCCACAAAAACGAAACCTCGGCATCAAACAAACGAAGGAGGATGAGGAGAGGGCCCGCGTTTAAACGGCAGGCCGAGAACGGCAGTGCCGGTACTGCCGGAGGCGGTGACGCGTGCCCGCGTCAGTAGTTACCTCCGATGTTGTAGCCGCCGCACATCGACGCGTCGCAGTAGCCGTTGGGGCCCGGCGAGCCCCGTAGCCCAGGCGAACCGAAGGAGCCTGGAGGCCCCGGGGGCCCTCGCATTCCCTCAGGGCCCGGAGAACCCTGCCGACCCTCTCCAGGGGAGCCTGAAGACAGAGAGGAGATCGGTCGCCATAATTATAGTTCGGACAAATTTAGCCTTGCTTAATGCAACCCCTAACTAGTCTGCGTTTCTAGCACTGGTCTCTCACCAAACCTGCGCAGTGTCCTGCACCAGCGCACAGCACCACGCCGGTGCCAGATCTCGGGGAAAATAGATTCCGGGCACCTGGAGACAGATGCCGGATTGGCGGACTCTGCAGGTCAAACGTGGGACAGGTGTCGACACAAGCGGGCCCTTGGCAAGCGCTCCGATTGCTCCTCTCTCAATCCCCCCACTCGGCTGCCTTCCACACAACCGCATGTGCGAAGGTGGAGCGGTGGTGCAGCGGTTAGTGAACTGTGTTATATACCAGGCAACACGCAGTCTGATTCACTGCCGAGGCTAACGTGAGTGGTGAGTGACATCTGAACTGGTCCTGGGCTCCACCCATCCCTCCCCATCCCTTTGGTAATCCGCACTGGCCAACGAGGTGAAGTATGGTCAAACAACCTCCACGACCGGCATGGCATAGGAAGACCTTCATCCAGCAGTGGATTGGCAAAGCGTTGTAAATATGTATTTATAATTTTACCTAGAAGTGTGGTTCAGCGTACGGTATCATGCACGAGGGATCTCTTTGTAGCGTGAGCCCCATGTGGGACCGCAAACCCAATGACCCTTTGTTGCCAGTACCCGCACAATGAGGCACTCGCTCAAGAATGTTGTCTTTACGACCAGGGTGAAATGCTTTATTGTGTAAAAGCTGCTCGTCTGTCACTACATTAATACCACGGCAGTAGCAATCGACATCTGGGGGAGTAACTCACAGGGCCGGGTCTGTTTTGTTGCTCACATGAAGTAACGTTTCACAGTCTCCAGAGCCACGAGCGCTGTGCTCGCATTTCCCAGGAGCAAACCATAGACCAGTTTCACTTTCTCTGAGTCTCATCAGCAGGGTATGTGACTCATGAAACAAACAATAGGTGTCAAAAATGACGTCGTGCGTCTCTCTGTTTATCCGGGAGAGTCTCGCCGAGTGTCGAGACTATTCTTCCGGGTCCCACTACTTTGGGATGTCTGGCCAATTACTTGTGGGAGGAAACTGGAGTAACCGGAAAACCCACCACACACACGGGGGGATAGCACGCAAACCTCCGCACAGATAGACTTAAGGATCCACTTCTGTCTCCTGGCCACCTCGCATCCAAATCGACCAAGGAGTGTTTTTGACACTGCACGAGTGCGCTACGTTATGGGCAATATCTCTCCACAGCCAGGACCTATCCACTGCTGGATGATGACAATCGCATTTCCTCCCAGTCTTGCGTTACAGCAATCACCTGGCTCCGGCAACCCAGAGCTGGCTGGCGTGGTGCTGGTGACACTGCCCTCTCGTGCACTGTTCCGGCCTTAATAGGTGCTCTCTAAAAGCACTTGCCCAATGCGTGCACGGCTGTAAGAGAAGCTTTGTTTTTAGCCGTGCGGACAGACCACACTTTATTTTCCCGTGACTCACTGAACACGACAAATGATAAATATTCGTTTAAAAACACGACCATTCGCTTCCAATTCCCCAGCCAAATGGCAGAGAACCATTTGCATTCGAATCAGTGCCTGCACAGAATATCCATTAGCATAAAAATGTACGAATATGGAAAATGAAAAAATGGAAAAAAAATCAAGCGGCAAGGGTTGCGTGTTTTTCTTCTTTTTCTTCTTCTCTTCTGTGTGGAAAATAGTTGGCAGCTCTGAAGGAACTCAAGAAGCCCGCCATGGAGGAAGGCATGTGTTCTATATTTTCTCCCTCTGGGCACGAGTCCAAGTGCGCGCTCCGGTGCGAGAGTGGAGGGCGCAGCGGAGAAGCGGAGAAGCAGAATCGGAATGGGGGTCAGGGGCGGCGAGCGTCACTGGAAAATACTCACGCTCGGCCGGCCAGCCGAGACAGGCCTCTGCGGGCTGGGTGGGGGAGACTGTCGGGGCAGGAGCCGTGGGGCGCGGAGAAAGGGGGGCTTGGGGAAGAGTCGGCAAGGAGGGGGGTGGAGAGCCGGAGAGAGGAGCGAGCAACAGAGACGCAGGAGGTGTCGGAAAGAGATGGGTAGGGGACAGGGGAACGGATCAGAGAGGACGCCAGTGCAGACACAGTCACGGAGGTGAGTGAGAGAGGAAGTGTGGGAGGTGAGCAAAGGAACAAAAGAAAAGCCCGCGTTGACACGCGAGGTAGACGCAGCGAGACAGATGCGGTGACGGGGACAGGCGCAGACACGCGCAGACACGCAGACGCACGGGGAGGAATGGGAGGCGCAGTGAGACCAGGAGAGAGGCTTGCAGGCTGCGCGTGTGTGCGTGCGCGCATACGGAGAGGCAGGGTGCGACGATAGAGAGGGGGAGGGGGGTGGGGGGCATTTACCTGGAGAACCTTGAGGGCCGGGCAGTCCTGAACTTCCAATGCCCGTGGATCCCCGCTCGCCCTTCTCTCCAGCGAGGCCTGAGGGACGCACACAGTCCACGCCATGGTCACCCCACGTCCCCCAAATACAAGATCCCCTGTATAGCCTTAACAGACTTTTGGAACAAGTGCTGTTAGCGAGCACCTATGAAGGCCGGCACAGCACACAAGGGGGTGGGTCGCCAACAGCACACCCGGCCACCTTTGTCTCCCCAGTGGTCATGTTTACACACCACACCAGGTACTCATTAGAGGCTGAGTCGACCTAGGGGAGGCCCAGGACCGATTCAGGTAATCCTCACTGATGTTAGCTATGAGCAGAAATCGAACTCTAATCGCTGGGTTCGTCGCACAGTGCGCTAACCACTGCACCATCGCTCCACCCCAGGATGAGTTAATCTCCGCCAAGCAGTGTGACGCATGGGACGAGACATTCAATGAATAAATAACCAACAACCCCGGCAAAACAAAACAAAGGAGTGACGGCTGCCATAATATATCGTGCACTTTGAAGCGCAAACTTTTGTCAACGCATTCTACAATTTAGCAGAGCCATACCTTAGATGCCCGGCGGGCCCACACGTGGGATGCGCCTCGCGGCAGGGAGAGTACCGCTGCTCAGAGGGCCGCAATGAGCGGGACGTGAGCAAGAGGCAGAGAAGAGAAGAAAGTGGACTTTTTGGATGAAAATTAAGAGGTGGAGTAAGGAGGGGGCATTAGAGGGAGGAGGAAGAGGTGGATGAGGAGGGAGGGATGAGAGAGAGGGAGAGATGGGGAGGGAGGGTGCTCCATGGAGCGCGTGGAGTCAGACAATCTCGAGAGTGGAGCCGCCTCACCTCTCTCCCCGCCGCGACCAGGCATACCGGGGGACCCTGGGAAACCCGGGCGACCCAGAGGCCCCGGCTCCCCAGGCGGCCCGGGGGGCCCTGGGCGTCCCGCCTCCCCTTTGGGCCCCGGCAGGGCCCGGACATGGTGGTGGTTGTTGCTGGGGATCTGGTTTATGATGCTGTTGAATCGGCTGATGTGGCCTGAAGATGGGATACGGACACAGTGGTGAGAGCAGAGGACACTCGACGTCACCGCCGGTGCTGGCAGACGGACACGAGCACCGTGCCCGTGCCACTACCGGGGGGAGCGATGATGGCCCTTCCTTGAGACCCCGAATTTTTGTGTTTTATTGACGTTTCTTTGTGCCAAGACTAGTTTTGTAACCGAAAATTTTCTATGAGAAAAAAACAAGAAATGACATCAATTAAAAGCATTTTCTTGGAACATGCATGTCACGTTTTTATTAACTTCGGGGTGGCCTGTTTGTAAAGTTTGACATTTTGCGACCACCCCCACCTTGAGAAGTTACTCGTTTCATCACTGTAACGACACGTCGACTTATCGATTAAAATATATTTAATGCTTGCGACACATATCATGATGCCTTAAATAATTGGAGGATTGTGGGCAATGTATGAATAACTCGCTCTTAGCTCCGAATGGCCACGTTAACATAAAGTATCGTTCAGGCAATCAGACCAGCGATACTGGAGGTCAAGAGGCAGAGAGGATTAAGAGATAGGCTTCTGCAGAGATGATTGAACGGAAGCCAATTTATTTGTAACCCAAATTGAATGCAAAGTTTGGTGCATTTCTGAATGTTCGCCATTCTGACAAAGCATGCTCTGAGCCGCTAGACTCGACAAACGTGCGTTACTTGCTGCCAAACCTTGAGGAACATTTTTTTGGAATCACCTGCAGCCGCAGAGATGTGCATGACATAGATAAGTAGTACACATCTCCCACCGCCGGAGCGGAGACGGAATGGAGAATTCCAAATTTTACGCCCTTCGGCGTGAAGTGCTGCAGGTTGTGCGAGTGTGAGCAGTGACGCAGCTCACCGGGAGAGCGTGACGACAAGCCTCTCTCCTAAACGATCCTGAGAGCTTGCGCCTTTGCAAAACTGCAAAACGCGTTTCTTAATACCCTTTGTACCAGAAACCACTCGTGCAAGGGCCTCTTGCTCGTGCCAAGTCTATAAAGCAATGGCAACCGCACATTAACCGAGAGATTTACACGTGGTTTATAAGTGGCACGTTCTGTTTAATCGCTGCATCTTTCAGAAGCCACTGTCTCGTGGGGTTTTATGGAAACGCAGGTAGCGATGTTTAAGAAATTACGCCACGTGCGATGGCTCCACAATTCCAACTGCAGGTGGCACACCGGCGATGTTATTTAACAAAAAGAAGAGTAAAACGTGCCGGCGTGCATCACGGCATTTAATTTACGAGCTGGGTCTGGCAGCGAGCCTCGGGGACGTGAACACGCCAGCACGCAAACTCTCCGCATTGCGCGCTCCCCAAATTATTGCGCGTGTTTACAGCAAATTTCACAAACATGCTGGAAATTACACAGCAACAACAAAGAATGACTCGCGCTGAAATACGAAGTCATTCTTTCCACAGACGTTTCCCGGGCATGGATTTGAGCCAAAGAGCGACAGCAACTGCAGCCCCGCAGCGCTGATGGCGGTCGTTTAATCATGATCAGAATATTTCATTAAACTGGAGGAATCCGATGAGCTATGATGCTCTTAATCACGAATGTCCAGTTGGGGCGGGTAAGAACGTTACAACAAACAATAAAATAACATGATAGGAGTGCAAAGTACAAGAAAGGTCAACAATCACCCAAACACGAAATAAATACAACACCAAACCATCCCCATCCTACCAGACAAAGCTCACCGAGGTAATAACTTAGTTTTCAAAAGCGCCTGGTCACTGCCACTACCCCAGTGTCGAGTAACTTCCCAGGTGGTCGAGTGGCTCGGGAAGTGGAGCGCTGATCTGGCACCCCTGAGAGCCGGGGTTCGAATCTGGTTTCAGCGGTGGTGCGTTGATGGTTTCAGCTGAGTCACCACCAATGGCTTAGATAAAAACCCACAGGCTCACACAGAGACCCACAGGCTCACACAGAGACCCACAGGCTCACACAGAGACCCACAGTAATGTCCTGCATAATATGTGGGTAGTCGGTCCTGGCTCTACGAATACCACTGGTGTTGTTATTTTCTGGCACGACTCTACGAATGTGCAGCAGCAGGAACTCACTGTTGATCATCTGCTCGCAGACCTGCCGCGCGAGCATCCGCACCACATTCTGTCCCTGAGCATCGCCCTGTGGGGGCATGGGGTGGGGGAGTCAGTGGAATCGATGGGGGGGGGGGGGGGGGAAGCAAAATGAGTCTCCACCATGGCGCCGTGCAAGAAAATGAGGGAGTGAATGGGCACCACGTAACCTTGCGTGGGAAACAAGGGTTAGGGAAACAGGGTGAGGGTTCGGTATAAGGTTTATATTAGGTTTGAGGTTAGGTTAGGTTTTGGGTTACAGATATCGTTAGATATAGGGTTGGGGATTAGAGATAAGGTTAGGAATAGAGTTGAGGACAGGTTTGAGGTTAGGGTTAGGGGCAGGTATCAGGGTTGGATTAGGGTTGGGGTTGGGGTTAGGGTCGGGGCTAGAGTTTGGAATGTGGATACGGTTGGAATTAAAGATTTTAAGGTTAAAGTTGGGTTCGCGTTCTATTTAGGGATTGGATGAGGGTTAGGGTTCAGGCTAAAAGGTTGATGATCGAGATCCGCTATCGATTGGCTACAGTGCAATTAACCATCACTGTAGCGCTGCTCCCGCCAGTGCCCACCACGGCTCCTCTGCAGGGTGGACACCACCTGGCCGCACGGTCGAGTGCGCTACTTCTGCAGAGGCCGTGCCAGCAGTCACGATTACATATTTACGAGTCCTGACGGCGAGATTGCTGTTCCCGCGAGTGCTCCGGCCAAAGGGCAATTGGTAACGTGCGCTCGTATCGAGCCAGATTACCGCGCAACGCGATGATGACCGGAGCGCCATTCTGCCGGCTCACGTGTGGGGAGCGAGTGAGGGCCGCGAGGAGAAATCGCGAGCTCAGCTGTAGCACTCGATTTGAGCCGTCGGGAATTGAAGCGACGGCTCGAGGCTGCGAGAGACGGGGTGACGGAAGGAACGGAATGGAGCGCCACGCTCACGAGTTTGTGACCTTGCGGCACGTGGTGGTGTGGGTGGGGTGCCCATCATGCACCAAGTTCGGTTCATGCGCTCAGTCGGCCCTACCACGTCCCCTCACCTGCTGTGACTGCAGCAGGTGAGGGCATGTGGGGAGAATTTAGTTTCAGCTGGGCCCGAAAAATATATCAGCACCCGGCACACCACAACCAAATAAACCCCTCGCTTTGGCTGTGGTTACCAGTCACGCGGCTGCTCTAGTCGACCATGGATGTGGCAGTGAGACATTAAACCTTGGACTGCGTAATCCTGAAGCCGAGGAGTGAACATCCAAATCCCTCCAATTCTCTGACCCCCGATCCCCGGAACACCAGCGGTGCTCGTGTTGCGTACACACTCACCCTCTCTCCCTTTTCTCCTTTCGTTCCTGCTGGGCCCTGACGTGGTGGGGAGACAGACGGACAGAGAATAACACACGCGTTGTGAATCAGTGCCAAGCGGGAGTTACACGCGTCGCGTGCGTGCAGATCGCCGGGCTCCAGGCAGGGAGGCCGAGCGTGGAACCGCGCTGGCTCCACTCCCCGAAGCCGGGAGCCCAGAGCCGCGAGCGGCACTGCCCGGAGCAGTATTCGGCGGCGCAAACAGCAGCCACTCACTCGCACTCTGTGCAAGCTTGTGAGCGAGCGAGCGAGCGAGCGAGCGAACGAGCGGTGTGACTCAATATTGAAAGAAAAATCCACACGGGTTTCCCCCCCCCATCCCCCTTGAGAACCAAAAAATATAAATTTTATTTATATTTATTAATATAGAGCCTTGTTTATAGAGTTTGGGATTTTAAGACCATGCCCCCCACCCCCTGCCTGGCCCCCGCCCTTCACCCCTACAGTGGGAGGTTTCTCAATCCACCCAGCAGAAAAGCCTGCGGCCCGGTTCTAGACGGTGACATGGCAGAGACCGGGTGGCTCGGCAGCCAGGGGAGGCCGAGTCGGCACAGAATAGATAAAACCCAGGCTTGGGCTCAAACCAAGTTGATCTCAACTGAGGTCACCACTGGCTGTTCAAGCAATAAATAAATAAATAAAACAATGCTACACTGGGATTAATACCTATTTTGGCAAAATTGACGGCTGTGAGAATGCAAGATTGTTTAATTGCCATATGATGAACGCTTCTTCGTAGCAGCACATGTGGCGCAGTGTGGTACCCCGGTACTGTGTGTATAAGTGATCACTGAAAACAGCCTCAGAAGTAGTTCTGCGATGTCTCCTTCTACAGACCGCTCACTAACACACTACTCTGGCAAAGTTCAGAGTTCATGCCACGACATCAGCAGCACAACTGTAGTAAGACAGACAGACACACACCATGGATTGGGGTGGTCTGCATCCAGCAATAGATTTATCATGGCTGCTGCTGATGATGATTATATATACATAAATATTTATTACGTTTAAGAATTTGGTTTATGGACCACGCTCTTGGGCGGAAATAAAGAGAATTTTTCACAGCTGCTGGTGCTGCCAAACACACACGTGTGGAGGTGTGCAGACTGGCACAAAACACCGGGCAGCATGAGCGAGCAACACTTGCTGTCGGTCGTAGTCTTAATATGGCAGGTCTGGGGATGGGCATGCACGCGGTGAGCGGACTGCAGTGAACAGCTGAACTCCACTTCAAGCAAAACACGACCCCAACCCCACCCCCCGTGCAGGGTCACCCCGACTATAAAACGCACCGCGTTCATCATCTTAAGCCTTGATCTACCCACTGCTGGAGGAAGGCCACTCGTCTGGCTCTTGCACAATAACTTATTTAGTCGCTCCATCTCTGCCGTGGGCGTCCTCAGCTGTGCTCCCTCCTTTGGTTGCAACTGTGGAGTCAGTCTCTCTCTACCCACCACCCCATGCGTCATTGTAAGCATTCCCGAACCCTCGTGGCACATTACAAGCCCTCCCTGCCCTCTGCTGGGCCATTTGAACCCATCTCTGCACCTCACGAGCCATCCCAAGCTTTCTCTTGCCCCTGCTGGGCCATCATCGGACGTCCCTAAGACGCGGAGAGAATTCCGCCCCCGGCGCTCTCGGCGTGCCGTGCCAGCACCGCCTCCGCTGCCGCCAGGGCCCAGGAGCGTGCACACAAACACCAACGGTCAAGAAAAATGAAATATTATCATGATATTAAAATAATACGATTTTGTGCCAGCTCATCTGAAATAGTCATCAGCATCTGCACTGCAAGGCGCCATCGTTGATGGGAAGGATGATCTATGCTTCTGTGCACGTGTGCGCGTATTTGGGCAGCTGCAGTTTTAAAGACAGCTGACACACAAAACCATGCTTATGCATCATGTTTCATCATGTTTCTAGAGCAGGCTTCCCCAGACTTCAGATCTCGCTACCCACCATCGTACGCTCTGCCGAGAGTTTGCCGTTTAATAATCATAATCATCATCTTTGCACTAATACGGTGCTTGCTTAAAAACCTCAGCACTCAAAACCAGCTGGCATCACAACTCATCTCAACCCTTGATAAGGACACCACCAGTGGCAACTGTCCCTGTGCGGCACGAAGTGCTCATCACGTGGCCTGCAAGTAGGCACGAGTTCACTAGTTGGGGGCGATAATTGCTTCTACATGAAATCCCAATTTAGTGATTTGTAGGTAATTTTTCTAATTTGGACCGTGACCCCGGCAGACAAAGGACTACTTATACTGAACGACGTCACGGGATCTTTCACGTTCGCTGTGAAGCTGATGTCATGTGTACAGTTAATACGCCGGCAGTGTATTCTTGTGACCTGCAGCACAGTGGACACAGTGTGGGTGAGACGAGACAGTGTCTGGTAGCCCGATTCCTCAATGTGGGTGGAGGAAACAATGAGCAAAGCTTACGGACACAGTACCCATGGCCATAGTGATATGAGAGCAATAAGGAGAATGACATCCAAAGCGTGAATGCTTTGGAGCGTTAATGGAGTGAGCTCTCAGTTGCTGGAGCAGACGTGCGGAACATCGAGACAGCGACAGCCACCAGCATGTCGGGAATCTGTGCACAAGAACCAGATGGCCCGGAGTGGGGCCCATTCAAGCGCGGCCCAGGTTGGTAACGTCCATGCTGCCGGGCCGCTCACCTGAAGTCCACCCTCGCCGTTGAAGCCAGGTTTGCCGCTCGGCCCCGGGGGTCCAGGGTTTCCTGACGTGCCCTGGTGGACAACACAACGACGGGTCGAGCAAGGGCAACGCAGCCTCTATCACTGTGCCCCTCTTAGACACACGGCACCTCTGCACAGGCACACCGCACGCAGCCAGCTCAAGCTTGGCGAGTTGATGATTTAAGCGATCGATTACTCTATCAATTATTAGTTCATCACTCCATCAGAAAACACAATTGGGAAAAATAAGAAATGTCGCCTCTGTTCCCATGTGTGCTGTTGGATGGGTGCTGATGGGTGGGGCTTGGCGACTTCATTAACATCATCAGTGGCACTATGCTGGGTGCAGATTGACGGGGGTTTCCTGCCTATGGGAGGCAGGATGTGGGGGTGGCCGCGGTTTTTAAAGGGGCTGAACAATCGAGTGCAGCGAGCGGTCGATTGCGATCGTCGGTGAATTCGTCGGCCCACGCCACGTGATGCACGACCACCCAGGGGTCTCGCCACTCACCATGGGCCCCGCTTGACCTGGCAATCCAGGTCCACCTTCCTTCCCCGGAGGGCCCTGCACAGGAAAACACACCGCGATCCACGTGAGGGCACAGCGAGGGGTGCGGTTGATGCAGCGTGAGTGGCGAGCGGTCAGGGAGCCGAGGTCGGGGTAGCCACCGGTCCGGGTTTATATGTTCACGGAATACAAGTAGAATCTATACGTCACATTCCTTTACAAAATAATTTCTAAGTTATAAAGTGAAGGTTATTGGGTTTGCTTGCTGTTCACACACACTCGTGCGTGCACACAAAAGACACACATCTAAAGTTAAAAGTCTCTTAAGTTGTAATTAAACACTGACTTGAAGAGTACTAATGTCGTGGAGCCACTCACCCGCGGGCCCTGCAAGCCCTCCCTGCCCTGCTGCCCGGGAGGGCCAGAGGGACCCTGCAGACACAACGTTCAGAGATGGTGAAGAATATTACAAATATTACATAGAAAACATAGGGGGAACATAGACATGGAGTAGGGAGAGAGGGGTAGAGAGAGAGGGGGGTTAGAGAGAGAGAGGGGTGTTAGAGAGAGAGAGATGGGGTGGAGATAGAAAGAGGGTAAATAGAGAGAGGGGGTAGAGAGAGAGAGAGGGGTAGAGAGAGAGAGGGGGTAGAGAGAGAGAAGGGGTAAGGAGAGCAGAGCGTGAAATCTATTGTGAAATATTTTTATTTAAAAAGGGGGGGGGGGGATTTACATAAAGCAAAGCATAAAAAACTAAATGATGAACGAAGCAAAGTGCCGACTACACTGAGGTCCCCATAGTGTAGATGTTTGCCCCGAGCTCTCATACTCTGATGGTGCATTGTCTTTGAGTTGTGCGCCTTTTGGCGTCTTCTGGTCCAACCCATGTGAGACTAGGCTCTAAGGAAAGCTGTCTCGGGTGTGGACCAATCAACTTCAAGGACAGTGCACATTATCAGAGTTATGTCTTTTGTTTGTATTTATGACTGCAGGTATTGCGGTCTATGCAAACATGACTCCTTGTAAAAAGGTGTCAGTTTTGTTGCCAGATAGAAGGGTAAAGAACCAATTATCATATTTTTACTGGCAAATGAGGTCCCCATAGTGTACACCGAGCATATTCTTGTTTCCTCTGATCGTAAAAAAAAAGAGAGAGGGAAAATAAAACAAAATAATCAGAGGGAGGGAGGGAGGAGAGACGCGTTCACCCAGAGCTCCGGCCTTTACCTCTAAAATCTTTATTTTTCTCACCTTTTTTCGGGATTTATTTTCACCAACAGTAAGTGTCTTGCTTTATACACATTTGTGATCAGTTTGTTTGTTAATTTAGACTTCCTTTCTCTTTCTTTCTTTGTTCTTTTATATTGTTTTCACTGTTCAGTGCGCAGCTGCGCTCACTGCAGTGGAAAGGTGTGTGTTTTTTTTCCGCACAATCCTCCAATTTTATTTTGATAGTTGATTTCATAATCACGCTCTTCTTTGCTTTCTTTTCGATCTTGATTTCCTTTAGCAATCTTTGAGTTTTGTGATTCTTTTTCGTGTTTTTCGTGTCTTTTTTCGTTCCTTTGTCTGGTGTGCTCCCACGTGTTTCACACCCGTGTTCGCACTGTACCACACCGGCCGGTGTGGGTGCTGGGCAGACATCCCCTTTAGAATCCCCTCTTGTTTATTGCTGCGAGCGTGTTTACATTATTTTATTTTTATTGGTGTGCTTTTTTTCTTACGTTTTCGTTTTTTTCCTCCTCTTGTAAAAAAAAAAACCAAGGACTTAAAATAATTGTACTCTCTCCAGGGGAGCTTTGGGTGGACAGCAGTAACAATAATTAGCAGAAGGTGGTCATAACACAGATTTGACCATCTTTATATAAAACATTTTTTTTTTACGTTTCTTGGTTTTTTTGGTAATTGTTTCCTGACTTTAGAAAGTAGAGAGGTTTGCTTTCGTAGTTGTGTGTGACATCTCACACGTGAAGATGTCCACCCGACCCGCAACAACGTACGCGAAAGCTACCGCACCTACGCAAGGCCCGTCTCTGGGGTCTGCAAGGCGCCTGCAGCAGCACCCGGAGCCTCCACGGGAGGCTGGGATCCGCTGCCCGGCTTCTCACGATGTTCCGATTGAAGTTTACGTGGATGCGCTGCGCGCCATCGTGCCAGGGGGCTCGATAAGGTACGCCTCCAAGGTGAGCGGAAGAGTGGTTTTCTTCATGGAGTCTGAAAAGGTGGCAAACGCCGCCATGGAGAAGGGGCTGACGGTTGGCGATTGGCACCTTACCTTGGAGCCAATGTCATCACCATCGGTACGCGTGATCGTATCCAACGTCCCCCCCTACATTCCCGATAAAGACATCCAAGACCACCTGGCTAAGTTGGGCACGCTGACTTCCAACCTTCAGCGTGTGCCTCTGGGCCTCAAAAATCCTGCCTTGAGGCATGTCTTGTCTTTTAGAAGGCAGGTCTACATGCTGGTGCCCAATGGGCAGCTTGAAGAGGGCTCCTTTGTGGTCATGAATGGAGGAAGGGCCCATAGGCTGTTTTACTGCAAGGACGTGCTAAGATGCAACCTATGCAAAGCATGTTAAAAAACACTGCCCAATGACAGCAAATGCCCAATCTACCAGCGAGACAACGGTAGAAAAGGGTGATAAAGAGGCACACCGAACAAGTGACTCAGGAGAGGGTCCCTCACCACGGAGATCACACGAGGTGGCGGTAGACCCCGCTCCAACCCCAGCTACTGCCATGGAGACCGAGGCTCAGCCAGCCACCCAGCCGTCATTGACAGCTGGACCTCTGAAGAGGAAATTTACGGAGGACTCTGCTTCATTATCTCCAGAGACCAGTGGGGATGAGGTCAGTCCCTTTAAAGATCTCCCAGAGTTGGAGTCTGACATCGCACAGACGCCTGGGGGAGACGCGGAGAGCACTGGTGGCAAGGACGGGGTCTTCGCCATCCCAGATGCCCCTAGAAGTGGGACACGCAGAGGGAAGAAGCCCCGTGCAGGAACCAAGCTCAAGCGCAAGACGCCTGATGAAAATCTGGAGCCTGAGATGGAAGCGGGGGAAACCGCAATCTGCGAAGTGGCGAAGGACACAGGTGAAGAGGGTCGCACTTCAGACCTTGACGACGCGCCCAGCGAGGGGGCCGAGGGCTCCCAGGAAACACGAGCAGCCAAGAGCACGGAGGAGCCCACACAGGACCCCACTGACCAAACAGTGGGTGACCAAGACAAGGACGAAGGAAGGCCGTCAATTGAGGGGCAAGCGGCATCGCCCGATAAAACATTGACGGAGGATACCACGGCGACTGAAAATCCTCAAAGCCTGGGGGATGAAGGGGGAAGCCAAGAAGAGGAGTTGGAAGAAACCCTCAGCACAGGAAGTGGGGTGAGCCTGACATCAGCAGAGCTGACCGAAGGGGCACCAATATTTTCGCAGTCGGAGCTATGGGACTTTCTAGATGAAGTACGTGGCACAGACGAAAGGGTGGCTGCAACGCTATCAAGGTGGCGAAATGTGGAGGCAATAATAACCTCCCTACTCCATGTTGATCGGGGCTTCAAAAGACAGGGAAAACTGTCAGATGGAAAGGAAAGGAAAAGGATCAGGTATTTCCTGGGCCAAATAAATACGTGGAAACAAAACACACCTGACGACAACTCCACTAACATGTAATGCTGCGGATAGCGGAACATTGTAACCATAAATGCCTTAATAGTGGAGTATTTTGTATCACAGTGGCCAATAGAATCTGAGTAGACCTAATGTACAACAACCAGATCCTATGTAATTTGTGTGTATATGCGCCGAATTTTGAGAATGTTTGTTGATTTTAATTTTATGCTGTGTACCTGCTTGTGGAAAGGAGAGAGCAGTACTTTCCGCAGGGTTTTTTTTTGTAAGAGTTTTTTTTGCCTGTTTGGCCATCCTTAGCAGTCTGGTGTATCTTACTGGGCGTTGGGTTGGCTCCCCATGAGGGTGTGCTCACTGCCATTGCTTACCGAGTTACTACATGTTTTGGGTACCAACCATCCCTGTGTGCTGGTTGTTCACTCAGTGCTGTGTTTGGTCACCTGATATGCCAAGGTCTCCAGTAAGTAGTTACTGTGTATTGCAGCTGATGTTCTTTTTAATTATTGTAATGTTCAAGCTTGCTTAGGGATTTAGAAGAAGTTTAATAAAAGAATGGTAAAAAAAGGGGAGGGAGGGGAGGGGAGGGGAGGGGAAGGAGGGGAGGGGGGAGGGAGGGGAGGGGAGGGGAAGGAGGGGAGGGAGGGGAGGGAGGGGAGGGAGGTCAGGCAGGTGCCTTTCGCCGCTATGGTGCTGGTAGAGCAGCAGCAGGGGATCTGGTGATGGGTATTTTGAGGATGATTTGTTTTCTTATTGGTGTCTATGAACACCGTAACACACAATGGGACTAATGTTACACGGGAAACTCGCGTTAAATCTTTGATTAAAAGAAAAATACAAACAAACGACATGATGAACGAAGTAAAGTGCCGAAAGACTGAGCATCTTTCTCGTCTGATCGTTTAAAAAAAAAGGAGGGAGGGAGGGAGGTGAGGGAGGAAGGTGAGGGAGTGAGGGAGTGAGGGAGGGAGGAAAGTGAGGAAGGGAGGTGAGGGAGGGAGGGAGGGAGGTGAGGGAGGGAGGTGAGGGAGGTGAGGGAAGGAGGTGAGGGAGGGATGGGGGGAGGGAGGTGAGGGAGGGAGGGAGGGAGGGGGAGGGAGGGGAGCCAGAGGGACGCGATGCCAGCAGGGAGCATCGTTGGCACGATGTGACGTTTTATATTAAAGACGCCGCCAACCACCGCAACCACCGCAACCACCGCAAATCGGGAATTCAAGCCACTCCGTTTTGCGAGCGGTCTCGTCGAAGATGAGACGCGCACAATCGTGGTGGTTTACGTTAAAATAAATAAACGTGCGGGTCTGCATGTGCAAAAAAAAAGGAGGGAGGGAGGGAGGTGCAAACAGCTAAACTGCACGGCCACGAGTCGGGTGCAGACGTATGCTTTGATTGAAATGGAAAGTGTGGCAATGTCTGGAATCTCAACATATCGCCACGTTGTTGGTGTGTGCGGCAGAAGGAACACAAGCGGAGCGCGAGACGGGCGAGGGAGCGAGACGGGCGAGGGATCGAGGCTGCCAAGTTGAAAGTTCGGCGCCGGTGTTACCATGGGCCCTGCATGTCCGGCCGGGCCCTGGTCTCCCTTCTCACCCGGTCGGCCCTGCCATCAGACACCAATGATGAGGAAACGATCGTTAGTATTGCGTCAGAGAATATTGGTAACAAAATTATTACGCAGACAATTTGCCTCCTTCACATATCAGTCCTGGCAAATAAAAAATAAAGAAAATATTTTTTACACATTGCATCAATCACATGCCATTATGTGAGTGCATAATTTAATCGGCATTGGTTCAACACGAGAAAACTCTGGACCAGTTTTGACATTCAGTGTCTCATTAAATTATGCCAATTGTGCACTTCAAACAAGCCTGACTATGCTCATGAGACTATGCATGTGAAAAACCAGTCCAGCATTTGCTCAGGATTAGAGAACACACGTAAACTATGGTGTAATTCTGACTCAAGAAAAGACGATGACCGGTGGTCGAGACTAACAATGGAGTGGCAACCAAAGGATGCAACTCGACTTCGAGAGACATCGAGCGCAGAGATGGAGAGATGGCAATCAGCTGGAGATGAATGGTCCATTGCATCGCAATACCATCAGAGATAGCGACAAATTGCGGAGGCCTTCATCCAGCAGTGGATAGAACCCCTACTCACCGGCTCTCCCTCCATTGATATTCCATTGGGGCCTTGAGGTCCAGGCTGTCCCTGAGAGCCAGGGGGTCCTTGCTCCCCCCGTGGACCCATTGCCCCCTGTGCTCATGACAACAAAGACAAAGATCCCCCATGTAGCGTTTAACAGACAGCTGGGGCAAGTGCAAGTGCTGTTAGGGAGCCCCTATTAAGGCTGGCATTGCACACGAGAGGGTGCTTTAAAAGCGAACATTACGCTGGGTTGCATTTGTCTCCCCATACAGTCTGTTAAAGCCGAACCAATCCAGACGGGGCCCACGATCGGTTCGGACAGCACTCGCCACTGATGTCAGTTGTGACCGGCAATCTGATTCAGGTCACGAGTCCGTAGTGCAGTGCGCTAACCACTGTGCCACCATTCCCCACGCACAGAGACAACACTCCCCACGCACGCTCGCGCACGCACACGCAAGCATGCACCAGCACGAACGTGCACGCACACGCACGCACAGGCACGCGCTTCGCCAGGATGGAGTAGTGGACGCTGGGCGCTCACCTGGGGCCCGATGCCGCCGTTCTCTCCTCTCGGACCCTTGGGGCCAGTCCCTCCCTGCGCACCATGACGCACGCACCAGCCCGGTTAAGCATGGGCAAACAACCCCCGTGACAGTCGTGGTGTGGGGAAGCTGTCAGCCAGCATTGGGATGACAGAGGGCTGCAATCAGCGATGGGAATTGTAATGAACGAGCTGCACTGTCGCATGTGTGTGACGTCCTTCCACTGGAGTGGTGTGCTTAAACATCTTTTTGTTACATTCCACTGAGTTTTTTCACGACATTAATTGGCAGTGTGGGTAATTGTTTGAGATGAAATAGTTAACATTCCAGTCATACTTAATTGACGTACTTTTGCTAATCAACGACCATGAGGTTGTTTGACGATGCTTCCCCATGTTGGCCAATGCGAATTGATTAAGTGGGAGGAGCGGGTGGGAGACGCACACGACCAGTTCAGTTACTGCTCCCCACCGATGTTCGCCGCGGCTTCAGAGCATGGCAGGTGCTAACCGCTGTGCCACTGCTCCACCCGAATGACGGTATGTCCCGTGCGTGACGTCACTCCACATGCCCCCCCCCATCATTAATATTCATGAGCGGGTGGATTTTTACACTCACGCAAAAGAAGGTCGAGCGGAAATACTTTTTTTTCGTAAATTCGCTTTAAGTTTGACGTTTCTTTATTGAAAGTGCAGCTAATAAATAATTCTACGCAGCAACAAAGTGGATTTATTTATTTATTCAACACTTGAGACAAAAGGTAAGTCTCATTTATGCTTCTACATTATGGTAAAATAGACATTTATTGGTGATTTCCCAGATATTGTATCGATTTCCAATTTATTTCAACCCCAGCGACCGAAAGCAGAAGAGAATAAAGTATCAGAGCAGTGAATTTGAACACATAGAAGGTCAGTTATATACAGTGCTACAGTGACATGAAGTGAGGTGTTTTATGACATAGTTTTGTGGAAGATTCACTGCCATTAATACAGTGCTACAGTGAAATGCAGTGACGTGATTAAGTACATACTTTTGTGCAAGATTCACTGCCATAAAATTTACACAAGATGCAATTATACTCTGCTAAATTTTTTCGTAAATATTACAGCTTCCGTCCTAGGACGGGCAAAGAAGCTAGTTCTTATATAAACGTTGAGGGTGTTTATTGTGACTGTTGTTTCGTATTATTATTTATTACCCTGAACTTATCCTTGGCCAATCACTCAAAGTGACGTCATCTCTAAGAGATTTCGCTCGGTCTGGAACCAACACTTCAATTCACCCGCCCGCTCGGTCACACGCTCCACGCGGCACTATCAAGATCGACGGCGGTGAGATGAGACGCGCCGGCTCAAAGGGAAGTTCGTGAGGTCGGTGGGAATTTCCACCGCTGGCTCTGGGCTGTGAACGGGAGATGAGCACCAATGCCTCAATGCTCCGCTGCGACTTGACTCATGAAAGACGATCGGCAGCAACGCGGCTCTCGCCCGGCGTGGGAATGCCGCGGCTCCCACCGCCGACTTGCTAACGGCCCGGATGGACGGGTTTAACGAGCTGCACGTGGGAGTGCGCACGACGTGCCCTGACTGCGGGCGCTCGCTCCGAGCATCTGGCAATTTGATCCAAAACCGATCGAGCAATCGTGTCGCGGACAACTGACCCCGTGACCCCGCGTCACGCCCGTGTCAAGGACACCCCACTCCGGGTCAGGAGACGCCAATTGAGAAGAGCGAGGGTGGGGGCGGCCGGGTGGGTCAGAGGTAACGCACCGAGCCAACAATACTTGGAATCTGGGTTCTAATCCAGGTTTCAGCCACTGACGGTGATTATACTGGCCTCTCCAGGCGTGAGGCGATAGTCTCAGTCCGGTCACTGGTGACTCACACTGAGACCCATAGACTCATATAGATACCTACAGACTCTTATGAAGACCCACAGACTTACAAAGACTGCTTTGAGATTAAGTCAGGTTTTCAAGTGTTATGTGTTTAGTGTTTTACGTAAGTAATCGATTCCTTAAATAATCAGAGACACAGTTCGACTGCCAAGTGGAGTTACACATCCGTGATCCTGAGGACACCTTTCTAACAGCTTGTGCATCGCGAGGACCAGTGCAATGACAGCAGAAAACCACCGACGTTTGCTCAAGCTCGCTGGGATGGCACAATTGGCACAGAACGACATTTAGAAAAAAATATTTAAAAAAAGTATCGGCAAGCAGACGCATCTGTGCAAATAAATAACCAATGAGCCACAGCTGTAACAAAAATAACCACTGAAAAAAACCCACATACCAGATGACCAACACGAGTGGGGCATTCTGTGGCGTCGGCAGACTCCCCGTCAACCCCAACATTGGGCCGACGTCGATCAAACGCGTCCAACCACATGCTGGGTTGGGACAACGTTGGCATGTCTGCCGGGTGGTGCTTGAATGGCACCGCATAGCTCCCCACTTATGGCTCACCTGACACCCCCTCCCCTCCCCCCCTGAATGGTTGCCTGCGCACGGCACGAGTGACCGGGAAACCGGAGTTCAAACTCGATCACCGCAGGTTGGCGGCAACTGGCAACCGATTCCAGCGGAATCCTGGTCACGAATGCACCGATTGGAACTACGCCGGAAGATGAAATTGTTACCACTGTGGCAGCTCCCTTCACTTATCAGTTAAAAAGGTTAGAATTGTTATTTGGTTACGAGACCAGTATTCACCGGTTTTTACCATTGTTTTTTTTCATGGATGTTCCAGTCATCCAAACAAAATATTTTAACTGTGATAAAAGATTCCCCATATAAGCCTTCCTATATTAATGCAGCAAGTGCTGTTAGCATGCACCGATGAAGGCTGGCATGACACTGAGGGGGTGGGTGTCCAGCACCATGCTCTGCCACCTTTGTCTTCTCAGTGCTGATGTTTACACACCACACTAGGTACTAATTTAAGACTGAGTCAACCTAAGGTAGGCCGTGAACAGATATATTCGTCACCAATGTTTCCCAAGAGAAGGAATCAAACTCCAGTAACCGGGTTCATAGTGCAGAGCACTCACCACTGCGCCACCGTCCCCCACATACGCACACATAGCACACACACTCGCGCACACGCACGGAGGCAGACGAGGCTCGCAGACACGAGAACGCACGCGGCGAGGGAGAAGGACAGGGCGCAGCCCAACCCCCTCCTGCGGCAGCCCTCGTCACGCTACACTGAACTCCATAGACCAGGTGCCCGGTATCTGACCAAAATCAGATGCACTCGCTGGCTCTGCCGTTTGCTTATTTGGCCAGGAGGTGGAGGAGGCGCTCGAGGCTGAGCAGCTCGCCGGAAGACTTCCGTGATTACCCCTCTTCCCGCACACACGAGCCCATCTGGACGGCATTAATCTACAGACCAGGCTCGTTTGTACGGCGCGTGGACGCGATTTGTTGATTCACGCGGTGGGGGGGGGGGGGGTGTCTGATTTATTTGCAGCGTTCACTCAGCACCTAGGGGCATCTTGCTCGCCCTGGCACCCAGGGAGGGCGAATCGGGCGTCACGACCCTGCCCTTGTTGCAGAACTTTGTGGTTCGCATCCAGCAGGGCACCCTAGTTATTACTGTGGGTGATTTAACCAAAAAACAAACCTGTCGTTTGTTTCACATTGGACTTTGTGGAAAGTGAGTGCCGGCGTCAACGTCCAAATTAAAAAAATTCGAAAATTGACAAAACAAATGAATCAACTGGGATGACACAAATCAACGGCAATTATCGCTCCCCCTCCCCTACTGGCAGACTGATGGCCTCTTGCAGGCCGGGTGCTGAGTCCCCTTGTGACGTAAGCCGCTTATCGCGTGTAAAGATTTCTCTGGGACCGCGCGGCATAAAGGAGGGCGGCAGTATCAACAACACAATTCATGATCATTAATACCGATCTGTCGGACTGGCGCTTGGCACGCGAGTCCTATCCCAACCGCACGCCAAGAATCCCACCACCATCATCATGAGATACGGATGCCGGGGCCCAGCGGGACCCACGGAGGCGACTGCGCAGGATCTGTGGGCAGCTCGTGTTTCTTATCGACGTTATGATCATTTCATACGTTTCTGCTCCGACTCATCCATCTCTCTCGCGGGGGAGGGGGAGGCCACTTCCTGTACAGACTGCGAAGAAGACGAAGGGGCAAAAACTCTGAGGAGTGGGCGAGGAGCAGGTTGGAGGGGTCTGTTAACCCGTGACCACCCAGCGGTCCAATCGTTGCAACCTCGTCCAAAGCAGGAAAACCTCCGGCACAACGGCACCGTAGCAAAAACACCACGCATGGGTGGACATAGGAAATATTGTATGGAGATTGCGTCTCTGTGTCCCTCTTTTTTTGTGTCTCTCTGTTGCTGTGTCCATGCGTCTGTGTCGTCTGTATGTCTGTGTCCGCGCATCCGTGAGTCTGTGTTTATGTGTCTATACGTCACTGGGTTTGTATGGCTAATTGTCTGTCGACGTGGCTCTCATTCTCCCAAGAAAGCAGACACGGAGACAAACACAGAGAAAGCGAGAGAGCAGACCGAGAGACAGATAGTGTGTCAAGCGGTAACAGGTTCATGGGGCACTTACGGGGGGCCCTGGAGGTCCGGGGGGCCCCTTGCTGTCCTGGGCGCAGGAGCAGGCGAGCGGCAACGTGGGGCACGTCGCCTCGTCTCTCTGCAAGTGCAAAGAGGACGTGAGGGGGGCTCTTGGCCACAGCTCGATGCACACTCCACGGCACCTTCCTTTGCTTTAAACGAAGCCGCCGAGTGCAGGTCCCAGGGCCCAAAACGTTCAGTGGCCAGCAACAAGCAGCAAAACCACGTGACCCCAACCAGCCAATCGGAGCTCGTGCTGCTTGTGACAACGCATCAAATGCTATTTCTAAAACAGAGTTCCCGCGTGTTGCAGAGTCGAAGGTGAATGCGTTACACCGGGATCCGTGTGGTGTACGGCAGTACACGGCACACCAGCACTTCTCACAACACCACACGTGCAAATACCGGCAGTGTCCACAACAATTCTTATCCCCACCCCACGGTGTTCCCCTACTAGCCCTATATTCCCTACACCCCTTACACCCCCTACATCCACACTGTCCAGGACTGCTTTCTGCGTTAAACAACAACACAGAGAACAACAACGTCGTCGCTTGTTACACTAATGGCGGCTTAGTGGTAGAGTGAGCGCCTCGCAATCGCAAGGTTGCGAGTTCAACTCCTAGTTGGTGGGGGGGGGGGGGGGTCACTCAGAAAATCATCCCGACTGGATCTATAAAATGAGTATCATTTTGTGCGGATGTCGAAAGCAGCTGTCTAATGGATAGACTTACCCCCCCCCCCTCCCACCATTAAAATGTAGAATTTCTAACAAATGGCAAATTATAGCACAGGGCTATGATGAAGACACCATCTGCCAGGAGGCAGCGACGTTGCTCAGTGTGTAATCGAAATTGAGTAACTCTTTGGTTCTTTCGGTAAAGTCACGTATAAAGATAAAATAACAAATTAAATAATAGCATACTATGACGTTTCGATTGCAACACAAGCAATCATCATCAGGTATAAAAGAAATAGCAACAAAAATCTAACCAGAAAACTATAGACAGACATATAAGCAGACAGATATCACAAAGATACACAGAGAGAAAACACGCATCGGCACAAAGAGAGAGATCGTCTCTGTGATGAGGCCTTAAATAGAGAGAGGGGGGCGGGGGCGGAGAGAGGGGGCAAAGAAAAAATTAGCATGTCAATGGGTAGGACAACGCGTGGTACGGTACGCAAGCTTGAAAAATTAGGAGAACGGGAGAGAGACACACTAAAATTAAATAACCTAGCAAAATATAGAAATGTAATGTAATGCAACACAGAGAGTCGGTCAACACACAATTAACGCATAGCCTGGTTGATTACGTATTTCAAAGATTGCTAAGTTAGAATTTAAGTGTGAAAATTCCAAAGAGAGGACACAGGCAGAGAGAGAAAACAAAAAACCCAGAGAGAGAGAAAAAAAGATAAGCTTAAAACTTCCCCGTAGAAGTGGTTCAATCTAAATTTGGAGCTTTCGTGACTGCAGGGATTACTCTTTGGTTCTTACCGAAAGAACCAAAGAGTAATCCCTGCAGTCACGAAAGCTCCAAATTAAGATTGAAATTGAGTAACTTGCAGTGTTTTATTTTTTCGAAATCTTGCAAGTTTTAACTGTGACTCCGGGACACGATGGCCTCCTCACTTTAGAATGACATCAAGGGACCTTCAACGCCCGCTGCAAAGCAACTGGCAGAGTAGTTTATGGTTAAATACCGTGATATTAACCGGGGCGGCCTTCCAGAAGCGAACAGCGAAACATCTGCAACAAGCGGTCGAAGGCGCCACCGCTGGCTGGTCGGTGCCCCCCCCCCCCGCCCCCCGCGTCTCACAAACGCCCTCACCAAACGGGACTCACCAGCGCCGGCAGCTCGCAGCACTTGTCCTTGGCGGGCCAGGTGGTGCCGCACACGATCTCGAACATCTGCAGCTGGAACTGTAGGGGAAACCGAAGAGAGCGTGCGAGCACATTCGTGCGCGTGCGTGTTCGTGTGCAGGTGCACGCGCAGGCGTGCTTGCGTGCATCTCTGTTTGTGCGTGTCTGTGTGCACGTGCGCATCTCGTCCATGCGTCTGTGCACACGGCTTGCATGTGCGTACCGTGGCGGACTTTGGCGCGCTGGGTGTGGAGCGCGCAAGCCGGCCTAGCACTTCACTGCCATCAAGCGACACGTTCCCCGGCACGCGGCTCTGCTTCTCCGCGATGAGCGTGCAGTCGACGAAGAGGCGCACACTTTGCTTGGCCACCGTCACGTGCACCTGCGGCAGGGAAGCCGTCGCGCGCGCGTCCACCGCCCGCCCTGCTGCACGACGCCCCTCGTCCTCGTCGGACCGCGAGAGATTACGCGAGCCCCCCCATCGCCCCCCCATCGCCCCCCCATCGCACCCCCACCCCCTTGCACACTCCGACTCCTCCTCCTGCCTCCCCATCCAGCCCCAGTGTCGCTTCACACAGCCACGCATTACCCCCATGTGCCCACATTATATGACTCTTTTTCAAGAGCGGTGGTTCTCACCCTGCGATCGGCGATGCTCTTGCAGACACGAGGATTATTTTTCTTCACATAACACCAGAACTTTTCCTGACTGGAACGTTAGCACGGTTGGCTATGTACAGTGCAAAAGAAGTTCAACATACATACATACAACTGCTCCGATTCATAAATCAAAAGCACAAGCAGTAGGGTGAAACGTTACGTGGCTTGGCAAGGGATGAGGCGAGGACCGGTCCAACAGCCACAATTCTGCCCTTTGCCATCGATAAATGGCCGGATTGTCACGGAAAAGACCCAGCACCTCAGTGCTGTATACCTCGTGGCCACACCACCTCATGCCTGCAACATCTGGCAGCCCACCTTGCAACTCACCCAAGAACTAACCGCTTCGCTTCCGCTATCTGATGAGGTCGAGCACGGTCTGGGTTACGTGGCCGTAGGCCAGCAGCCCGAAGCCTATCAACTCAAACCGCTCCAAAACAATGGATTACCTGCGGGCGGCTAAAACCTTGGATTAGAAAGCAGGTGCTGGGCGATGGCGGCTCAGTGCCCCGGACACGGCCACTTTGATCCTGCGAGACTGCATGTCCATACCTTGTGGAAGGAGCCAAAGAAGATCCTCTGCACGTCGGGGCCGTCGAACGAGATGAACTGGGGCTTCCCCTCCTCATCCACCGTGAAGTAGGTGAGGGTGCGACCGCCGACTGCGTGCACATGCACAAACCGGGAGATTGAACAGCTTGCGAGCCCAGTGCTCCGACCGTTACAATGCACCGGAGCGGCGTGCCCTTAATGGGAGATGCGATACGCGAGTGTTCCCCGTCAACCTCTCCGTGACGCCGTACGGGAAATCGAACCCGGCCCGGGCGGGTGACGGTGGCGCGGCGAGCGGTGCGGACCGTACCGTCGAGCTGCACGCCGGCCTGCGAGGAGCTGTCCTTGTCGAGCACCTGCCACACGCTAAACGGCTCCGTCGACGTGTCGGGCAGGATGCGCAGCATGAACGAGACCGTGTACTCCTGCGGCAGCCCCTCGGGGTGCAGCTCCCTGCAGCACACGCAGAAGAACCACAGAAATACACGGGGATGCACAAAGAGACACGGGGATGCGCGGAGAGACGCGGGGCTCTCTGTGCATCCCTGCGTCAGAGGAATGCCGAATGTCCAATGCAGGAATGGCAGCGAGCACCTGGTGGCCTGAGAGAGCATGGCGTCCTTGTGCAGGCGGAATGCCGGGAAGGCATTGAAGGAGCCGGGCTCCATGGACACGCCGCTCAGGGACGAGTACAGCTTGTCCACCAGCCCAAATGCCTCCATCATCTTGAAGCCTGCAGCAAGCAGCCCGGAGGGGCACACAGAGGCACAAAGGTGAAAATGGGAGAAGTCAGCGGCGCAGGCCCGTTTCCAGGCACCAGCGATAAAACTGGCGCCAAGAGCACGGGCCTTGCCAGCCAAGACGATTACATGACATGTGGCATCTCCACGTGGGGCTATTATCACAAATGACAAACTGTGGTTACTGTTCTTGGGAACTTCACTAATTGATTCCTCCAGAAATGTTGAGGACTCGGTCTCTAGCAGACACTCACCGTTTCATCACATCCACACTGCGGTCACCTCCGATTAGCACGGTTAGACACATACGGTATGAAAGAAGATCGACAAACATACAGACACTAGCATCTTTGCCCATCCTAGGACGGAAGCTGTAATATTTCCAAAAAATTGAGCAGAGTATAATTACGTCTTGTGTAAATTTCATCACGGTGAATCTTGCACGAAAGTATGTCATCAAACACTTAACTGCATTTAACTGTAGCACTGTATTAATGGCAGTGAATCTGGCACAAAACGAAGTCATCAAACACTTCACTGCAGTTCACTGTAGCACTGTATTAATGGCAGTAATTATTGCACGAAACTACGTCATAAAACACCTTACTTCATGTCACTGCAGCACTGTATATAACTGACCTTCAATTTGTTCAAATTCACTGCTCTGATACTTTATTCTCTTCTGCTTTCGGTTGCTGTGTTTAAAATAAATTGGAAATTGATACAATATCTGGAAAATCACTGAGAAATGTCTCCATAAAGAAGGGACAAGTTGCGTTATAAAATGTCCTTTGCGCCTAAACAAATTCAACAGCTTTAGGTGGAGTGCTCTGCGACTTACTTATTGTGGTGTGCTGGAGCTCGCCAGAGTAGCAAACAATTTGAATAGGAGGCAATAGTGGCAAAACAGCAAAGAAATGTTGATTTTAGCATAATTTGCAAGTGTAAAGTTGACCTTGCTATTGTTAGACGTGGCAAAGATATAAATGAAGGTAGAAAATGCAGTGGGATGTGGTGTGGAATAAATTGTCTGGTTAGCTCTAGATAAATTGGGGACAATGGACGTTAGAAAATGTCATTTGTGCCTAAACAAATTTTCATTTCTGCTCCACGTTTCTCCTTGCGGAGTGCCTTCAGTCGTTAACGTTGATTATTTCGCTGAATGTAATGGCGGGGAATATTTGCACAAAAAAAAATCATAAAACACTGTACTGCATTAGACTGCAGCACTGCATTGATGGCAGTGTTTGTTGCACGCAACAATGTGATGAAACAGCTGACGCAATTGCGCTGTGCCACTGCATTAAACGGACACTCAAAGACTTGAGGTGCAGTGCTCCGAGATGCAGTGATGTTCCCGTTTAGCTCACCAGAGTTGCAAACAATTGTAATTGGAGTCAATGGCCGCCAAGCAGCAGAAACATGTGGAGTGACATAATGACGCGGGGGGGGGGGGTACCCAATATGGAGTGACGTCAGCCGTTCATGATTATTAATGAGGAGGGGTAGGGGGGTGTCCATTTTCAGGACGGCACCTGCTAATGAATATTAATGAGGGGGGCTGGTCGACGTGGAGTGATGTCACGAGCATCAAGGACATTCCTGGGTGATTATAATAAGTCTTACACACTGCAGGTCACAACAACACTCACTCATCCAATCTCTCATTTACCGACTCACTAACCCACCCACTCATTCATTCATTCATTCACTCACGCACTCACCACACTGCAGGTCACCTTATTTCTCTTTTGGAATTCATCATTGTCGTCATCGTCTCCTTCCCCAAGCTCTTACAACAATAACCTTGCTCAATTCCAGACATGCGTTACACTCTTATCTATCGCGGCTTTCACAAAGGTGTTGTTTGTTGCTGGCCACTGTTGGGCCAGTGGTCAGCGACTAATTCTTGAAAGAATCCATCGTGAAGCGAGAGGGGGGCGGGGCACCGCACCTGCCACGGAGTATCCGTTGAGGTAGACTGGAGGGCAGGCTGCGGAGAAGACAGGGAACATGGACACACGCGCAGGCGTCACAATGCAGGGAACACGTGCAGGCGTCACAAGACGCCCCCCCCACGTCCCACATATGGGCGGCACGCGGCGACGCATGCTGCTGCGTCGCCGCGGTCGTTTGCGGTGGGGCGCCGGTGGCCCTGCTGCTGCGTGCCCACTGGAACGTGAAACTCCCTCCCTACCCGTGAGTATCGAGGTGGCCCTCTTCTGTCTTAGCAGCACAGTACGATGGCAGTACAGCAAGCGGGTTAATTTCCATCTTTTGTGTACTCTATCTTCTTAAGGCCACATCCGGGTGCTGGCCGCTTTCCCCCTTCTCTGTGGTTTTCCGCGCACCTCTGAATCACTCTCTCTTTCTGCGAGTGAACAAAAAACTGCGCGTGTAAAAAATTATATTAATTTCTTTCATGTGCATTTATACGAAGGGTGCACTTACTTGCAGAGGCCGCTTCACACATGAAGCCGATGAGCTCGTTCTCGATTTTCCTGAAATCGTCGAAGCTGTCGACGAAGAAGCGGTGCCGCTCACTGGGCCGGCTCGCGATGTTCGTCAGCTCTGCCACGTCGGCGTCCGCGATGCCGATAGAGAAGACGCTGTAGCCTGCGCCCGCGCCCGCGACCGCCACCACCACCACACAGAGAAATCCGTGTCCCCCTCATCTCTCCAGCTGCAGAAAGTGGCTCGAGCCTCCCCCCATAAAACACGCAGCTTCGTTGTGGTGACGCTCACTCGGAACCCCTCCCCTCTCCCCCACCACCGCCCACTGCGAAAACAGACTCCGCTCTTCCATACAGATCACCGCTGCTAGCTCCTTCCTTCTCTCCCGCTCTTCCCTCCCCCCTCATCATCACCCTTCAACCCCGACATCTTGGCCTGGTCATTAGTACTATGATGCCTCCCCCCCTTCCCCACCCCTCTCCCCCCCCTTCCTCACCCCTCCTCTCCCTGTCTGGTCTTTTTCACAACTGACTACACGACATCCAGAATACTACAGCTGGAACACCACAGCCAGTACACTCTAACTGGAACACTACAGCCAGTACAGGAACCAGGATTCCACAGTTGGAGCAATCGGAGCCGGACTGTGTTGTGGGGCACGTGGCCGCGCTTTCCCGGCAGCGCTTCCCAGACCACCGTGGCATGCCCCGGTACACCACGGCATGCCCTGGTACACCGCGGCATGCCCCGGCGCGTTCTGGCGCTCACCGGCACGCGCACCTCTCCTCCGTGCGCCACAGCGCAGCTGTCGATTTAGATTTTCCTCAACTCTTGGCAAAGTTGGAAACAAATTAAAGAAATACTTTCAACAAATCGCTTCCAACCGCCCACAATTCTAACAATTGCAGTTGTACTGCAGCCCAAAAGATGCATTTATTCGTCTTATGCCACCAAAAACAAAGCTCCTCCATACAGCCTTAGATTGTTGGAGTAAGTGCCGTTTGCGAACACTTATAAAAATCGGCACCGCACAGGAGCGGGCGGGTGTTCAGGACCATGCCCGGCCACCTTTGTCTCCCCAATTATGATGTTTACACACTGCACCACGTACTCAATTTAGAGCTGAATTGACTTCGAGGTGGCTCAGTACCAGTGCGGAAGTGTAAAACATGAGCACTGGGGGGGGGGGGGAGATGACAAAGATGGACTGGCGTGGTGTTGGCCACCCACCCCATTGTGTGCCGTGCCGGCCTTCATCTTAGGTGCTCGCTAGCAGCGTATGACCCAACAGTCTTTTCAAGGATATGTGGGCGATCCTTGCTGTTGTTGCTTAGAATAACCCATGTGTGTGCGTGCGTGCGTACCCTCATGCTGTACGCCCCTGGTGAAGCGCGAGTGTTTGTTTGAATACGTATGTTCGTGTAGAGACATGTGTGCACGTGCTTGTAGACATGCGTGTGTGTGCACGTGTGCGTGTGTGTGCACGTGTGTGTGTGTGTGTGCGTGCGTACCCTCGTGCTGTACGTCCTTGGCAATGCGCGTCACCTCGTCCTGCGAGCGCCCATCCGTGATGACGACGAGCAGCTTGGGAACGCCGCGGCGCATCCCAGACTCCGACACGAACATCTCCGTGCGTGCGTGCTTCATGGCCCGGCCTGGGGGGTGACCAACTCACCGGTCATTCAGTGGACATGTGGTTTGTCTTGTTAGTTATATAGCAAGCATGATTAGGCAAGTGGCCAGAATTGTGAACATCTGCTCCAGTCTTGGGCCTTGAGAAGGAGGCGTGGTTTCATCAACATGCCCCTCTACAGGGTGATGGCGTCTCCACTCGCTATGTTGCCCAATCCGCGTGCCCCCCTTTGTGTATGTGCAGTTCACACGAGTGAACATCCACACACATCCATCTCCACACGCCACCTTTGCGGACACTTCAACACTTGGGAGGATGCCCACCAAGGAGCTGGAGCACTGAGAGCTGATGCTCGTGTGCAGGAGCGAGGTGGATTGTTGCATCACGTGACCGTGAGAGATGGCGACGGCTTGATGATGAGGGCTTCATCCAACAATGGATAGATCATCGCTGCTACTGCTGATGATGCTGATGATGTGACTGTGGCGTCTACTGGTGAAGGGAGTTGTGGGTTATGAACTGGATCAATACGAGCTCTGCTTGCTAGAAAACGAGGCCCTGAACGTGGCATGAGGATGTAAAAAGCCAAACATCTCCATTGAGCAGAACAAAGATCAACAAGCAGAGTTTACACAACGGCAATGAACTTTAGGAGCACTGCAGCTCACCACGCTCTACCGCATCGCATGTTGACATCCAGCCGCTCTTACAGAAATAAACACCACACTCGTGACCTTCATTGGCATTGGCAGCGCAATGGTGAGTGGCGCACTGGGCTCGCAACCCCGGGGTCAATGATTCGATTCTATCTCCCGGCGCGGAAATCAGAACAATTCTATGGAGCAAGTTTCTCATATCTCCCCCCCCACCCATCCCCCTGGCAGAACGTGCGGGACGCGGGGGACGCCAGCGGACGCGGCTCGTCTCGCGTTTCCCTGCCCTGGCGGCGCTCAGCCGAGCCCGCAACCACGAAGTCATCTTCCAACAACTCCCAGAGAGGAATGGCGCGAAAATGGTGCCAAGGCGCTGTCTTTTGTTATTCAAGCATTTACAGAGTTTGCTTGGGGGAAGGGGGGGGCGGTGCGAGTCGTGGGACTCTCGACGTTCCCTGTCCACACACGAACCTCCGGCTGAGCACGACGCCAGGACCAGCTCGGCCCACGTGCGGTGCCACCCGTGGTCCCTTGCAAGCCCTGACCCCTGACCCCTGCTACCATCCACACCTCTCATTCACACAGTTGCTGAGCACAGGCCAAAGGCACCAAGTGGCCAGCAAATAACAGCACTGTCAAAGTTTTCATTGGTAAAAGTTATAGATGCCCATAGACACAGAGACATAGCAGGCAGGGTTGTTACTAGGTGGTCTATAGTTAAAAAAAAGTCTTCTTCTTAGTTCTTTCGGTAAAGTCACGTAGAAGGGAAATAATAAAATAATTCTCACTATTTATTATTTTTATTATCTTATTATTTCTCTTCTACGTGACTTTACCGAAAGAACCAAGAAGATGAATCCCTGCAGTCACAAAAGCTTTAAATCGAAATAAAAAAGTCTTGTATAGAGACCCAGAAACTCACATAAGAACGCATAAACTTACACAGAAACCCACTGGCTCACTTAGACAAGCCATATACTGTCATAATTTCGAAACTCATAGACTAACATAGAGACCTGTAGTGCTACATAGAGATCCATGAACATAGAAACCACACACTGCCATAGACAGCCATAGACTTATGGACTCACTTAATATAACCCACAGACTCATGCCGGGATAGATTGTTGCCCCCTCAAATGCGTCGGTTTTCTCCGGCTGTTCCGGTTTCCTCCCACATGTATAACAAGCACCCATCATTAATTGGTTAAATGATGACGCTCTAAATAAACCCAACTCAATATTACATTTGTTACGGGAGTTGTGGCTAAGCGGGATGGGGGGTGTTGGTCGCACCTGTCTTAGTGTTGCCCCCCTTGTAGCGGACGTTGCGGATCCCGTCGAGCAGAGACTCCCGGCTGCGGTGAACGTTGAGGTTAAACTCGGTGCGCGCGTCGTCGCTGAACTGGGCCATGGCCACCTGAAGGGCACGCCGTGGCACGTCGTGCGGTGACAAGTCATGCCGAGGCATCATCGTCGTGACCAAGATCATCACTGTCTGGCATCTCTGATACCGCACCTGCCACGCAGCAGTACACCGCGTCACGCCACGCCACACGGCGGTGCACCACACCACGTCACGTCACACCACACCACGTCACGTCACACCACACCGCGTCACACCACACCGCGTCACACCACACCGCGTCACACCACACCGCGTCACGCCACACCGCGTCACGTCACACCGCGTCACACCACACCGCGTCACACCACACCGCGTCACACCACACCGCGTCACGCCACACCACGTCACGTCACACCGCGTCACACCACACCGCGTCACGTCACACCGCGTCACACCACACCGCGTCACACCACACCGCGTCACGTCACACCACACCGCGTCACACCACACCGCGTCACACCACACCGCGTCACACCACACCACGTCACACCACACCACGTCACGTCACACCGCGTCACACCACACCGCGTCACACCACACCGCGTCACACCACACCGCGTCACACCACACCACGTCACGTCACACCGCGTCACACCACACCGCGTCACACCACACCGCGTCACACCACACCGCGTCACACCACACCACGTCACGTCACACCACGTCACATCACGTCACACCACACCACGTCACGTCACACCACACCGCGTCACACCACACCGCGTCACACCACACCGCGTCACACCACACCGCGTCACACCACACCGCGTCACACCACACCGCGTCACACCACACCGCGTCACACCACACCGCGTCACACCACACCGCGTCACACCACACCGCGTCACACCACACCGCGTCACACCACACCGCGTCACGCCACACCGCGTCACGTCACACCACGTCACGTCACACCACACCGCGTCACACCACACCGCGTCACACCACACCGCGTCACACCACGTCACGTCACACCACACCGCGTCACACCACACCGCGTCACACCACACCGCGTCACACCACACCGCGTCACACCGCGTCACACCACACCGCGTCACACCACGCAACGGCACAGCATTGGCGACGAGCCGAGCGGGCGGCGAGCGGCAGCGTACGGCCGCTACGGGCCCTCACCTGCGTGCCGTGCGGGCCGATGTTCTCCAGCGCGCCCGCCAGGCTGCCCAGGAACCTCATGACCTTGTGAAAGTTGTCGTCCCCGATGCTCCACGAGCCGTCCACCAGGAAGACGAGGTCGGCGCGGGCCGAGCGGCACTCTGAGTGCACCCACGCAGACAGAGATGCCCCCGTGACCGATCCACTCCGGGCACTCGCTTGCTCACTGGTCACCAGTCGCCTCTTTGTCGCTCTTCAATTGCTAGTGCTGCAGTTTTTGTGACCCTAAACTTCACTCGCCAATTCCTCCTGCTGTGTTGAGGACTCAGTCTGCTAATCACCGACTGCTTTGACTCGTCCCCAGAGTTGCAGCCACTACACTGCAGGCCACAACACTTCTCTTTCTGCTTCTTCCCTCACACTGCTCCACCTTGGAATGCCCTCCAATTACTATCCATTTCCACCAACCTCTTGCAATAAATAACCGATCTCAATTCAAGAGACATGTTATACCATTATTTATTACAACATTGATGGTGCTGATTGTTGCTGGCCACTTGTCACTTTGGGCATCGGGGCCTGTGCTGAGTAACAATGAACCCAGTTTACAGGGGCAAGCAAGGGCACATGAAGAGAAATACAAAGATGCCCCATATACCTTTAATAATTAATTTGCTGGGGCAAGTGGTGTGAGTTGACACCTATATAAATGCTGACACGGTACACGAGTGGGTGAGTGGCCTGTACCACACCTTTGTCTCCCCAGTGCCAAGGTTTACACCCCACACCAGGTACTAATTTGTGGTTGAGTCGGCCTAGGGGAGGCCCAGGACCGGTTCAGATAATCGTCACTGGTGTTGGCCGAGAGAGAAATCGAACTCGGGTCGCCGGGTTTGCAGCACAGCGCACTAACCGCTACACTACTGCTCCCCACGCATATATATGCGCACACACACACGCGCGGAGAATATTTATGAATGCATATATACATATAATGAGCCTGTAGAAATTCTTTGGCAGTGAGCTGCAATCTGGGTTTGTGGGGTTTGTAGCGCAACGCACTTTACTACTCGCCACCACGAGGGCACGCACACACACACATGCACGCATGCACGCATGCACACACACATATGCACGCATGCACGCACACACGAACACACGCACAAACGCACACACGAACGCAGGATCACCTTCGCGAGGCTGCGGGGCGGTGGTGGGAGGAGCCCCGATGGGCGTCGTGTAGGGAGCCTCGGTCACCACGGAGCCTGGTCCATCACAAACACAAAGCGATAACAACAATCATAATCATCGTAACATTGTCAACTCACAATGCGCCGCCGCCGCAGTGTTCACTCACTCGTGTAACGAGAGGACAACTCAGAAGTGTGAAGAAAAAGACAAGCAGGGAAGCAGCCACGCGACGAGCCGGTGCCAATGATTGTCCAAGCTCTGCGGTCCTCTATATATTAAGGTGTTATCGACCAATTACATGTGGGAGGAAACCGGAGCACACGGAGAAAACCCATGCATGCAAGGGGGAAACACTCTATCCCATGCAGAGAGAACAGGTGGAGACCATATTTTTGCCATGCCACCTTCTCCTGGCAAGCTAGGGTACAGCATCTCCTCGATGCCCACTGGTAGGAAAATAACTTCACAGCCATCTGTGCAGTGATCCGCCAACTCTCACTGCCGCCTCCACAGTGCTGGATCGCAGGCCACCTGTGTGCCACCAGCACCTGGCAACGTGAGGAGCTATCATGGATCACGTGACGCGGCCCATCATGAGCCTGTATCGAGTAGGTAACACTGCCGCGAGCTGGCGCAGCCCTGGTGGTGACGCAGCTCGTGGTGATAGTGGTGGTGATAGTGGTGGTGATAGTGGTGGTGATAGTGGTGGTAGTAGTGGTGGTGATGGCGGTGCTCGTGTTGGCAGTGCGACACCGTTGCTGGTGCCAGTGCCGCATGTGGGTCGTGCCGCGCCACTCACGTGTCCGCTGCGTGACGTTGACGGCTGGGCCCTCCGCCTCCCGCACCTGCGCGTGGACGCCGACGCGGTACTCGGTGCCAGGCAGCAGCTCGTAGTAGCAGTGCGCGTTCACGCTGGAGGACAGCGTCACGTCCTGCTGGGGACCGCCTGAGGCCAGCAGCAACACCCAACAACTCAACTCCACTCAATTCTGCACCATACACATCTCAACTCCACTCTATCCCGCACCATACACAAGAGCATTATTGATGCTCATGCCCTGTTGAAAGGCGGGCAGGGGCAATGGTGGACGTTACAATTTTCTGTTGAACACGTTGGCTTTCGCGATCAATATCATCCATAAGATAGGTTTTTTTTACGGGATCTAACTAAAAAACTATATTATGAATTACACGTTTCTATGGCGGGGGCAAGCCTATCTATATGATAACAGCTGTTGAATTCCTTACAAAGCTGCACACATTTCGTCGATGCTCATACCGGCGACAGTTTGATTTGGCAGGCTGTGTCGAGTGGTGGAGGGTTGAGACACAAATTTGGCCAGATCAAAATGCGACCTAACCCAGTGTGGTTTAGAGTAGTTTAATTGGTGGTGGTGCAGTGGTAACACTTGTGCCTCAGAGCAAGAAGGACCTCTGTTCGATTGCAGACGATAGTGATGTATTAAAGTTGTATAGCTTGTCCAATGATTCTTAATACATTTATTGGGTTAGGCTATGTAATAACCTGGCCAAATTTGTGTTGTGTAAATCTGCGCTACCAGACACAGCGAAACCAATTAAATTGTCACTAGCGCAGGCTTTTATTTAATGTGCCAATTATCATTGTTCCAGCTGTCCATGATTACTGCATGTGGCGGTAAGAATTGTTCTCGTGAGCGTGACCATTTAACTTGATTGGTCGTGCCAGGTAGTGGAGGGTTACACGACCACCACGTGGCCCAGCCCAAAATCATCCATTACGAATCCTGACACTGGCTGTGCTCGTCCGACCGATGTCTGTGACCACGGTGCCCACAAATCATCTCTGGCACCTCCGCTGAGAGAGCTTTGCAGGAGACAGCGGTGAAGGATGCGAGGCTCATGGCCCCAAGGGGCCTGAGAGGCCGGAGGCCGCCCCAAGGATATTTTCTCAAGTGGCCGAGCCAAGGTGGGGGGCTGGGGCCACGTGATGGGGTGATGCCCCCTCCCCCAGACCCCCTACCCCTTGAGACCAAACAAATTGGAATTGATATTTTAGCAGAGCATATCAATGCAGGGCCCTATTTTAAAAGCTCGTGCTCTCACTCAAGAAGAGCTATTAGGGCCACACGCTCACAGGGCAGTTATCGAGTTGTTGTGTTGGTTGTGCTGGTGCACCACTGCCAACACGACGACATTGTTGGCAGCATCGCCAGGCGATTCGTTGAGGGTGCGAGGTGTCACCTAGAGCTTCCTGCAGCACGACGCGGTACGCAGTGGCGTCGCGCTGGGGTTGCCACTCGACGCAGAACCCCGTGGCTCTCACATCGTACACGAAGAGGTGGTTGATGCCCAGGTGCCCTGCGAGAAAGAAGCGGGGACGGAGACGCGGGGCACGCCAGTGACGCCCAGCCGGCACAACGCGGAGGAGCGCAGTAACGGAGTGCGTGCCTTACGACGAACCCGGATTCGACTCCTGCCACGGATAGCCTAATATCGGTCCCGCACCTCCCCTCTGGAGTAAACAGACCGTCGCGCTATGAACCAAGCAATCCGAGTTTAATTCCCGCTCAGGTAGACTCGGCATTAAATGAGTACCCGATGTGTGGTGTGAAAACAGCATCACTGCGGAGTTAAAGGTGGCCGGGCATGGTGCTGGCCACCGACCCCTTCATGTGCTGTGTCGGCCTTCAGAGGCCCTATTCGCGAACAGCACTCAGGGCCACCACGGGCTGGGTGGCCAGATGAAGGAAGTCGAAAGTGATTTCCTGCTCAATGAACATGGACGCAGCGGTACTCATCTCCTGCTGGCAGCCCCCAGGCAGTGGCAGACATTCCTCTCTCTTATGGTGGAGGTGCGCATGTGTGGGCTCGTGCGTGTGTCGGCTCGTGCGTGCGTGTGCTTGCCCAAATGTGTGTGCTCTCGTGCGTGTGTGCGTGCGTGCCCCTACGTGTGCGTGCGAGCCCCGTGAGTCCGACGCTCTCGCCCGTGCTGTAGGTGGCGTGCACGTGGGCACTGTACTCCGTGCCGGCGCGCAGGCCCTGCAGCAACACCGAGCTGACGCCCGCTCCCACCAACAGCACCTTCTCCTCGCCTCCCGCTGCGCACGCGCGCGAGTGTTGTGCATGTGTTTGGGTGTATGTGTACGAGTGTGCGTGTGAGTGTGTTTGTGTGTATGTGTGCAAGCGAGTGTGCATGTGAGTGTGTACGTGTGCGAGTGAGTGTGCGTGTGTTTGTGTGTACGAGTGTGCGTGTGTTTGTGTGTATGTGTGCAAGTGAGTGTGCATGTGAGTGTGTACGTGTGCGAGTGAGTGTGCGTTTGTCAGCACGTGTGTGCAAGGGACACAGACATGTACGGGGAATGAGGGCAGGGATGCGTTCCACGATGTTTCCTGCTGCAAATCGTCACACAAACGACGCCTTGGCGTCCCACCGAGGCAGGGAGCCAACGCAGCGGCAAGACCACCGCAGGACGACCACGGTGGAGCCCAGGGTGGTGGAGCCCAGAGTGGTGGAGCCCAGGGTGATGGAGCCCAGGGTGGTGGAGCCCAGGGTGGTGGAGCCTCGACATCGAGCACGGCCACAGGGGGGCTCAACTGTTATCAACCTGGCCGAGGTTATTTCTGTTTGCTTATGAACGCATTCCACCTGGGTAATCCCTTGAGATGGAACATCTCGTTTGCAAAGTTGCCCAGGGTGTTGATTGCCAGTCCCCTCCTTACCACTATTCTTTTGCAACTACCACCATGATTACTATTGCCGAAAACTTCACTCCTCTAGCAGACACCGACTACTTCGTCGCATCCACACAGTGTTCAACCACCACAAGACACAAAAACAGACTCACCCACCCACTGGCCACACTGTGTTCAACCACCACAAGTCACAAAAACAGACTCACCCACCCACTGACCACACTGCACTTCTCTTTCTGCTTCTTCCCTTGCACTGCTCCGCTTCGGAATTTCTTCCAATAATCGTCCCTTTTCCCCAACCTCAAGAAATGTATTCACTCATATATTTAAACTGTGATAGTGCTGTTTGTTTCGAGATGCTTGAAGTTTTTGGTAACTGGGTTCTGTGCTCATCAACTGTATTAAAAAAAAGTATTCTGAAACAAGCGTCATGACTGCCACAGCACCGGGTGGGCACAGGCCAAGGAGCAAACCCGCTCGGCGTGATTCACACGGGGGTCACGGGGGTCACGGGGTTAGAGGGGGCGCTCTGCCGGAGTGACCTGCACCTGCGGACGGCCAAGACCAGCGGGGAGGGGAAGGGAGCAGTGGGGGAGCCGCGACCAGAAAACTGTTAACGGCTCCTCCGAGTTGATCTGAGTTACGCTCCTAAAGACGCCGGAATGAAAGGTGATCACTCCTCCCAGGCGCTCGCTCTAATCGCTTGGCGAACCGGCGCTCACGGTACTGCCTGGTGACGATGCCCCCACCCAGGCTTCTGGGCTCACCCCTCGTTCCCTCCGCGTTTCTGACCCGCGTGCCAAAGCCGTGGGATTGCAGCGATCGAAACACCGCAAGCTCGAGAGCGTGCGCAGAGAAACGAGTAGAGGTGGGAGATGGAAATAGGGGCACCTGGACCGAGGAATGGGCTGGAGCGATAGAGGCCGCATTACTCAGAACGCAGAGCGGGTCGGCGTGAGACTCATCGTGGCCAACAGGGACGACGGCCCATCAGTGAGACGTCGTGGAATGGCAGCTCATGGAGAAGACACACTGGAGATGACGGCCACCGTGGAGATGCAGAGATGTGGTGAGCTCATGTACAGGAGCGATATGGATTGTGGTATCGCAGGACTGTGAGAGATGGGGATATCGTGGGCAGACCTTCATCCAGCGGCGGATAGACCATGGCTCACAATGATGATGATGTACCAGTTGAAAGGGTAAAAACCTATTACTAGATGATGATGAACGTTTACATGTCACTTGCCGCGAATGTTTCAAGAGAACCTGGCTAAACTGATGAGACACTGATTGTCAAAGCTGGTCCATAGTTTGTCCTGTGTTGAACCAATGCTGCTGAAATGATGCACTCCTAGACATAGGTCCGTGATGGGATGTGTAAAATAATACTTTTATATATTTATGTGGAGGAACAGATATGGGAAAGAGGCAAATATTTTTCAGAAATGAGCAAATCTCCAGGCTAGTTCTACACCGACGCTGACAGTGCACATGTGGGGGTTGTGTGTGTGCACGTGTGTCTTGCGCGGGGATTTTACGTGTGTGTGTATCTGTGTATGGAGGGAGAGCATGCGTCCGTGTGTGCTGTTTCTACTGTATGTGCGTGCATGCGGTTCCTATGTGTGTGCATACTTGTGCGTGTGTGCATGTGTATGTATGTGTATGTATGTGTATGCGTGGGTGTCTGTGCGCTCGCGCGAGCGTACAAAAGATGCGATGCGGAGCACTGGCCCTCTGCGAGTAACCCGACCCCTGTTCTGGACTCGCACCGGAACTCCCATGGTGCGGCACAAATCGGTCATGAGCCGGCACGGCAGTCTCCGAGATGAAGAACCTCACCCCAGCGCGGAGTGGGCTGCTCAAGCGGGGGGGGGGGGGGGGGGAGTTAAGAAGCTTGTGCCAATGTGTAAACTACTGTGCCGAGAGATGGAATCGAACCAGCCACCATCTGGATTAGGGCCACAACTTCTGCGCCACTGGGAACTGTCTCCTGGCAGGAGCCTGCAACGGTGCCGATGGAAAGTGGGTCAGACGGGTGCGGCAGCAGCACGGGGGATGTCCCACGTCTCGCGGCCACGCGGGGAGGGGGGGGAGATTCTCAGCGGTGCGGCCGCCGAGTGACCTCAGCTGACGTCAGGGGGAAACTATGAGCGGTGATTATAATGAGCGCTTCGAGTGGCGAATGAGATCATGACACAGAGAGGGAGGGGGGGCGGTCGAGCCAAGTGCCGGAGCCGGGAACGCCGGTCCCACGTTCACGCTTTAAACGCCGCTTCTGAGTGCAAGCCCAAAGGGCCACGTTAAGCGGCCAGCAACAAACAGCACTTTTACTGGAACCGATGACGGTGTCACACGTTTCTTGAGTTTGAGCAAGGTTATTGGGGATAAGAGAGGAGCTGTGGCAAGGAGAAGTAGGAAGATAAGTGAGGTGTCCTGCAGTGCGGGGAGTGAGTTGGTGAGTGAGTGTGTGAGTGGGTGAGTGTGTGGGTGAGTGGGTGAGTGAGTAGGTGAGTGTCTGGGTGAGTGGGTGAGTGTGTGGGTGAGTGGGTGAGTGAGTGTGTGAGTGGGTGAGTGAGTGGGTGGGTGAGTGAGTGGGTGAGTGAGTGTGTGAGTGTGTGGGTGAGTGGGTGAGCGAGTGTGTTATTATGACCTACAGTGTGGTGACTGAACAGTAGGTTCTCGCTCACACCACTATAGTGCGAAAGAAGTTCAACATACATAAATAGATACTAGATTGAAAACGAATCTCTTTAGAACCGATTTGTGTTTAGTTTGTTGTCCTTCCCCTGCACCTTCGATAAGCACGGTTGGCTCCGTAAGGTGTGACTGAAGTTCAAGTTCGACATATATATACATACACACATACATACGCTTGCACGCAGAGTGCATCCCTGTGTGGCTGATGCTTATCATTGCCACTGCTAATTACATACAATTAAGGACAAACATGTGTGGAGCATACGTGTGCATGCTTCACACGCGTCTCTCCTACCTACGACTGGCTGCACCACCTCTCTCTGGGTGCAACAAACACGCCCACGGTGTCCGCCCAGCGCCTTCACAAGGCATCACATTAATACGCCGCTGTACTAATCTGCACTGTTTTCTATTGTACTCTTGGCGGCCCTGAGCCAATGTTCGAAAGTCCACATTCCTATGACAGGGATAGGTCTATCGACAGGCAATGGGTGCTGCTGTGAGTTTAGTAGAAATTCCACATTCCTATGGCAGGAGCAATCCCTCCACGGGCGCCGGGCGCTGCCGTGAGTGCAGCGCGCGTGCGGTGCGCACCAGAGGGACGGTGCACGACGCGGAATCCCAGCACGGAGGAGTCCCCAGGGACCTCCCAGGAGAGACGGAACCGGTCGTACGACTCCTCGGACACGTGCAGGTTGCTGGGAGCCGCCAGGCCGGCTGCAAACACACAAAGACAAAGGTTCCCCGTGTCGCCTTTGACAGACTGGTGGGGTAAGTGCTGTTAGCGAGCACCTGTTCAGGCTGGGAATTGTGACCCCACCTATCCCCCCCCCCGATCCACCCAGCGACCGACCTACCCGATGATGAGCTAACGTCGACTCTTTCCTTAACGAGGTGGAACGAGGAGGGCTTGCCTGTGGGCATCTTGCTTGTGGGCATCTTTGGCGTGGCTGCAGCGGCTCCTCGTGCAACTGCCAATGACAAAGTGCAACAGGCTTGGTTACTGCTGCCACTTAACAACGCGACCGGCTCCGCTCTCACCCAGCTGCTCCCCTGCGCTCTGCCACGCGGCCCGTGTCCCGGGCTCCTACAATCATAGTTTTGTTTAGACTTTCTTAATAAGCAAAAAAAATATGTACAGTATTTTAAAGTTACCGCCAAGCGGCTCTTTATGCTGGTGACATCACCACAACGTCACTGCCAAGTCCTTGACGAGTTTTAATTGGACGTTGATGCAGTCTCCTGACGGGGCGCCTGAAAGTCAATGTAAGGCTTTTTTCCTCACCAATGTGGTTACAAGCATAAGAATCACAACGATTTTTGGATTAGGCCACGTAATTATTTACTCAAATTTATGTCATAAGAACCTCCACCACATGACACAGTCAAACAAACGAACGTGCCACATGTACAGGCTTCAAATGCTCGTGTACACGGGGGGCAATTACATTTATTTGTCGACATCGGATGGTGGAGGGGATTAACGACAAATTTATCCAGATCATCACATGGCCCAATCCAAAACTTTAAATTAAAAATCCTAATATTTTCTGCGAAAACCAACCAGTTAAAAGGTTCTTAGTTACGTTTTTATTATTTCCCCCGCATCCACGCAAGCATGCGGTATATTTACTCAATGTGTGCGCCGACTCCAAACCCGTCACACATTCCGGCGCTGCACCGCAAGCAGGTGGCCTGCAAGCAGTTAGCGCGGTGTGTTGGCGGCGAGCCTGCGGCGCCGGCGACGGCCGTTTGTCTTGGCCGAGACACGTCGCGCGTTCCGCTCCCGGCACCTCGGACCGCTGCCAACGTCAGGAAATGCCAGCGAAGCTGCGCCAAATTGCCAAATCATAATGCCGAATCCTAACTCCGAATCTGAATCCTAGCGCCGAATCCTAACTCCGAATCTGAATTCTAGTGCTGAATCCTATCGGCCTCTGCGCTGCGAGAACCCCCACCCTACCCAACCACCGTGTCCTTCCTCTGTCTCGGCTAAGGAACATTGTCCGTGTCACTCATCTGGCTGAGGAGTCATCGAGGAAGCTTGGATTTCTTGTCCATGGCAGTGCCTTCGTCTTTAACTTGGATAAATGATCACAGCTGCTGCTGCTGCTGCTGCCACATCTGGGGTGGAGTCTTCAGTCCCTGCCTCACTGCTGCACCCAATAGGGTTTAGAGTGCAGCAGCAGTTGGGTCCAAATTTGACAAATTAGAAAAAAAAATCAAATGGCATCGCATACAGCAGCAACAACGCCCCCTCTTGTCAAACTACTACACATCTGAAACACAACAGTGCCTTCAGGACGATAGCCTTGCGCCTTTGGAATGAATTCCAAATGTACTAAATCATCATTATTAATCGATGGTGCAGACATCCGCGTGCCTACCTCTGAGTGCTCCTGAAACGGAGCAATCGTAACCTGCCCCTGTGCTCGTGGCGTCACCGGGGATCAATCTCTGACAAAATATTCTCCACGTCGCTGGTAGACTGAGACGTGGCACGTAATTAGTAGCCACGGCCATGACTCACGGTAGATTGGATGCGGTGTGCCGGGTGTGGGAATAGTCTCCACGTCACTAGTTAGACTGGAGGCGGCACGCGACGAGTCGGTTCTCAGTAAACGCTAAACACGTTGTGTTTGTCGCTCTGGACATTTCTGTTCAGCGGCATCGGTTCAAGCGAGTCTAACTCTACCAATGACCCACTGAAGGTGTGAACCAGTGCAGAGTTTTGCTTGAGTTGAACCAATGCTGCTTAAACAATTCATTGCCAGAAGGCCGTGCGGCCGATGGATGGTGTGAAAGATGAAGATCAACCCATATCCCCCGCCCCCTACACAGCCGCCCACGCCCCCCACCCCTCCACACTTCGCTTGCCGTGGAGACGTTTTTCCAAAAGTGGGACAGAAGGCAGTCTGCCTCACGTGATTCGACACAAGCAAGGGAACATCTGGCACTCGTGAAAGGGAGGCTTCTTCATTCAGTTGCAACCCCACACGGCAGTGGTTGGGCCATGGAAAAACCCGTCACGCCATACGAACGTGGAATGTTCAATACGCGATGCCTATTTGGGAAGCATAACACTTTGATGTGAACCTCGACAAAGCCTCAGCTCACTCATAGCTACTATCACCCACAGCCCCGCTCACCCACAGCCTCGCTCACCCATAGCCCCATTGCTCACCCATAGCTCCACTCACCCACGCACATGAGGCTTCACTGTGCTTTTGACGGTGGCACAGCAATGTTACCAGAACCCTGACGATTCCCCAATGTGAGGTCGACAGTAGTGCTTGTACAGGGGTGGGGAAGGTGGTGGTGGGGATAGTAATGACGGTTAGTGGTGCTGGTAGTGGTGGTGGTGGTGGTGAGGATGGTTAGTGGTGGTGGTAGTGGTAGTGGGGATGGTTATTCGTGCTGGTAGTGGTGGTTGGGGGTTGGAAAATAGGTGGGAGGCTTCCTGGGCTCATGATCGTTGGCGCCCCCCCCCCGCCCCCCCAGGGCACGGGAAGCTGAGCGAGCCAAAACCAACAACCCCACGGCTGCCTCCAGACTCCCCACCCAATGGGAGAAGCGCTTCTGTGCATGAAAAAGTAAAATTTGAAAACATTTCAAATGGTCGCCCAATGCAGATTCTTTCCCTGCTCATCTCCGTGCCAGTAGTTGGTGAGAACGAGCGTCGGCACCGCCTCCTGCCACGCATTGCTGGGGAGTCTGGGATCCGTCTCCCACGTGCCGCAGCCCCGGTGAGCTGCGGGGTTTGGAGCAGGCCGATTGTAAGAGAGCTTTTCTCAAGTGGCATGTACGCGGACATGCCCACGGGCATCTGGAACTTGCGAGTGCATGCAAACAGGAGGGGGGGGGGGGACCCACGCGTCACCTCGGTGACGGGCGGCACTTGGCCCTCATCGAACTCGGACACGGCGGAGAAGTGCAAGTTCTGAGCTCCGGACATCGGCACTGACCATGCACAATCCGCGTGACAACAACGAATATCAACACTGCACACACACCGCACACACCACATACACCGCATACACACGACACACACACCACACACACACACACCGCACACACACCGCACACACACCATGCACACACACCGAGCACACACACCGAGCACACGCATGTCCTGATTGGACAGACCATCCCTGCCTTCGTCTCAATCTCCCTACGACTGCCACTGCTGCAGGTACAGCACTCAGCACAAACCCGGCTTCAGCTGACCTCCTGCTGCTGACCTCCTGCTGCTGCTGCTACTTCGTCTGGCCTGCTGCGCCCAGTCCCTACCTCACTGCTGTACCAGACAGGATGCAGGGTGCAGCAGCAGTCAGGGTGATTGATGACCCAGCACTCATCAAATCACTCCGGTCACTCGCTCACTCATCACGGGTGAGGGAGGAGGAGACGGGAGGGAGGGAAGTAGTGGAGCGAGTGAGATGTCTGGAGCGAAATGAGAGGGGAAAGGCAGGAGAGTGAGGGGTGAGAGTTCAACCTCAAGTTGTTTTTGTGTAACCAGGTGAGAACTCTATAGAGGCCAGTAGAGTGACCTGAAGGTAGAGGAGGAATGAAGGGAGGGTGGGATGGAGGTGGGGGGATGGAGGGAGGGGGCGATAGGAAGAGGGACCCACGCGTGGTCTCCTGGCCAGTGAGCGGGTCGCTCGCCTCCTCGCCGTACATGGCGTACAGCGTCACCGTGTACTCCGTGCTCGGCGTCAGTCGGCTCAGCTCGATCTCCGTGAACCCCGCTCCCACTTTTTGCTGCCGATGGTGGTGAAGGGGCGAAGGCACCGAGGTGGGGGGGGGGGTCACAAGGAGAAGAGAGCAGAGATACAACACTTCACAAAAGGACTAAACGAACGGAGCAACGACGACTCCAAGATGCCACTCGTCACACTTAGCGAAAGTTATGGCACCACAGTGCTTGTGTTAGGTTAAGTGCACTTTGAGGCCATCATGTAGAGACTGACTGAGATTACTGAATGTGACCGCATGCCAAGGTGCTCTGCAGGAACGGTGAGCGCGTTGGCGACTCGGACTGCCAGACACTCACTGCCTCGTCTTGTCCACCACGTAGTGTTCAACCACAACCACCACTACCACCACCACATTGCAGGTCACAACAACACTCTCTCTCACTCACTCGCTCACTCATTCACCCATCAACTCACTACACTGCAGGCCACCTCAATTCTCTTTCTGTTTCTTCCCTTTCACCGATCCACTTTGGAATCATCATCATCATCATCATCATCAACTCTCTTCCTCAGCTCTTCCGGCCGAGTCACCCTTGAAAAATAGCTCAATGGGCTTTACTTGGAAAATAAACTTCTCTTTCTGAATCACCTTAAACACCCGCCGGCTCAACCTGGGGTGCACGTGCACTGCTGCTGCTATCGCCCTCCGCTCTTCAACCGCCAAGTGTTGCGCAAGCACTAGGCTCAACTGCGCGCACCGTTGCATGGACGACGCTATGAGTCACCCCACTTCCTCGGCTGCCGGTTCCTCGAGGTAGCGTCGTGAGGAATGATCTCATCCAAATATTGAGAACCCCTTCCTCATTGGCGACCCCGCTGCTGTTCGTCTCCCTGGTCACGGGCCCTGCTGCTCAATGGGGTCTGGGCGTCCATGTGCGGCCACCCTCCCTGCACATTCGGGGCCGTCGCGACCACCGCCCACTCTGGCTGCACTCAGCGCCAGGCCGGGTTGTCGCTCATTGTCGACGGATGGCCCCTGACCGGCCCCACCCTCCCTCCACGCAGCCAATGAAGTGGCTGGTGCCTGGCTCAGCAAGATGAGCGGACGATATATAATAATCTTTATCAATTGAAAAAACCTGTTGCACTCTTTTATGGTGCTGTTTTTTGCTGGCTGCTTGGCGTCTTGGGCCTTTGATCTTGTGCCTGTCAACTTTGTTGGTAAAATCCCCCCCCCCCCACTGTGGTTGCTCAGTGGCCCCCTTACACGCAGTGCCAGATAAGAGATCATCGCCATTCCACAAGCAACATTCCGTTAACATTGCTCAGTTTCTTACAGCGAAACCACGCGGAAGCAAACCCGAGTTGTAAACACGCTTAAATGCCCAATGGCAGGCAGGGGACGCTGGGAGATGTAGACACTTGGAATGACACTGAAAGACGGGATTGGGAACATGTGGATCAGAGAGCCAACGCCAATGTTGCCCTGGCTCTCTGGGCATGATGCGTCACTGGAGGTCGGAGCTTGAGACTAACAATGGAGCGGCAGCCAAATGAGAGAGCACGCGTCCACCATTAAGATGGAGCGATGAAATCAGCTGATGCGTAGGAGCTCAGTTGCATCACGTGGCCATGGGAGATGGTGGCGGTTTGGGGAGTCCTTCGTCCAGCAGTGAATAGAGCATGGAGTGCGATGATGGTGGTGGTGAGATTGTGCACCTCCTTGGCATCACCCTCCTCTCCGCCCGCGTTGGCCGAGTAGAGCAGCAGGTAACCTGTAGCACCCGGGGACGCCTCCCACGCGACGCGCATGCTGCTGTGCGTTACGTCAAAGATCCGCAGGTCCCGAATAGGGGGCAGGTCCACTGTAGACACACACACACACAAACATAGTACGTAGTACACACACACAGTCCACACACATAGTACATACACACATAGTACACACACACAGATAGTACACACACTGGACACACACACACGGTACAGCCACACACTCGTAATGGGAAGTTCGTCATGCAGCAGTGGATTGATCGTCACTCATGGAAAGGAAAATGTCACGGGAGGAAAACTCACGGGTGGAGTCGTGGTGGGGGGGGGGGGGGACTAACTGGTTGAGTCGTGGGGGCGGGGTGGGGGAGGGACTCACGACTCACGGCTGGAGTCGTGGGGGGGGGGGGGAGGACTCACGGGTGGACTCAGAGCCACGGAGGGCCTCGCTTGCCGCGCTGGCGTAGACGCCGAACACGGCCACCTGGTACTCGGAGGCCGTCAGGAGGTTCTGCAAGACGGCCGAGTTGGCTGAGCCGTCCACCACCACCTGCAGGAAGCGAGCCACGGGTAAGCGAGCCACGGGTAAGCGAGCCACGGGTAAGCGAGCCATGGGTAAGCGAGCCACGGGTAAGCGAGCCGGGACGAGCACACGGATGCACGAGCACACAGACAGAGATCCCGCGTGCAGCCCCAAGACTGTTGGGGCTGGGGCTGTTAGCTGGCACCTGTGCAGGCCGGCACGGCACACGGGGCATTGGGTGGCCAGAACCACGCCTGGCCGCCTTTGTCTCCAGAGTGGTGATGTTTAAGTAATGCACCAGATACTTATTTGAGGTTAAGTTGACCTAGGGAGGCCTAGGAATGGTTCAGATGGGCGGGAATTGAACTTGGGCCATGGGTTTCATCTTGAAACATGCTAACCACTACACTACCGCTTTCCAACACACACACTCGTGCTTGCATCGACACCTGCATACAAAAATTAATAAGCAAAGTCTACATGTGCATGTGTATTTGGGATGTCCTCCTGGACATCGGGTAAATGTATACATATCTGTGTGTGCATGCGTATCTACGTGTGTGTGCACATGTGTCCGAGTGGGGAGCTGTAGTACAGTGGTTAGCGCAATGCGCGACGAGCCCGGCGACCCAATTTTGATTTTAGCTCACGGCCAACATCGGCAACGAATATCTGAACCGGTCCCAGGTCAACTCGGCCTGAAGCATCGGCCCTGGGGCGACAAAGGCAGCGCCGGCCATGGTGCCGGCCACCCCGCCCACTCGTGCGCCGTGTCGCCCTTCATAGGCGCTCGCTGACGCCACTTGCCGCGACGGCCTGCGTGGGCTACGCAGGGAACCTTTTCCACACCTCGTCAGGCTGGCCGCCCTTGGTGGGGTAGAAGACGACGCGGTACATGAGCACGCGGCCCGGTGCGCGTGTCCAGGACACGCGGAAGCTCGTGGTCGTGATCTCCGAGGTCACGAGGTCACGCGGGGCCTGGGGGCCGGCATCGGCAATGCTCGCCGCAGCTACGCCCACGGTGCAGGGCGAGCCACCAAGTACGCACACACGCACGCACACGTGTACACACACACACGTACACACACATACGCATGCACGCACGCGTAAACACACACATGCGCGCACAAACGCACATACGTACATGTACACACGCACGTACATGTATGTACACGTACACACGCACGCACGCACACACCCAAGCACGCATGGGCATACCCGCACACACACGCACACACACAAGCGCAGCCGCACACGCGCACACACACACGCACACACGCACTCACGCAGGCGGGAGGTACGCACATCCAAACATACACGCGCAGACACGCACACGGACACACGGATGTAAGTACACGAGAACAGATAGGAATGCACTGACATACAGTTGAACTCACTACCTTGTGTCCTACCCCTCAGCTACAGCCCCTCCAACTTGTCTTACCCCTCAGCTACAGCCCCTCCACCTCATGACCTACCCCTCAGCTACAGCCCCTCCACCTCATGACCTACCCCTCAGCTACAGCCCCTCCACCTCGTGTCCTACCCCTCAGCTACAGCCCCTCCAACTTGTGTCTTACCCCTCAGCTACAGCCCCTCCACCTCGTGTCCTACCCCTCAGCTACAGCCCCTCCACCTTGTGTCCTACCCCTCAGCTACAGCTTCTCCACCTCATGTCCTACCCCTCAGCTACAGCCCCTCCACCTCGTGTCCTACCCCTCAGCTACAGCTTCTCCACCTCATATCCTACCCCTCAGCTACAGCCCCTCCACCTCGTGTCCTACCCCTCAGCTACAGCTTCTCCACCTCGTGTCCTACCCCTCAGCTACAGCCCCTCCACCTCATGTCCTACCCCTCAGCTACACCTTCTCCACCTCGTGTCCTACCCCTCAGCTACAGCCCCTCCACCTCGTGTCCTACCCCTCAGCTACAGCTTCTCCACCTCGTGTCCTACCCCTCAGCTACAGCTTCTCCACCTCATGTCCTACCCCTCAGCTACAGCTTCTCCACCTCGTGTCCTACCCCTCAGCTACAGCTTCTCCACCTCATGTCCTACCCCTCAGCTAGAGCCCCTCCACCTCGCGTGTCCCCCCTCGCTGTCCCCAGCTCCCCGTGGCAGGGCACTCACCGACGATCTCCCGCTCCTGCTCGCTGACGCGCGCGCACACCGTCTTGGTGAGGCTGCCCACGATGGAGCTCATGGCTGCGAAGTCGGCCACGTTATGCACGTGCATCTCGTCCGGCTCCGACGCGATCTCCTTCAGCTCCGCCTCGTCCGCTTCCTTCACGCCTACACACGCCCACAACGACATATATACTCGATGTGGTGTGCTGCGTGCGAAAATATTCTCCAGGTCACTGTGTAGACTGGAGTAGGTGGCAGGTGGCTAAGAAGCACAGTCGCAGCTATAGTGACATGTATACTGGATGCGGTGTGCTGTAATTTTTCTCGGGGTCGTTTGCGTTCACCGTGAAGGTTTTCACTTGTAACAATCTTTCTGTCAGAGGGTGGATATTAAAGGTCCCAGTGACGTCGCTTTAAAACATTCAGCGATTTTGTGCCGGCAACACGGTCCAATGATAAATGTCACCGCTAATTACTCGACTGGGAAACGCGTAACTGCCTGCCGCAAACACTCAGCAGCACCCTCCTGAAAAAGAGTCTTGAGACTCAGTGAGGCTTTCCTGGGTAAAATAATCGTAATAACAATGAAACCGGAACATGCCGGAGCGCAATGCTAAAAGCCATTAGTGTCAGCAGCGAAAGCACAAAGGCTCGCTTCATGGTTTAACTAAGGAAAGGATAAAGTTTTGCACCGCGAGGGCGGCTGCTGGGCCAGCAGCGCTCCTCCCGGAGCTGCCAGCCGTGACGTAACACCACGCGTGCGCCGGAATGCAGCCAGGGAATACAGGAGCGGCGGCATGGGAGGGGGGTCGCCTTTCACTCCGCCGACCCTTGCGTTAACCCTAAAACCTCAGCCACGTCAAGCAGCCATTCTACCAGACGGACCGTTTCCTCAAACAATCTGTTCAACCACCACACTGCAGTACACAATGCTTCCCTCCCTCTCTCCTCCAGAACACCACGATCTTGAGGTCCCTTCACGTGACCAGCTGTCACATCCTCCAAGCGTCGAGCTGATGTAACGCATCTCGGCGTCCTTGTCGACGTTGAGGCGACATTTGCCGCTCGCATCAGGCGTTTGACCGGACGGTGCTTCTAGCAACTGCTCACCGGCCGTCGTGCACCGCCAGCCAGGGTGGCTGTCCACGCGACGCAGTGCGCAGCGGCGGCCTCAACGGGCCACGATCGACGCCGTCTATGATCCGCACCCCACGGTGACCCTGGCGCTGCGGCTGCTGCTGCTAGACATGAATACAAACCTTGTGCTGTGATACGGCCAGCCCAGCTTCACTGGGGTCTCCGGTCAGATGGTCACTTTGTGTTCGAGGCCCATCAGCTTTGTGTTCGAGGCGTGTTAGACCAGAGGACGCCAAAAGGCGTCCCATGATGTAAGCTGCTCACCCTGAGCTCTCATTACTCTGATAGTGAAATGTCTTTGTGCTGTACGCCTATTGGCGTCCTCTGGTCTAACACCGTTTGAGACTAGGCTCGAAAGAAAGATGTCTCTGGTGTGGACCAATCAGTTTCAAAGACAATGCTAATATTTCGATTTAAAGCTTTCGTGACTGCAGGGATTCATCTTCTTGGTTCTTTCGGTAAAGTCACGTAGAAGGGAAATAATAAAATAATAAAAATAAAACATAATAAAATAATTCTCACGACGTTTTGGCCACAACGCAAGTAGCCGTCCTCAGGTGAAGAACAGGTCTGTCGGAAAGACAGCGTCTGAATGGGCACCACCAGGCTTGGCAGCGTATATTTACCTTCACCTGAGGACGGCCACTTGCGTTGTGGCTGAAACGTCGTGAGAATTATTTTATTATGTTTTATTTTTATTATTTTATTATTTCCCTTCTACGTGACTTTACCTAAAGAACCAAGAAAATGCTAATATTATTAGAGTATGTTTTTTGTTTGCATTCTGACCACAAGTATTGTGGTTAATGCACACATGATTCCTCGTAAAAGGTTTCAGTTTGGTGTTTTAACATCTTAACACCTGTTTTGTTGCCAGAAAAAAGGGGAAAACCTATTCTCATATTTTGGTACACTGGCAAAGGAGGTCCCATGATGAAGTTTAGGTCATCGTGTAATTAAGTTTACGTCTGCTTTGGCATGACGATGAACACTCTGCAGGGCATATGCACGTTGTGCCCCGAGAGACCAATTCAGAAGCAGCTCTGCAACGTCATATTTTGGGAGCTGTTCTCTGTCACAAGGTGATACACTGCTCACTGCAGAGTTCTGAATGAAACGTCCTCGTCACATGACGATATGAACACCACGGACCGACTGCCATTGCTGCCCAGCTCAGCGAGTCAGTAGTGTCCTGATCCATGGGGAGGGGCAATGGGGGCAATCAACCCCTCCCCCCTTGAGACCCAGAATAATCTATAACAGGATATCACTTTAGGGCTATCCCAACCAACATTGCATTACCTCGCTCATCGGGAAGCACACACAGAGCTGATGACTCAGACATGAGGGAAGAGGGAGGGGGGCGTGGCTCTGCCGGACTTGCTGCTGCCCAGCGTCTGGAATGTTTAATCTGAGGGATTGGTTGTATCCACCGAGGCGAGGGACGTGGGGAGAATGGGATGAGGCTTCTGTGGAACCGTGGAGCTGAGGGGGGATAACCTGCTCGCACAAGCAAAGGACAAACCCCAGGGACTCAAACCTTTCCGGGCGGTCGGTTGCAACATTCGAAGCAGGATGCTCGACCAGAAGTGACCCTAATCTATCAGAACACAGGACTCTCCTCTGTGCCTTGGAGAGTCCCATCCATCTCTTCGCGTAGCTAACAAGTGGGAGCTCTGACCCGTACGGAGGAGCACAGACATTGTGAAGGCTTGAGAGATGCTCACGAAAGAGGGTTACATAAGAGCCCGCTTAAAATAATCATCGCTAGGCTTGGCATTCCAAACGCACGGCATCACAGGTATTTACCAGCTCGGAGTGCTGTCGGTGAGTGAGAGAGAAGCGTTGCAGCAGTGACAGAAAACCTCGCCCGACAGCTAAACCATGAGAGGCAAATAAATCCTCGCCACAGACAACAGAGCGGCCAGAGCACCGCTCTGCGGGAGGGAGCCCCATTTGTGGCCTGGGCTGCTGCTGCTGCATCCTAGAGACAAACCTGGAGCTCGATATGCATGGCCACTCACTCCACTCACTCCACTCACTACTCTCCACCGACTCCGCTCCACTCTGAGCCATCAAATTAGGTTTCTACATGGGGCGGAGCTCGTGAATCAAACGAGAGTGAAATTCAGTGGTAAATCCTCCCCGGATGGCCCCAGGCGTTCGTCTGGTGCCACTCAAGATGTAATGAACACGCATCTGGACTTGTCCAGGCGTGCGGGACTTTCTCCCATCGATGGTGACACACTTGCGTAAAAGTAGCCTGTTCCTCTCTTTTCCCAGCTTAGGGTGCGCAGGAGGCCAGCAGACATCTCTAGATATCCGAACACTTGACTCAAGGTCCTTTTCTACAGCACAGCCAGTAACACCGCTCTGTGTACCTGGAAGGAGCACAAAGCCCTCCTGTAGATAACTCACTGCACCAGCTGCTTACACGAGCTCGCCCATCAAGACTACACTGCACTGACGTCATCTTCCCGTGCTGTCGACGTTCAAAAGTGGACAAGCTAAGCGTGTATGGAAGCACGTGCACTCATCCATGCTTGTGTACAGTTACACACACAATCAGAGTGTCACGATCCCTTGAGACAATGTGCGCCCCAGAGCGCTGCGGTCATGACCTCATGCGGTGGCTGCGGTCGTGACCTCGTGCGGTGGCTGCGACTGTGACCCCCCAAGGTGGTTGTGGCCGTGACCCCGCGCGGTGGCTGCTCACCGATAGCGAAGAGCTCGACGCCAGCGTCCTTGAGGCTGCGCGCGGGCCCCTTCACACCGTCCTGGGACTTGCCGTCCGTCACCAGGATCCCGATCTTGGGGATGCCGGGCCGTGCTCCCGCCTTCACCGTGAAGCTGTTTTGGAGGATGTAGGAGAGCGCCAGGCCTGCCCCACAATCACCACCACCGCCGCATCACCCCCCAACCCGCCACAGAAACACGAGACTACAGTCAGTAACGGATTCGGCAAAGGACCAAATGGAGCAGGGCCCTCAATACAAATCAGGAATAGGAACGTGTGAGCACGTGCCTGTGCGTGTCTCTGTATGTAGCGTGGGCAGCGGTAGTGGAGCAGTTGGCGCATTGTGCTACAAACTCGGCCACCCGAGTTCGATGCCCGCTCACTACAAACACCAATGACGTTTTATGAAATGGTCCTGGGCCTCCCCCGAGGTTGGCACAGCTTCAAATGAGTAAGGTACCTGGTGCGGTGTGTAAGCATTCCCACTAGGGAGACAAAGGTGGCCGAGTGTGGTGCTGGCCACCCACCCCCTGGTGTGCCATGCCGGTCTCCGAAGGTGCTTTCTAAAAGGGCTATATGGGAGATATTTGTGTTTGTGTGAATGAGAGCGTGTGGAAGTGCGCCGCTGTGACTCCCACCGGTGAGGGTGTTGCCCCCTTTGTAGGGCAGGCCCCTGATGGCCTGCACCACGGCCCCCTTGGTGGGGTACGAGTTGAGGTTCCACTCGGTGCGTGGGTCCCCGCTGTACTGCACCAGGCCTGTGGGAGAGAAAGTGCCATTTCAATTATGGCTCGTACACCGTAACCACAACCAACAACCGTTTTCCGAATCAATTGCCAGTTATTACACCACAGTTGATTTTAACAGCTACAGATACACGTCACTCAACGGATTATCGGTTTATTTTCTGGACTCATCGGTTAACAAAAAGTCTCAACCCTCTTCCCACGTGTGCCGCTGGATGGGAGGTGTGGTAGACAGGGCGTGGCGAGCCCATCGACATCATTAGCCATGCCACGCTCTGCGTGGCTCGCAAGGGGTTTCCCGCCTTCTAGAGGCAGGATGTGGGGTGGGGGTAAAATTGGTAAAAAATGTCGATGAATCGACAGCAATGATATTGCGATGTGGATTGAGGATTTTAAAAAAAAAATTTGAGCAATTTCTGCGCCGGTAGATGGATTCGAATAGATCGAACACGAATCGGCTGCTGTTCTTCTCGCGCAGGTGATGACGGCGACTCATCCTCCAGAGACGAGGAAGCACCATAGCCCACAGAAGTTTTACTCTATGGCCGTAGTGGCGGTGGTGGCGGCAGTGGTGGCGGCGGTGCCGGCAGTGGTGGCGGCGGTGCTGGAGGAGGATCGCACCGACGCGCGTGCGGCCGGCGCCCACGTCGAAGGCGTGCACGAGCGCCTCGAGGAACTGGCGCACGAGGCGGAAGTTGTGGCGCCCGATGCTCCACGAGCCGTCCAGCAGCAGCACAATGTCAGCGTGTGGCGCCGAGCACGCAAAGCGCCCGCCTGCGCCAGGGCAGAGCGCACACGAGTACACACACAAAGACAGGCAGGCTCACACGCAGGCATGCACACGAGCGGTCTGTGAAGTCTGCCCAAATGATTCTGCACCGCCGTTGTTTTTGCGCCGTCTTCTATTTTCTTCATTACTGCACTTTTATGTTTTCGCTTTTGACATTTTGGTGACCCAATTCGCTCTTGCAAATTAGACCCCAAACCTGATCTCCTGAGCTTTCACCTGGTCACACCAAATAAGTACAGAACTACAAATTGTGAAACCTAAAATCGGCCAAATTGTATTGCATTTCAAGATGTTGTGTTGAGCTCCCCGTGCGATGTTCTGTGCACCTCACGGTCGGTTTAGACAATATTCAAATGTCTGGATGACTGGTACTGCGATGGATGAACTGGGTGCAGATTGTAAGTGAAGCAACCTCAATGCAGCAGACTCATCATGGATGCATTGTGCTGAGTAGAGACATTGTACCGCATTCCCAACTGCACAAACGTGAAGCAACTTGTATTTTGAGCTGGAGACAGGTATCCCTATCCTGCATGAGAATGCGCTAGGAAAACCATGGGCTCGTGAATGGGCCCGTGAATTAATTCAATTTCATGAGAAAAGGGGCACTCTGAATGCAATGCATGCAGACATGACAGGCAATATGAGGCATGCAATTCACAGATTTGATTTGACCAAGAGTTGTATACAAACACAACAACAAACAAATATTTGACCATTTAAAATAAGCACAAAAGGGTAGAATGTCATGCGATTGATGTTGATGGCATCGTGTGATGGTCTTGTTTGTATAGAGCAATGGTGCAAAGTTGCGTGTGCAATGTGTGATAATGTGAGTGTGCGATGTTGTGCCTGTGTGGGGTGCGGCGGTGTTGTGTGTGTGTATGCGGTACCCGACAAACGTGCAATGCTGTGTCTGCGGTGGGCCTGTGGTCACCGCATGAGCGAGCTGCTGCTGTTGCTGCTGCTGCTGCTGTTACTGCCATTCCGCTCCGCGCTGATGACAGCGGTGGCCATGCATGGGGGAGCGGGGTGGTGGCGGTGGTGGTGGTGGCGGGGCCGAGTGGAGGTACTCACTGGTCAGGCGGTGGGGCCATGCGGTTAGAACGTGTGCCACCGTGGTGTGCGCATAACCAAGGCGACGGCACCGATCGGCCGTGCGCGAGGAAACAACGGAAAATTGGGGTTTAAAAAAGAAAATACACGCCCGCTGACACACGCGACAGAAATAAAATCACACGCGCGTCATCGCGTTTATTGTTCCCCAGACACTCGGCAGAAATGTACAATTGGCGCAAGCGTGCGGTCATTTCTCGCGTCAGGGTCAGACGTCCACTGGGGCGCAACGTGGGGTCACTTGCTCGGTTTTTAATTGTTGCTGACGCTCTCACCCGTGGCACGCATGCACTCATGCACACACCGACGCACGCACGCACGTTTATTCTAGTCGCGACACGTTATGCGCATGCGTGTAAGGATCACAGCGTGAGGACTTCAGTTAGGGTACAAAGACGTGCAGCCCGGCAGACCGCTGGGTAATGTGCGGTTAGTGGAGCACCTATCAAGGCCAAACAAAGACACAGACGGACACACACGCGTTACATTAATGCAACACATGCAGTACATGCTGTTACTCAAGAACAATCCCTGTTCAAAGCGTCAACGCGATCTGTTAAAGTGCGCAGAGGAAAAAACGACTCGGCTGAAAGGCAGCGTTTTGCTCGCACCGCCATTGCCCGATTTAAATTGCTCCGGACTTCATCACAGAGTTTGAAAGACTCAGCGCTGCATGCCCAATCCCTGGGGGCGTGAGTCAAGCTGGCATCACTGGACACACCGCTGGATCACACTGGCCTAAAATAAGGTCAGAGATCTCTTTCGATGAGAAAATACACGTCATATATACTGCTCAACACGAGCCATTAATGCTTTGATATTTGCGCCTATCTGTGTGCCGTTTGTCTTTTGGCGCCCTTTTGTCTCAGACTGGTGAGACAAGACCATAAGGAGTCTGTCCCTGGTTTAAGCCTTTCAATTTTAAGGACAATGCAAACATTATCAAAGAACGTTTGTATGTTTTACCACAAGTACGTGTGGTTAATGCAGACTTGGATCGTGAAGCTGGCTGTGAGAACCTCCTGTGGGTTAGACACGATGCCTCACTCAAGGCAAGAGTGCAGCTGTTCAATACATTATGCAGCCTATTCAAACGATTCCCCTGACAATGCTGCATATTCCTGCGATAAATTCCCATGGTCCAGCCCGAGGTGCAGGCCGCGGTCCGGGCCCTGGGTTTACCTGAGGGCTCCGGCTCCATAGTCGGTGGCTCCGGCTCCATGTCGCCAGTCGAGGCCTTCCCCTCGAGGCCCAGGCTCTCCCCATCGGCAAAGATGGCGTGCACGCTCAGCACGTACGCCGTGTCAGGCCTGCACCGTAGTGCCGGAAAAACACTCGGTGAGAAACACTCACGCCAAAACTGCCACCGTCGGCTCCATGCGACGGTGGACAGCCGCTGACCCCCTCCAAACCCCCCTGCTCCACCTATGACCCCCTCTCCCCTCTTACCGGAGGTCATCGATAACGGCCGTAGAGTCGTGCGGCCCGACGATCACCTCACGAGGCAAGGCCGCGTCCTCGTCTTCGGCAGCGTAGGCCACGCGGTACGCCACCACGGGCCCTGGCGCCGGGCGCCACGACGCACGCAGGCTGCTCGCCCATGCATCCGTCACGCGGAGGTCGCGCGGGGGTCGGAACTTGACCGCTTGAAGATGGGGAGGGGGGGGGAGGGCGCAGACGTCATCAAACCACCTCGACAATGACGACGACGACGATTTCGACGGTGGCGGTGGTGGATGCAACGGAGGCGCGGTCACGTACTAGGCACGGTGGAGAAGCGGCCCTTGATGGGCTGGCCCTCCCCGGAGCGGTACACGGGGTACACCAGCACGTCATAGTTGGTGTTCTGCCGCAGGCGACGCAGCGGGATGGTCGTGGCATCGCCGGGCACCTTGAGCACCACCGCCTTGCCGGGCCCGCTGGCGGCACGGAACGATAAACGGTACTGCGTAACGGCGCCGCGGGCAGCGCTCCAGAGCACGCGCGCGCTCGCCGGGGTGATGTGCGAGAAGCGGAGCGCGCGTGCCTCTGCCGAATCTGTGGAGGGAGAGACGCCCGTCGCGGAGACGGAGCGACGAGATCAGATAGCGTACGAGAGCTCAGGAATATTGCTCCGCGGGACCGCGAGTGGTGACGGTGGCGGCCTAGGGAGGGCTTCATCCAGCAGTGGATTGACGGTAGTAATTTTATTGAGCCCAGAGTGGAGTCTATACCACCTGACCAGGATTTGAACTCGCGAACTTCCGATTGAGGCGCCCACTCTTCCGCCCGAGACATCTGGCGGGTCCCGCACAACGTCATCATCAGTTGGCTGTCATTTTGGCGCAGAGCCCAAATTCTCCTTTAGGCAATTTCGCTTCAAAGTACTTGGCCTGAATTCCCCAAGTGAGAATTCAGGCCAAGCAGCAATACACCAATCAGATATGTTAAAAGACTTTAGGAATTTTTTCTATCACTTTTGATTTAACACTCACGGTATTAACTTAACTTAATCAGAAATGCCATCTTGGCCAAATGAGCATTGAGGCATTGGCATTCATCTCCTCTTTAAAATCCTACAGATTCAGCGGTGAGAATTCCACATTACTATGACAGGGACGTGTCTATGCAGGACACGTTGTGACAGTAACGGACAATGCCCATTGGTTGATACTAACGACGAAGTGACGACCAACAGGACATCTACCACGAAGATGGAGCGATAGAATGACTCGTATGCAGGAGCGAGACGGAGTGGTGCATTACAGCATTGAGAGACGATGATGGCCTGGGGAGCTCTTCACCCGACAGTCTAAGGGAGCTACATGGGGAACCTTTGCCTTTGTACGAATGTGAATGCAAAAACTACGTTAGGATAACGTTGTGGGTCTGACATGCAGGCTCAAAGGCTTGGCAACGCTGAGTCAGGGCTCCCAGCATGGGACCCGACACTCAGCACCCCACCCGTTGCGCTTTCTCATTGCATTACAAACGACGTCACAATTGGTTCCCTGCTACGACATCCAGCCCTGCCGTGTGGCATCATCCCCTACGCTGCGGCTCTCGCAGCTAACGAAGGCCTGCTCCAGCACAGGAGTCTCCTCCCCGACGTTTACCACTGTCGTCTTGATTTCGCTACTGCGCAAACTACTTTTTAAAGTAAGAAATCTTCACGCGGCCACATTGCCAGGACATACTGCCGTCACCCCCCACACCAAATCCGGCTCGACTGCCGAAGAGAAAATATCAAACTCGAGGACACGATCGCTCACCCGCATGTCGTCCATCGCGAGCGACGCGGGATGAGGCGCATTCCGACTGGCGGAACAGAAAACGCTCCAGGGACAATCGCACCAGACGTGGTGGAATGCGCCGCTCGATAGCGAGCCAGAGAGTGAGAGCCAGAGAGTGAGTGAGAGAGCCGGAGAATGGGAGAGAGAGCGGGAAAGTGAACGTGATACTTTTTAACTCTAGTAGCAACACAAATCCATAACTTTACCGCAATCACGAATACTATACGTGTACATTTATTTTACAAAATATAGAAAACTTACAAGAGGGAGGGTAGGAGAGGGTTTGAGAGAGTGGAGAGAGTGAGAGACAGTTGGAGAGAGCAGGAGGGAGAGAGAGCCTGGGTAGGTCTGGATGTCACAGTGGTTGTGTGATTTACGCTGCTGGTCAGCAAATCTTCACAGCCATCTCAAAGTCAACAAGCGCTAAATGGTGCACTTCGCGAAACTCAAGTACGGCTTGGATTTCACTTTTTGCACAGGCAGGGAACGCGTGTGAAACAAAACGTGGTTTACTCGCTGCCAAAAGAATGTCCACGCTCTGGGATATTTTTTTGTTGGTGCCGTTTGGAGCGTGGCTGCACCAGCGTGCAGGACCCCCTTAGCCCCGCTGCCCCCGCCACGTCACCGCCTCCCCATCTGTGAACTTCGCTCTCCAGTACGGTCGCCAAATGGTAAACCGGTAACCATTTGCAGAATCGATAACTGGTGCTAAAAGTCAGGCACCAGCTGTGCCAAAGTCCAAATTGAGACCACAAACATTGCTGTTAGATTGGTGCTGAACATCGTGGTGCTGATCAGTGCACCACGGGAGCTCCCTACGCTTCTCGGATAGAAAACTTAACCAGTATTAACCGTTTTTTTTATTTCTTTCTCACGCGGTTACTAGTGTAGTGTCTTCAAAAATTACTCACACCGACACGTTGTAACATGTCACCTGCTTACACTTTATTCACATAATCTTGCAACAGTTGTAGGCACTCCTAGAGCTATCTATACGGTAACTTCTCCCCACTCTTATCTACCTTTTACCTCGCTTATCCTGCACTCAACGTCTCTGCACGCAGCGTCTCCCCACGCAGCGTCTCCGCACGCAGCAACTCTACACTGCCACCGCTGCCCTCACCTACGCTCCCTCAGACCCGCTCACCCATCTGGCCCGGGCGGGGGGGTCAGCCACCACCCGCCCGGCGACGGCGTGAGGGTTGAGGTCCTGTTGACGGCTGGAGCGGCAGCGGCGAAATGTCTTCACACTTGGTCCCGGGCAACAACTCTCCGCTCCGCTCACGCACACGCCCTTATATTCAGCTGCTAATTATCCGAGACCTCTCACGCGTTTCTTTAAGCTCTCACCAGGCTGGCGCCTGTTGGCCCATCAATCAACCCTCATCTCCCGTCTCCCTGGCAACACCTCCGGTCTCAGCGTGCACAACCGGTCGACCCCGTGTGCACCTGCTTCGCCCCTTAACAACTGGTGGTTTGTCCGTGTAAACCTCACGCGCACCTGTTTGCCCTCAGTTGCCCTCGGTTCATTGTGCGCACCGCGTATTTCACTACTCAACACTAGTAATGCGAAAAACGAAACGATTTTATGAGCTCGACTTTTATCTGACAAATCGTGGCGTGGTGCCGGCACCCACCTTCGGTCGTGAAGTTGACGGAGGCGGGAGGGCCCCGCTCGTCGTCGGCGTACACGGGCGTAACGACGGCCTGGTATGCCGTGCCGGGCGTGAGGCCGTCGAGCGCGCCGGATGTCGCCCGCGCCACCGCGTCACGAGCGCCGTGCTCGTCCCCGGCGGCCGAGCGGAACTCAATGCTGTACGCCTCGACGTGGCCCGGCGCTGGTGCCCACGACACCGTTGCGGAGTCTGCCGCCACGTCCGAGGCCTCCAGGAGTGACACCGGCCCCATCTCTGCAAGTGTAACGCCGCAGCCGTGGGGTTAAATCCAAGACGTCCTGGCTGCGACTCGCAAGCGATCTGACCAACCCTGTGTAGCCTTGAGACACCAAGTCTGACCCCTAATTTCGGCTGAAGAAGCCCACGAATAAAATTGTGTCACACAGGTAGTGCTGCCACGGGGTGTACCCGTTCCTAATGTGTTGAAGATGAGATGTGATGATGTGAGTCACTTATCACGTGTAAAGCTCTCCGATAAGATGCCCTGGTGTAAAGGAGGGCGTTTATACCAAAAGAAGCAACTACCACAACAACCACAACAGCGACTCATCGTTTTTGTTGTTGTTATCAATAAAGAGTGACAAAAAAATCCCGGAGTCCTGGATAGAGAGGAGAAAATCAAGGCCACCAGGTCAAGGACAGCGGGCTCCTATACAATGGATACGTGGCCAGGATAGATGGCAGTGACGGATCAAAGGACGGGGGGGGGGGGCTAGACTCCAAGGGTAGAAAGTCGAGTATGAGGCCAGAACATTTTAAACTGAGTAGATGACAGCTGACGAAAGCGGGACGAGTGTCACCACGTCAGCAGAGCGAGACTTGATCAGAATCAGAATCTTTATTCAGACTGGAAGAATCTTATGAGATACAAAGTTCTTATTCACAGATGTCCGGGGCCCACACCTGGCAGCGTGGTGCCCTCCACGGAGGCCCTCTCGCCCTCTCCCGACGCATATTCCGCCATCACGGAGATGGCGTACGTCGTTTCCGGCCTCAAGCCTCGTATCCAAGCTCCCGTGGCATCGGGCCGCAGGATGGCCTGCTGCTCGCCCAGCCCGGGCCCCGCGCCCACGTCCCAGAGCCCGCTGCCGGCCTCCTCCCCCCCCGCGGTCTCCGTCTCCGCCGTCGGTGCCGAGTACCGCAGGTTATAGCGGGCTACTGGGCCCGGCGCAGGGCTCCAGGTGAGGCGCAGGCTGCCCCATGTGGTCTCCAGCACTCGCAGCTCCGTCACGCCGCCCGTCTCTGTGTGCGAGGAGGGGCAAAGAGAGCGGGGATTTGCTGCATGTTGGCCACTGCCTGTCTCTCCCCTCTCATCTCACGATGACGATTTATGATCATTAAGGTGACAACGATGATGGTGACGATGACGATAATTGGTGATGATGACGACGATGATGATTGGTGATGACGACGATGACGGTGATGATGATGACGACGACGATGGTGATGATGATGACGACGATGATGATGGCACTAACTGGTGATGACCATTATGATTGGTAATGGCAATGATTGATGATAACGACGACAATTAGTGATGGCGACGGTGATGACGCCGCGGCCGCCCTCACCGCCCAGCGTCTCCACGTCGGCGACGAGTGGGTCGCTGAGCCCGGTCGCGTACTCGGCGATCACCGTGACGCGGTAGCGCGTGCCGGGCGCCAGGCCCTCGAGCCGCGCGCCGACGAGCTCGCCGCTCACCGCACGCTCCCCACCCGTGCCCTCCGCCGCCCCCGCGCCTCCCTCCAGCGGCGCGTAGCGCACGCGGTAGGAGAGCACGCGGCCCGGCGAGGGGAGCCAGCGCACGAGCACGCTGTCCGACAAGCGCTCCTCCACCTCCAGGCCGCTCGGGGAGCCCCGCTCTGCACACGGAGACGCCCCATGTAGCCGCTTTGCAATCTTGCAATTATAAATCTTTCTCTTGTATGCAATGCATTCTATTCGCGGTATGTTCTTTGTGCTGGTCGGACCGTGTCAATGCATGACCTTGCCACCAAGAACTTCACCAGGTTTTGTTCGTGTTTTTGCTGTAACCAGGTTATAAATGAGTGCTTATTGCCCAAAGGGTTTTACCTGTGCCGCAATAAAACCTAAAACCTAACCCTTTAGCAGCGAGCACCTTTGAAGGCCGGCACAGCGCACGAGGGGGTGGGTTAGATCACGTAAATATATAAATGTGTCGTTAAACCCGCCACCACCCGACACAACCAATTAGTACGGTTAGTAAGGTTTGTCACGTTACTAGTACAGCACACCGGTGTGTTGGAGAGTAAACCCACAACATTTACAATTCGAGTACTTTCCAACACACCAGTGTGCTGTACTAGTAACGAATTGGCATTATTTTTAACGTGACAAACCTTACTAATTGGCTGGATAATATTGGTCGCGAAAGCCTATGTGTTAAACTAAGGGGGTGGGTGGCCAGCACCACGCCCGGCCGAGCTTGTCTCCCTAGTGGCGATGTTTTACACACCGCACCAGGCACTCATTTAAGGCTGAGTCAACCTATGGGAGGCCCAGGACAGGCTCACATATTTGCCACTGTTGTTGGTCATGAGCGCATTCTGAGCACAGCGTGCTGACCACTCCCCACAAGTTTGTGTCCTCGGTGCACGAGCGCCCAGCCACCTCTGCTGCACCCGCCCAGCCAATCGGCCGGAGCCTCGTGTGGGCGGCATAGGGAGTGGTGGCACCGCAGTGGAGGCAGTGGCCGTACCATCGAGCGTGGTCTCCTCAACGGCCCCTGACACAGCCTCGCCCCCGTCGTACACGGCGACGACGTGCACGCGGTAGCGCGTCTCAGGCTGCAGGTCGCTCAGCGCCAGCATCGTCACTGCCGCATCCACCTCGGCCTCCTGCAGGCTCGGCCGCTCCCGGTCTGCGTGATTGAGGCAGAGGTCGCCATCATGATCATCATCACAATCGTCACTATCATCATAATTATCATTATCACCAAGATTACCACCGCTATGGTCGCCACCATCATCACCACCACCACCATCACCACAATCAGCCAGAGCAGGGGGGGGTGGAGGAGGAGATAGGAAGAGACAATGAGCAAGTGGATGAGAAGGCGGAGGAAGGAGGGAGGTAGTCAGGAAGAGGGAGGAAAATGTTGATGGTGGGAGGGAAAAGGATGAGGAGGATGGGGCGATGACGCCCGTCCTCACCCTCATCATCCTCCTCGTCTTCGTCGCTGTCATCTCCGGGCACCAGGCTCCGGTACTCGATGCGGTAGTGCCGCACAGAGGAGCGCGCGGGCGACCAGGACACTCGCAGGCTGCGTGATGACGCCTCCGTCAGCACCACGTCGCCTGGCGGGGTCAGCTCCCCTGAGGCAGCAGAAGGAGAGCCCCACGGCACAGGCAGCACATTCACCCACCAGTTCGCCACCCTCTTCACCCACCAGTCTGCTAGCCTCATCACCCACCAGTCTGCTGCCCTCATTACCCACCAGTCTGCTGCCCTCATCACCCACCAGTCTGCTACCCTCATCACCCACCAGTCTGCTGCCCTCATCACCCGCGAGTCTGCTACCCTCATCACTTGCCAGTTCGCTACCCTCAGCACCCCACACACCAGGGTCACCAGCTCTCTGGGTTGGACCCAGACAGGGTGGGAGTGGTGCGTGGGTGGCAAGGAATTGATTTGTTCAAGGTCTGGTAGCGGTGTTGAACTCTACCATATAATACTGCACTGCACAGTTTGTGATCATAGACCTGGTGGGAATGGCTATATACATTCAGGATTGGTCTATAGTGGTCTATAGTTATCTATGTTAGTCTGTGTCTCTATGCGAGTCTGTGTGTCTCTACATTAGTCTGTGTGTCTCTATGCGAGTGTGTGTGTCTCACCTCGTCCGTGGTCCTCGGTGGTGCTCTCGGTGACGACGAGCGGCTCGCTGGAGCGCTGGCCCGACACGGCATAGATGCTGACCTGGTACTCGGTGTCGGGCTGCAGGCGCGACAGCTGCACGTGCGTGGCGCCCCCGGGCGCTGTCGCCTCGCGCCGCGCGGTGCCCTCGTCGTCGCCCACAGGCTGGTAGAACACACGGTAGCTCGACACCTCGGGGCCCGGCGCGTCCCAGCCCAGGCGGATCGAGTCGCCCGTCCGTTCCAGCGTGCGCAGGTTCTGGGGAGGTAGGATTTCTGTGGGGGGCGGTGAGGTGGGTGGGGGGGGGGGGCAAAGGGTGGGGGGGGATAGTGAGGGGAGAGATGTAGAAACGAGACAATGGCGGTGATCTTAAGGGTTCGCAATCGGTTTCATTTGGGCAATCGTGATAAGCTGCTGGCGATTCCGCGGGATCGCTGGCGATTGCGGTCGACGGCAGGCGACCTTGGCCGATGGCGGTCGGCCGCAAGCGACGTTTGGTGACCGGGGTCACTCACGGCTGGTCTCTTCCTCGATGCGCGCTTGCTGCGCCTCCACGCCGGCACACATCTGGCCGATGACGACGCCCTGAGACGACTCGAGCTGCTCGAACCCCCGCACGGAGAAGACGTGCGTGGAGAGCGGCGGCGACGCCACCAGACGCAGCTCGTTCTTGTTCGCTTGGGCCACGCCTGACGCAGAGAAGCGACGGGAAGGCGGTCAGCGGAACAAACTCATTTTAATGGCACGAAGATCGAGATCAAATGAGCTCGCACACAGCAGCAGTAGTCATTACCCACTCCCAGCAGACTAATGCCGGTAGCAGGTAAATGGGTGAGTGAGAGAGTGTATGAATTCATGAACCAGCGAGTCGTTGAGCGAGCGAGTGGTCGAGCGAGCGAGTGGTCGAGCGAGCAAGTCGTTGAGCGAGCGAGTGGTTGAGCGAGTGAGCAGTTGAGCGAGCGAGCGGTTCAGCGGGAAGGCGAGTGCTCGCACCGATGGCGAAAAGCTCGACGCCGGCGTCGCGCAGCTCCTGTGCGTGCTCGGCGACGTCGGCGCCGTCGTCGGCCGGGCCATCGGTGATGAGCACGGCGAGCTGCGGCACGCGGCGCCGCGCACCGCCGCCCTCCGCCGATGCCGCCGTGAGCACCGAGGCCAGGGTGAAGCGCAGCGCCTCGCCTGCGTGCCGTCGCAACAATGGCAACTACAACGTTACCAACAGCAGCAACAGCAACATTACCAACAACAGCAACATTACGAACAACAGCAACAACACTTTAACACGTAGGCTGTCGCGACCAATATTATTGATAATAAAAGTAGAAATGCGTCGTAACCCTCCACCACCCGGCACAGCCAATTTGTAAGGGATTTGTCACGTAAACAAAACACCAAATAGTGACTACTTCAGCCCACCGGTGTGTTGGAGAGTAAATGTTTTCGATTAAAATGTTGTCGATTTACTAACACAAAAACCTTTGCTATTATTACGAGTAACAACATTACCAAGAGCAGCAACGACATTACCAGCAGCAGTAACAACATTAACAGCAACAACATTAACAGCAACAACATTACCAACAGCAACAACATTACTAACAGCAACAACATTAACAACATCAGTAACAACATTAGCAACAACAGCAACAACATTACCAACAGCAACAACATTAACAGCAATAACATTACCAACAGCAACAACATTAACAGCAACAACATTACCAACAGCAGCAACAACATTAACAACAGCAGCAACAGCAAGGCCGCCACCCTAGGAGGACAGCGGGCACAGATCACGTGCCCTCAGGGCTCCGGGAGCCGACGGGGCTGTGCCCCTCCTCCTCCTCCTCCCAGGCGAGGCCAAGGGGGTCTGGACAGAGTCTCAGGGCACCACCGGGGGCCCCCTGGGGTCAGGGTCGGCATGGACCCAACTCGACAGGTGGCACAAGCAAAGAGTTGCTACGAGCGAGCCAAGAGACTCGCGCATCTTGACGTTAAGGGCTAAACAAAGAGCCATACGATGTCAAACCAACATCCCACTGCAGGATAATTACCTCTAAATGACACAATTGGGATTTACACAGTAGCAGCAGCAGCAGCAACATCGTGGCCCCTGCTTATTGCAAATACTTGGCAGCACCCTCTTGAGAAGGGAGTGTGGAGACTCGGTGAAATGCTCCTGCGTAAACACGAGCACTCACGTGAATAACTACAAAATTAAGTTAAGATGAACATCGTGAACTTCCCCAATTAACGTAAAACGTCGGGCCAACGTTGAACCATAATATTGGTCGCGAAAGCTTACGTGTTATACATTGAACCAACAGTTCCAACCACAAGCCAACGTTTGTCCAACGTTGCGTGTTTACCAGGCGAATGGTTGCCTGGGGCCCTGGACATCTCCCGTAGTCAACGAAGGGTGGGGGGGGGGGGGGGGCCCGGGGCGACCGTGGCACCGCTCACCCGTGTTGGTAGCGCTGCCACCCTTGAGTGTGACGGCGCGCAGGGCCTTGTAGATCTCCGCCTTGCTGCGGTAGCGGTGCAGCGCAAACTCGAGGCGCGCGTCGCCCGAGAATTGCACAAGGGCGACGCGCGCACGGTCCGGCCCCAAGGTGAAGGCAGAGACGAGTGCCGACACGAACGCCTTGACGCGCTGGAAGCTGGCGCGGCTCACACCCTGCGAGCCGTCCACCACGAACACTAGCTCCGCGGGCACGTCCGGCGGGCAGCCTTGGTGGGAGAAATGGGGAGGTGGTGAGAGGGATGGGGAGGTGGTGACGGACAGGGAGGTGGTGAGGGACAGGGAGGTGGTGAGAGGGATGGGGAGATGGTGAGAGGGATGTTGAGATGGTGAGAGATGGTGAGATGGTTGGAGAGACAGGAGAGGTGGTGAGAGGGACGGGGAGATGGAGGGGTTGGCTTCACGTGCACGCGTCAAGGCCAGCTAATCATTCCCGTGGTGCTGAGCACGTGTTCTCACGGACGCCCGAGTCGACACGCCATGCATGATACTCCGCCACGTTTCAGCTGCGGACTCGCCTCGTGTCTCTCACCGCCACGTGACCCCAATTTGCCTCCACTGCCCACAACTCCTCATCTCCCACCTCCTCCTCTGTGGCCGGCTTCTTTTTGCTAGATGCTGACCTCGTCTGCTCCTTCATAAAGCCACTGTCTCCTCTCCCTGACCGGCAGTGCGGACTGTGACCTCATCAACCTGTTCCTGAGATTCCTCTTCCCACCACCTCACTCGTAAAATAGAAATGTTCCCCGTATAGCCTGTAACAGACTCTTGGTGCAAGTGCTGTTAGCAAGGACCTATGAAGGCCGGCACGACACACAAGGCAGGGTGGGGGGGGGGGGGGGGGGGCAGCACCACACCAGGCCGCCTTTGTCCCCCTAGGTGATTGTGAGGTATTATAAGGGTAAGGTGAGGAGGGTGAGCTAAGGAGGCTGCCGTGGTTGAGGTGAAGTAATATCTGTACCGGTCCTGGGCCCTCAATTCTCCAACCTGCGCTGACGAGAGTTGTGATCTACGGACGAACAACCCCCTTAAGTGGCATGGCGAGTCCATCAATAGGTGAGGATTCCACATTACTGTATTAACCACGGAGGCAAAATTAAAGAAGAGTAATCTCACAATGTCCTGCATTGATTCTGCTCCCCATCCCCGTGGGATGGCCATCGGCAAGAGCCAAGACCCGGACCGGGCCGAGCGGATGTAATGGACCGGGGTTCGCGAATCGGCAAATCGCACGCCACTCAAGAGCAGCGGTGGCAGATGGCTCCGTGACCGCGAGGACATCGCGGCAATCCGCGCCGAGTCTCCCCCAGGCAGAGCACGCGGCCAACCGGCCCCGCCTCCCCTCCCCCCTTCACCCCAAACTCCACAAACTCACATCTCCCACCCTCGCTCTCCCCTCTCGCCTCCTCCTCCTCCTCCTTGCGTCTTGCTCAACCTTAATCCACCTCGCAGCAGCCCAGACGAGAGGAATCTCCTGGGGGAGCTCCGCGTTTTGGGGTTTTTTCCCCTTCTCCTCCCTCCCCCTTTCCCCCTCACTCACTCGCTCCCTCCCCCCTCCTTCCCTCATGCATGAGCGGTCATGTGAATGCCCCGTATGTCACAGCTTAGTATTATATATGCGTGTGCAACTATACACGTGTATACAACACGTAGAGTAGGACAATACACAGAGCGGTGGGACTTGTTTGATGTGTGATTATGTCCCTGTGCACCACCGTCAATGCCGAATAACCCACGTGGTCTCCTAATCTTTTCTTGCGCACGGCAGCCGCAAGATGGTTCAGGAGCTCGATGCCAATTTCGAGGTGCGGTGCCGGCCACGATGAGATGGCTCAGCAGAGGGTTCGTGTCACTTTCCTGTTCCTCCTCCTCTTATGAAGGAGCGCAGACCAAAGTGGGCTTACTGCATGGTCCATAGTTTGTGTTGCATGGCCATCATCGCACCGCTGTGACTCCTGTCTGGAATGTTCAATTTAGGAAGAAGATGTGGACATACGTCTGCTCATGTGCAGATGCAGTTGATGGTCCCACCAGTGTCTTCAAGGAGGAGGAATGCTAAAGCCATGAGGAGATGAGTTGATGTTTGCGTCTTGAATGAGGAGTTGATTCTGGATGACCGCGTTGTTCTACCTCTGTTCGCGCAGCAGCAGCAGCAACGTTCCTCTGGATCTGTGTGGTGACATTCCAGGAGGATGGCGACAACAGCAGCATCGCGATCCCACATGGGATGGCATCGGGATTTGAATTGCCGGAGGTTATGAGGTTCACAGTCGAGGTCTTGGTCGATGATGGGAAGGGTTGTTATTCATGTTCTTCCACATCCATGTGTTCCTCTTCCCGCTGCCTGCCCAGGCTCCCACCTCGACCTTGCGCCTCTCCTCTGCCCCACGCGTTCCCCGCCGTCTCGGTGTAAAAAATACAAACTTATAGGCTTAACAGACTGTTGGGGCAAGTGCTGTGAGTGAGTTCCACCTAAGAAGGCCTGAACGGGACACGCGAGGGAGTGGGTGGCCTGCACCATGCCCTTTTCACACGCACATACCCACACTCACAAGACAAAGCTGACACACACTGCCACGTGTACCCACGCATGTGTACCTCTGATGTGCGTGGGGCTGCTGCTCTCTTCTTTTTCCTTCTGAATTTTCGGCGCCTCTGCCAGAGAGGCTGATGTTGTTTCAACTGGAGAGGGGAGGGAGGGAGGGGTGGAGGGGGAAGGAAGAGGGGGAGGGATGGGGGATAGGGAGCGTGAGGGAGATGTCAGCCACGTCCTGCTCGTCCCACCACACCGCTCGATGACTTCTCAAGAACGTTCATAAGGTGGTCCCTCTCGTGGAACGTGCTGATGAATTACCGAAGGGTTCTGGGGGGCGTTGTAATGCGTACATCACGCGAGGAATGGGGACTGGAGGTCCACCGTGGTGTGTGCTGCTGTGAGCAATGCCATCGGAGGAAAAGGCTGAAAATAGCCGTTTATCCTCATGGCGCTTACAGCCACTGAGGTGGCTCACGGGGGGCGCGGGCACGAAGAGCCGTAATTATTGACCAAAGAACCACGGAAAAAACAAACTGAGCTTGTGCCGGAGACCCCGAGGGAACGTGGGTCGATGACGTCTCTTGGTCAAACCCCAGATTCTGAAGCCAGGAGACAACTCCCCCCCCCCCCCATACCCCCCCCCCTCGCCCCTTGGGGTTTCTCCAGAAACAGCAATAAACCACGGTGGCTGGCCACGTGGAAGAGCCAAACGTTCGCTGGGGAGCAGAGGAGGCTGCCATACGTCTTTCAGAAGCTGGACCAGCACTGCTTGGACCTGAGGAATACGGGAGCTCCGGAGGGCTATTTCTGGCTCCAGTCAGCACGAGTGGACCAGTTCTTAACTTGGGACAGGCAACTGCCAAACATCAAGGATCGTGGCGACGAGGTGAGGGAAGCCGTGAGTCTGAGTCTATTGTAGGCTCACCTCCCCATCAATCAATAGCAGGCAAGGAATGGTGGTGATGATAATGATGGTTGTGGTGATGGCGATGTTGGTGGTGGAGGTGGTGGCCTGCGTCCCTACTGAAGATGAAAATCCGTGGGGGCATGCAGGTAAAGGGCCATGAGTGACACAGACACGAAGAAACACATGTAACCATACACAGACAACTATCACAAAGTGACGCGAACATTTATACACAAAGACCAACACAGACGGCACAGCGAATTGTTCATGAACAACAGCAACCCACTCGCCCACGCGCCTCCCCACGCATGCCATGGGCCATTAGCCTTGGCCTCAGAGCCAGAAAAAACACTCCTCCACAAGGCGTGGGGGGCTTTCGACTTTTGTGGAGGGGGTTGTCTCACATACCCACAAAAGACAAAGATCCCCTGTATAACCTTTACCAGGCTGTTGGGGCTGTTAGTGAGCACCTATGAAGGCCGGCAGAACACATACAAGGAGGGTGTGGCCACCACCACGCCCGGCCTCCAGAGTGCTAATGTTTACACACCCCACCAGGTGCTTATTTAAGGCTAAGTCGACCTAGGGGAGGCCCAGGTCGAATTCGGATATTTGTCACCAATGATGGACGTGGGCGAGGATCAAACTCGGATTGTCGGGTCCGTAGCGCAGTGTGCTCACCATTGCGCCGCGGCCTCGCCAAGCAAATGCACAGACACAGGGTGCGAGGTGAAGACATATTTACACGCGTGTGCATATTTACACGCGTGCATGCGTGCGTGAGTCGTTACATTGGGGAGGAGGTTGCGGACTCACTGACGATCTGCTTGACGAGCGGCGTGCTCTCCCCGTGAGGACCATACGCGGCCACGCTGACCATGTACTCAACGCCGGCCTCCAGTTCGCGCACCACCGCCCCCGTGGCGTCGCGTGCCAGCGTCATCTCCTGTGGGGAGCCCTCGCCTACTCGGCGAGCGGCAGATGCACGCTTTCCGTCAAGATGTATCGAGCACACTGGCACGCACAGTGAACGTGCAATGTTGACCGACATTGAGCCAACTTCTGACCGACATTGGGCCAACGATGCATGTTTACTGCGCACCCATCAGAATGTAGAACACATTGGCACACTCTCACACACAATACAAATTCCCAGACTGGTGACAACCCGAGTCTTCCGTTGCATGGCCAAAACGGGGTGGGGGGGGGGGGGCAACTGTTATGTCTGGGGTTCTAGAACCCTCCTGTGTGTGTGGGGGGGCACTGATTGGCGACACCAGCGATGGATGTGCACTTCGCTAAAATAGCGGCTCTTCTCTTGGCGAGATCCACACCGCTCGCTCGGACCTCAGCATCAGCACCAGCAGCCAGACCAGGCTCTAGGAGGCACTGGCGATCACTCGCGGTCGAAATTAAATCATTAGCGTCGTTCGTGCAGAACGTAAGCGAACATTTTAATCATGGGACACCACGCCTCCTTCACATATCTGGCCCAACACGAAACATTTAAAATTATTTTTCTACATCCCATCAGCCACACGGCCTTCGTTTGGAGAGTGCATCATTTTAACAGCATTGGTTCAAGACATGCAAGTTCGGGACTGGATTCAACATGTCTCATCAGCAGTCAGACTTGCTTGAACCAACGCTGTTCGCAATGATCCAGCTGAGGTTGATCCTGGAAGCGTTGAGACTACAAATGCTGAACGGATTGGGTCAGCACGAGACGCAGAGAACGACACCGACTCCCGTGTCTTGGACATGCGACCAGAAGGGAAGGCATTAGAGTACCACCATCGGTGACCCTGCACTGCCACGTGGCGAGACCGAGATGTAGGGGGCAGCCACGCAAGAGGAGGATTGGAAGCGCGAAGAGGATTGGAAGCGCGAAGAGGATGTCACCATCATTAGCAACAGCAGCAGTGGCCATGGTCATTCCACTGCTGGATTGAGGACTTGGCAGAGAGAAACGTGGGGAGCCATGGGAAGCGAGCGCCGTGACCCAGAGAAGGTTGAGGAGCCGAGGACGCCGCTCTGCCGCCGTGTGGCGAGGGGAAGGAGAGGGGGGGGGGGCTCGCTCCCCCACACCAACTTCAGGCTGCTCAGAGGGACGCCCCGTGAGCGGGCGGCGCACGAGTCGCCCACACCGACCGATGGAGGAGGCGCCGCGAGACACAGCGCTTACAGCGCGGGGTGGGGGGAAATGGGGTGGGGGGAAATGGGGGGGGGGCGGGCGGGGGAGGGGGGCACAGAGCCAGACGCTTCCAGCCGAGCCAGAAACCCACCCCACCCCCCAGGCCCAGAACAAATCCGTGCTGGCGTTCTGTAATGCCGCCCGAGTGTAATTATATTATTTTTTTCAAGTTTATTTTCTCTTTGCTTCCCTGAGCCAAAACCCATGGAGCACGACTTATGCGCTGCTCTATGATTTCCTGCTCAAGTCTCGTGTGTAACAAAGAATTCTCTTCCCTCTGAAGAACTTCCCCCCTCTCTCCGCACTGCACGTGCTCGGGCAGTGAGGGTTCTCTCCACCTCCCCGATGTGAGATCTACTCAGGACAGATCCTAATATCCGCCACATCTACTCCTATTATCCGCACAAGCAATAACATTGAAATATTTTTCTCTCTCATCTGTGCAGTTTTTCTCACTGCGTTGTCCTTAAGAAGAAATTAGCAAATAATCGCGAATCATATAAACGTAAATCATAAATAATCGATTTGGGGGCACGTGATCAGACAAATCTCTAAGCGGAAGAATCAGTTGTAGTCGAGGAGTTGATACAACCCTCCGCATATAGCCCAGTGGTCAGAGAGGCCACGGTCGGTTGAGCTCAGGGGGCAGCGAGAGAGGGGAATGACGAGAAGAGGGGAAGGGAGAAAATGAGAGAGGAAGAGAGAGAGAGATTGGCAGGGTACTGACCCGAGCTGGGCAGCACAATGAGGCGGTACCCCTTGAACCGCCCACGCGCTGGTTTCCACGACACCTTGACGCTGCTCTCGGACAGCACGCTGACTTGCATGTTGGCCGGCGCCGGCACCGCTGTGCGGGGCGACAGCCAGGGGGAGAGAGCCGCAATGTCGGGGGTGAGGAGGTCACGGCGATACAAACGGCGTGCGCCAGCACCCGCGCTGGAATTGCGAGTGATGAGCCAAGAAGTGTGGCGATGCCTCCCCATCGATTTCCCTTCTCAGCGAAGTTGTAAAAACAAATCAAGGTGGACCTTAATTTGCCTGGGATAGCCTCGCTGAGTCTCAAGACTCCTTGTCATGAGGGTGCTGCCACATTGGGATGTTTTTCCAATTCCAGTTTGGCTTTAATGGAAGTAAACTAGAGAACCCGGAGTAAACATACGAGGCCGTTCACACAACTCCCCCTGTGTGTGTACATGGAGAGCGGCAGCACAGTGGGTTACCGCACGGCTGGGGTTCCGAGTTCGATTCCCACTCACCACCAATAACAGTCGTAATATTTGATCCGGTCCTGAATCTCTCCTGCCTCCCCTAGGTCGACTCAGTCTAAAAAAAGCATCTGGTGTGATGTGCCATCATCAGCAATGGGTGACAAAGGCGTGGTGTTGGCCTGTATAGGTGCCCGCTAACAGCACTTACCCCAACAATCTGTTCAAGGCTATACGGGGATCTTTGTCTGTTTTTTTACTGTTCTGCATGAGTTTCCTCCCCATAGCTAAACGTGCACACACAGTGGAACTGGTATTGGCCAAATCATCCCAATGTTGAAAAATCACCCGCTAATCACACACTTGGGATTCCACACGCAGCAGCAACGTCGCTGCTCACCCCCCACCTCCCCTACTGCAATAACTTGGTAGGGCCCTCCTGAAAGACAGTCTTGAGAGTCGGAAAAGCTTTGCTCAGCAAACTCGCGAAATTATTTTTTGGCCAGCCACGTCATCACTCTCGCCCGCTGCCTCGACGTGGCGAGGCGCCTCGCGTCATCGTCGGCTCTGCCCGTCGCGTGGCCGGGAGAGCGCCGCTGCGATTCCGGACGCGTTCCCCTTCACCGCGCACACCGGTGCCACCGCCTGCTAACTGTTGACACCTGCTGACCCAAACAGACTGGGCACGAATCCCTCCCCCTGCTGCCCACGGAGCGTAGCGAGGCTCCGCCAGCTTGGCACAGCGCCCCAGCGAGGAGGCCCTTGCCAGAGGGAGGGGAGGGGTTGGACGCAACTCTAGAAATGGGACGGGGTAAACAAGAACCGGATTGAATGGTGACCCTGCGATACAGTTCATCAAGGGTTAGGGTGGGGGGGCTGTCGGAGAATTATCTCGATCCGTGATCGTGAATCGATTAAAGAATGTATTATTATTTTCTTTACACTGTGGGGAATTGTAGCGGCCTTTAGTGGCTGTTGAAAGGTTTTCACATGGACGCATTACGCCGAAAATATTGAATCATGGATGATTCCCACGCGTGACGGTGGATGGCCGTGTATGGAGATATGTATGTTGCTTCGTTTGATTTTTAGTACTGTATATCTTTGATTTTCATAAATATTCTTCATACATTTATTTTGGAGATACTAAATTAATGGCAACATATATTGCATAACTTCTGCTATGTTGGATTAGTTATACATGTTTGACTTAAAGTAATATATTGAGTGTCTATTAAATATATCTTCAATTATTGGCAAAATTAAGTTACGTATTTAATGTTGTCGATAATTGAGGATATACTAAATAAGCTTATTAAATTATCATTAGACCTCCTTTGCCAGTACAAAAATATAATAATAGAGATTTCCCCTATTTCCCCAGTTTTGTTGCCAGAAAAAAGGGGGGAACCCCTATTATTAAGCTTATTAAATATGTTTGAAAACTAACCATATTTAAATAATCAAACATAGCAACCAGGAGCGACCAGCACGCGTGATGTAGAGCACCACCACCAATATAACACCACCACCATCACCACTATAGCCCCACCACCACAATAGCCGGAACCACCACCACCATAGCCAGCACCGCTGCCACCATGGTCCACACCACCACCACCACCACCCACTGTTGTCTCACCAACTTGAGCAGCAGCAGCAGCTTTGTCACTCCGAGGTGTCCTCCTCTGCGCGAGTCGCCCGACTCGGCGTGGCTCAAGGCATCACTCGGCTCCGCCTCTTCTCTTCCGGCATCGCCTCCCCCTCGTGGCGCTCGGGTCCAGACCATCGTGGATCCATGGATTTATACGCAGCGCGACCCCCGCCCCGTGAAGCGCACGCGACGCCCCCTGCCCCCTCGTGAGCAGCACGCGGCACCAGGCAGCGCCGGGCGGCCGCTGGAGTCGCGGCCACTGCACCCAACGTCCCATCTCCCTGACTCCACGAATGTGGCGCGTGGCTCCGTCTCTCAGTTCGCTCCGGGCAGCCTCCGTTCTCGGCCGTGGGGAATGTCACTTCACCGTGGTTGTGTCCTGCGAGTGTTCCGTCTATTGGCATCTTCGCCTGGCGGCGTCTTGCCGGGCTGAGAGTTCCGCTTGTGGGCACAGCCCATTCTCTCCGGCCGGGCCATAACGCACCCAGCACGAGGTATTGCTACCCACCCAGCACGAGGCCTCTCTGAGTGAAGAATTGAATCAGTTTTACTCGGCTCACAAGGTGTGGCCATTATTGCTATGACTGGGAAATATCGTGTCCATCTTTCCTGTCTGTCCATCCGTCTATCTAATCCTGTCCATCCATTTATCTATCCACCAGTCGTCGATCTGCACCCGTGTGGCCCATCTGCAGTTCGAGCTTGCCAGCTGCCATCTTGGCGACGCCAGTGCGGTTGGTTCGGCTCAGTGGATGCAGCCTCGCGGATTACGCGTGAGTCACGGCAAGCGGAGCCAGACTCGTGGCTGGATCTCCATCAACCAACGATCCCCTGGCAGAGTCGGTGCCTGGCTCGGACTCCGTGCTGTGTGGGTGGTTGTTGTTTTATATTCCACGGCGGGCGATTAAAAACGCATCAATGTTCTGTTAAATATTCAACTCAAAAGCGTAGAAAATAAAAGTTAGAGGGGAATCGTCTTGGGGTGAGGGGAACGCTTTACGCCTTGGTTCTTGTTTGACTGCGGCAGGAAACTAAACGTGACGATGGGAGGCCTGCAAGCGACCGCATCTATTGATTCTAAGTGACTCTGGAATGTCCTCACCGCCGTCTCTCCTTACAAGCTGTGTAAAGCCTTGCTCAATTCAAGAAGTGTGATCACTCTTATTATTCAACTAGTTCATAAAGGCTTTCTTTGCTCGGCAAATGTTTTCAACAAATATAATAATTGACCTGATATGATTTATAAAATTTGTATCTACGATCAGACGTGAACAACTACTTAAAAACATTTCCGCAAAAAAAACGCAAAGATTGTTGACGACTTGATTAAACTTCTTATATTTAAAAAATACCCATCAGAAACTGCTAGATTTAAAGATTCTGTTCTTTTTTATTAGAAATCTAAAAAATGTATGAACTTAATACCCTGAGGGAAAGCTTCTCTACTTTTTACCATTTTCTAATTATTCAGATTTGAATATCATAAAATGCGTTTTTTTTTGTTCAAAACCGCTTGAATCCGAAACATCTCAAACAATAAAAGATAGAACAATGGTTCTCGCTTAAATGTGATTTGATGTTTCATGCTCTCTCAAACAAAAACACTCAATCTTATATTTTGAACGGTGTCCGAATGACACCAGGCACAAACATGCTCATGGGGCACTTAAAATCGATATTTGGGGGCCTTAAAATGAAAAATCTAGGATGTTTAGATTTCTCCTGTTGTTTCTATCCTAAAATCTACCTACGTAACAAATTTCAGCTTTCTACCTTGTCGGGAAATACCCTAGAGGTTTACAGATGAAGGTCTTTATTTATATATATATTTCAACCTCAATGGTGCTATTTGTTGCTTGCCGCGAGGCGTTCTGTGGCCACTGGACCTGTGCTCAGCAACTGCGATTGTGCTCATTTTGCTTTTGTTCCTTGGATTTAAGTCGACTACAATAACGCGTGACACGACCCACGCGAGCTTGTTGGTGCCTCTCATGTGAAGGAAGAGGCTGAGTGACGCGTCTGTCCCAGGAGCCCATGAACCTCATTATCATCTTCTGGAGAAATGTTCTCACGCAGGGCAGTTCACTGCTCGCTGCTGGCAGCTGTAACCTCTCGCCGTCTCGTGGCGTTGAGAGCCCAAGTGGAGTGTAAACTTTTAATAAAGCACAAAGAGCACCACCCTCAACGAAAGCAGTGGGCAGCAGCCGCGTGAACTTCCACCAACCATTGAAACCTCCGGGCGCCACCCACGTGACTGCTGAGGGAGTCGAGTTGCCCCTGGGTGGCCGGGGCCCGACGCCTGCGGCTCATGGCAGCGTGACGGCCAATGGGTAATGAACGCGTGTGTTCATGTGCCCGCGCGCGTGTGTTCGCGTGTTGAAGTGTGTGTGCGTGTTGAAGTGTGTGTGCGCGTGTGTCCATTTGTGAATGTTTGCACGGGTTCGCATGTTGAATCACGTGTTCACGTGTTTGTCCGCGCATGAGTGTGTGCATGTGTTTGTGCATCCATGTGTCCGCGTGTTCGTATGCCAGTGTTGTCCATACACTGTTCACGTACGTGGGCATGTGTGCATGCATTATATGTCAGCGTGTTTGCATGTTACCTTGAGCGGTGGTGGGCGGTGTGAGGTGGAGGGAGAGGAGACAGGCCCAGGCCACGAAACTCGCCACGTGTAGTCTCATGGTCGCTGCTGGGAGGTCCACGCAGGCCGACCTGGCATGGCCAGAGCACAAAGCCAAGTTCAGTGCCGGTGTGGGATCTGCTGCGATGTGTCCCAAGCATTTGAGGGATACATCAACCTGGGCAATTATATCATCCACTGGGATGTGTTTGGGGGTGACTGCAAAATGGCAGTTACACCGAAATTATCCAATTTCGATGTCTGGCTACGGCTGACATCAGTAGTAAGGGTTAGGGTTACATTATATATCTTAATAGGGGTTTTCCCTTTTTTTCTGGCAACAAAACTGAAACCTTTTTACAAGGAATCATGTGTGCATTAACCAATACTTGTGGAGAAAATATATTATCAGAGTGTTTTTTTTTGCAATTTCTCCACAAGCATTGGTTAATGCACACGTGATTCCTTGTAAAAAGGTTTCCATTTTGTTGCCAGAAAAAAGGGGAAAACCCCTATGACGATATCTAATAATATATTGGCATTGTCCTTGAAACTGATTGGTCCACACCAGAGACGGCTTTCTTTTGAGCCTCGTCTCAATTGGTGCTAGACCAGAGCACGCCAAATGGCGTACAGCTCAAAGACAATGCACCATCAGAGTAATGAGGGCTCGGGGTAAGCATCTACATCATTAGACCTCCTTTGCCAGTGCCAAAGTAGAATAATAGGGGGTTTCCCCTTCTTTCTGGCAACAAAACTGAAACCTTTTTACAATAGGGAGTGTGTTTATTGTTTGCATTTTGACCACAAGTATTGTGGTTAATGCACACATGATTCCTTGTAAAAAGGTTTCAGTTTTATTGCCAGAAAAAAGGGGGGAAACTCTATTACTAAACTTTGGTACGGGCAAAGGAGATCTAATTATGAGATATATTGTTTAGGGTTATGTTAAGGGTCTTTGTTAGCTCGAAGGGTTTGGTTAGGATTATTGGTCTTAGGGGTAGGGTTTTGGTGAGAGTTAATGGTCTTGGTTATTGGTTAGGGCTAGGGTTTTAGTTTGGATTATTGGTCTTGGTGATGTTTATGGGTTTGGTGCGCCATCCACAAGACAGGCAACATCCTGAAAGCATGGAAGTCAAAGTCATTGCCATCCTGAAACCCGGAAAGCCACAAGACTCGCCCTCGAGCTCCAGGCCACGATCCTTCGCGTCCTCCACCTCCCCGCGCGTGGAACGTGCCGTGCTCGCCACACCCCCATTATTGACCCTCAACTGCCTCCCGAAAGAGCCGGAGGATTCCAAACCAACCGGAACTTCTGCTGCTAACAGATCATTGCCTCTATCATCCTCACAGAAGCTGGTTTCCAGCGCCAACAGAAAACCGGCACGTCAATGATTGACTTCTCTGCTGCTGCTGCCTATGACTGTTTGGCGTCATGGCCCCATGGCCGTCCTCGTCTATTTCCCTCTCTTCCACGTGGCTCATCGACCGTCCTTGTCTATCTCCCCTCGTGGCTCCCCCACCATTCCCCCACCTCCCCCCTCATGGCTCCTCGGCCGTCCTCATCCCCCTCCAGCCCCCCCCCCCCCTCCGCGTGGCTCCTCGGCAGGCCAAGGTGCGGCCCGAGGACCCGGTCTGGACGTGCCGAAATATGCGCGGCACGGTGTTGATTTGACAAAAGCCGAGGCTCACACGGGGGGTGAGCGGGGATCGGGGCGAGCCCCACCCGCCCTCCCCCACGGCTAAAACGCCAGCGAGTAGTTCTGTTCAAATCGTCTCCATCAACACTGCCCCGCTCGTGCTCCGAATCCATTCGGTGCCAGGGCAGAGCAATGAGACCCACAGAAGCGGATATCACAGGGCTAATGCTTAGATTAATTCGCGTGACCCTCTGGTCCACACACAATCATCATCAGCGTGGTCGTGAAGAATGTTACAAAATAAATATGCGATCAATTCGCCTCCTTCACACATCTTCCTCTCGTTACATGATACAATTAAGAGTTTTCTCACATCCCATCAGCCACACGTCCTTCTTCTTCGCCGAGTATTAAAACCGGTCCAGAGTTAGCTTGTGCTAAACCGATCTTGCTGAGAAGATCGACTCCCCAAAAGGCCGTTTGGCTGATGGGATGGGTAAAATATATACCGCGTGTGTGTACATGGAGAGACAGAAGTTAAGCAGGCGCCCTGCCTGGTCCACACTGATTGGTGAACACGGAGACGCGCAGTGGCTGCCTACAAAGCCCAGAGCCGTGCGGGTTTTTCCACGAATGAATAACAAAAAACCTCCAGAAGCGCTGTGGAAAGTTAAAAAAACGCGAGTTCCGGCTCAAATGAGCATTGAGGCATTGGTACTCATCTCCCGTTCACAACCCTGCAGATCCAATGATGACCATTCCACATTCCTATGTCGGGAGGTGAATCTATCCATTTCGCAACCGCTGTTGGCATCTCAACACAAGCTGGTAGTTATTGTATCGACTCCGGAGGGGAGAGATGGTGGGGCTGAGTCAACCCATGCCATCCAGGATTTGTACTCGCACGCTTCCGATTGCTGCGAGCCGCTGGCGCTACCGCTGCGCCACGTGGCCGGGTTCCCCGCTCGCCCCCAGCGTCGTCGCCCGAGGCCTCCTCCTCCTCCTCGCCTCGCTCGCCCACGCGGAGCGTCGACGCGAGCAGCCAATGGGCGCTCGAGCGCAAGCCGCGCTGACACGGACACCGCGTGGCACGGCAGCTCCTGTCGGACCCTTCATCCTGGTCACCCGATTTGATGTTTAAGGCGCTCGCCGAGGAGATGGAGCAATGAAATCGGGCTCTAGCGCAAATCGATAGATGGATGATTACGTGGCAGGCTTGTGAGAGGCGGCGACGGCTTGGGGAGGTTTTCACCCAGCAGTGGCTTGATCGTGGCTGATGTCGAGCCGGTAATTGCGCTGCAACGGCACTTGCGTTGCGGCACTTCACAGCGCTCATCGCAGCTCGCCTGACTCCCCTCTCACGGCGCGGTGTGCGGGCCCAAGCCAGTAACATAAATTCCCCATTCACATGACGGGACCACGTACAGTATAGCACCTGCCAACGGCTGGGGTTACAATCGTCGGCGATGTGACACGTGAACAAATAATTTCGTTCAAACTGGAGAGACCGAGCGTGGCGTGACCCGGCCACCTTTGCCTCACAAGGCCTCGTGCATTAACGTAGCGATCGGATGATACCACACGTTGACTAATCCCCTCGCTCGCTGCGACAAGCACCCGAATATAACTTGCCATCTCTGTGGGTAAAGTGCTGTTAGAGAGCACCTGGCAATACAGGCACGGCGCACTCACCAATACTCATGCCTGGCTGTCTTTGTTTCGCCAGTGCTATGCGAGTTTAATTTATTTGGCACCGTACGTAGTCAACCGTGCTAATCGGAGCGCCCCACGTATTCACTTTCAGGCTGAGTCGACATAGGGTCCAGGACCGGCTAAAATATCACTCGCCACTGACAGTAGTCGCGGACGCAAATCGGATCCAGGTGGGCCTGGTTCATAGCAGAGTGCGCTAACCAGTGCGCCACCGCTCACCGCACACAGACACGCGACTTTGTTGAGAACCAGGCGAGTAACCATCGACACGAGTCTCATGGGTGAGGAGCACAAGGGGAGCTCGGGTTGGGGATGGCGAACAATATTGGTGGGTGATGGAACACCCTCCAGAGGCATGACCACCGCGGATATGGAGCGACCACGTAAGTTATGAAACGTCGCAAGAAGGGAGATGGATCGTGGCATTCGCTGGACCGTGAGGGATGGCGACGATGTGAAGATAAGCCTTCATCCAGCAGTTTATAGACCACGGCGGATGATGACGAGCGGCGGAGTTATTGTGGAAGGTTTAGTAATTTCAACCGTGCGTGCACGTGCCCACTGCGTGTTCGCTGAGCGTTAGTTGACATCCCGGGACACCCTCGCATCGGGCATATTCCATCTCCAGGGATTATCCAGGTGAAGCGTGGTGATGAATAGAAAGGGAGCTGTGGATGAGAGCTCGGAGCTCAACGGATTCGTTCCCCGAATCGACGGATTGAGTGGGAGCCTCGGACTGTGGCGACGGTGGAAGTTGCGCCCAAGTTGACGCAACGCGTGTGGTCCCCGCATGTTGCTCACCCACTCGCGCACACCGCAGCGTACACCTCGCTAATCTCTCGCTTACAAACTCACCAGTCACCCTTTCACACACACTCACCACAATTCCACACTGCCACAATTGCACACTCACCACAATTGCACACTCACCACAATTGCACACTCACCACAATTGCACACCGTGTCGTAATCCTCACCACTCTCTCGCTCACAAACTCACCACTCACTTAGCCTTGTGATGCAGCCTCACTGCACCAATACCCACGTGCATCCCATGAACAGTCAAGCACGTGCTGTGTTAGCGAGCACCTATAACGCCCGGCACAACGCACAAGTGGACGGCGGTGTTGGGATCCGCCCTCGGTCTTTGTCTCCCCATTGCCGATGTACGCACACACACCTCACCACCAAGTCACTCGTTTAAGGCGGCGTCGACTTAAGATGGTGAGGACCAGTCCAAGTACTGATACCGCTCGCCACTCATGTTAGCCGTGCCTGCAAAACGAAATGGCGTGGCAGGCTGGGTCCGTATCGAAACGCGCAAACCACTGCGCCACCGCTCCCCACACAGAGACAGCCACGGAGAGACAAAGAGAGGCCGCAGAGACACCTGGTCCTGTACCTGCACGGGGTAGACAGACGCGCGGGCGAAGCAGCAGCAGCCTCTGCAGCGTGCGCCTCCAACAGCACGGACTGGGCGGGACACAAAGCAGCAGCCGACTCGCTCAGCCTCCCTCCCACTCACACAACCTCCCACCCACCCAGACAGCCAGCCACGCATCCACCCACCTAGACACACACCCACTCACCCACCCACCCACCCAACTACACAGCCACTCACCCACCCACCCACCCAACTACACAGCCACTCACCCAACTACACAGCCACTCACCCACCCAACTACACAGCCACTCACCCACCCAACTACACAGCCACTCACCCACCCAACTACACAGCCACTCACCCACCCACCCACCCAATTACACAGCCACTCACCCACCCACCCACCCACCCAATTACACAGCCACTCACCCACCCACCCACCCAACTACACAGCCACTCACCCACCCAACTACACAGCCACTCACCCACCCACCCACCCAACTACACAGCCACTCACCCACCCACCCAACTACACAGCCACTCACCCACCCACCCACCCAACTACACAGCCACTCACCCACCCACCCACCCAACTACACAGCCACTCACCCACCCACCCACCCAACTACACAGCCACTCACCCAACCACACCACAATCACCTATCCAGACAACCATCCGCCCACACACCCACCCCATCACACGGCCACTCAACCACGCAACTACACAGCCACTCATCCACCCAACCACATCAAGGCCACCCAACCACACCAAGGCCACCCACCCAGACAGCCAGCCGGTCACACAATCAACCACCCACCCAACCACACACCCAACCACACATCCACCTACTCAACCACACACACACACACACCCACCCAACCACACACCCAACCACACACCCAACCACACAATCACCCACCCAACCACACACCCACCCACCAAACCACACACAACCACCCAACCACACAAAGATCCCCCGTATAGCCTTACCAGACTGTAGGGGCAAGTGCTGTTAGCGAGCACCTATGAAGGCCGGAACGGTACACGAGGGGGTGGGTGGCCAGCACCACGCCCGACCGCCTTTGTCTCCCTAGCGGCGATGTTTACACACCGCACCAGGTACTCATTTGAGGCTGAGTCGACCTAGGGGAGGCCCAGGACCGGTTCAGATAATCGTCACTGGTGTTTGCCGTGAGCGGGAATCGAACCCGGGTCGCCAAGTTCGTGGTGCAGCGCGCTAACCGCTACACTACTGCTCCCCACACCCACACACCCAACCACACACCCAACCACACACAACCACCCAACCGCACAGCCACTCACCAGCCCACCCTGCCCCTCATCTGTACACACACGCGTGCACCCAGACCGCCGTATCCCCAGTCCGTTCCTACTTCCCTCCCGCGCCTCCTCCCCACTCCTCTTCCTCGCTACTCCCTATTCACCCCCCACCCACTCCTATTCACCACGCAACGTAAGATCCAAACGCCGCTCAGGCACTCGGCATCACGTGCCGAATCAATAGGAGGGAGACTGAGAGGGAGGAGGGACGTAGGGAAGGGGTGGGGGAGGGGGTGAGAAGCGATGCAGGATGACAAAGCCTGCACAGCGGGGTAGTGGTGTGGAGGATGATTTGGAATCGGAGCCGTGGTGCCGCTGTTCCGAGGCGGTGTCCGCTCGCGGCGGGTGGCGCTGCTGCTGCTGCTCGCTGATCACTCAGCAGGCGGATCGAGTCGCCACGGTGTTCGCAGCCGCAGTCACCATGAGCATTCGCCTCTCGTTTGTGCATCCACTGCTGGATGAGCAAAGCCGTGTCAAGGACAGGGCTCGGCAGCCTCCAGCTCCCGAGCAGTATGCGCGGTGGCTCTTTAAAGAATGCTTCGTGACGTCGTTTATTGAGGACGCCGCCGTCTCGTGTGCACCACAGGACATTGCGGCTCGTTAATTATTGCGGATGGTGTTTTTTGCCGAATTGGAAAAAAAGTCTCTTCTTGTTACTTGCTGACCCCTTATCAAGGGGGTTGTTTTGACCATACTTCACCACAATGGCCAGTGCCGGGTTTGATGAAGTGTGGGACCCGTTTGGGATGACGCTCGCCACTGATGTTCGCTGTGGCTGGGACGCGAACCGAGGTGGATGGATGAGTCGCGCTCCATCAGAAAGCGGTTGCTGGTGTTGTAATACGTTTACCCCAAGTGTTTCCAGTTCCGACGCCGTAAATTCCACATTCCTTTGGCGGAGGGAACGTCTATATGTGAAACAACAATCACTGTTTTCTCGCCCATCGAGTGGTACTTATTTAACCGACCCCAGAAGAATTATGGGCTGAGTGAACCCCCAGCCAGGATATGAACTCACACCCTCCCGACTGCGAGCCGCTCTCTATACGCAACAAATCAGACCGCTACCCGCCTGCGGGCAGCACCGATGGTTGTGGAACAAAATCGGAAATATGTCGGGTTTCGAGTTTTTCTGGTTACAGGCGAGCAGAAGGAGGCACCGACTGTACCAGATCTCGGCTCTCCAGCCCGTGCACAAAAACACTTCCATCATCACTCACGAGGCCAACATCGTCGCTGTAAAGCAACTGCGTTAACTGCACCGAGTCAATGCTAATTTGACTTGTGGGAAGCGATTGAGCAATGGTGAGAGCGCTATGAGCCCCCCCCCCCTTCACAATCCTGAGTTCAATTCTAGCCCACGGCTAACATCTGCGGCGAGTGATATATTAGCTGGTCGTGGTCCCTGTCTAGGTCGACTCAGCCTGAAAATTAGTAGAGTAGAACCTCTGGTCACGACCATAATTCGTTCCATAACTTTGGTCGCAACCCGATTTGGTCGTGACTCGAACCTAATTTCGCCATCGGATTGTATGTAAATATGATCAATCCGTTCCAGACTCCTACGAACTGTATATAAATATTGTTTTTAAAGACTTTTAAGCACAAAAATAGTTAATTATGCCATAGAATTCACAGTGTAATAGTAAACTAAATGTAAAAACATTGAATAACACTTAGAAAACCTTGAACAACAGAGAAAACTAACATTGCCGCGTCAAGGTTTAGAATCGTTCAACAAGATGATTGTTTCGTCTGCTACATCAGTCGGTCGATTCTGAGAGAGAGATAATATTCATGTTTCTATTGAAAGTAAGTTAACAGTAATATTTGGGTACAGTATTGTTTTTGGAAGCATTCACCGTAATATCGTATGAACGTTTACTTCACCGCATCATCGTATGAATGATGCAAGAAGAGATTAACGGGTTCTTATGTTAGCGATTTACGTACTCAGCGCTTTCGATCTCGAAATTACGGCTTGAATGAGGGGGTATGGGTATGACTACACTCACAAAATTAATATCTTACTAGGAATTTTATATAACAAAAGTTATGTACATAACTGTTACGCTTTGTGTAATTCAACAAAAAAAAATGGCGCGGAAGGGGAACTCGGCCGTGTTTGATCGCCACCCGAGTTTGTGTTCGTGACCAGATTCAAAAATGTCGTGAATTTATTGGTCGGAACCCGATTTGGTCGTGGTCAGAAGCATTCGTGACCAGAGGTTCTACTGTATATGTTACGATATATAAACGATACACGTCACCACTGGCGAGACAAAGACGGTCGGAGTGATTGCTGGCCACACCACCACCTCGTGCACCGTCCCGGACTTAATAGGTGCTCGCTAACATCACCATTCAGCAATCCGTACTGACGTGCGTGGTGCAAGCTCAGCGGTGATGAGCCTGGCTGAGTGGGTGGTGCCTGAACAGATGACCTCGCAAAAGGAGCATGCTGCTGCTACTGCGACAGGCAGCTGCTCTTGCAAACTGCTGCTCAATGCAGACTGCTGCTGCTACAGGCTGCTGCTACTGCTACAGGCTACTGCTACAGGCTGCAGGCTGATGCTGTTACAGGCTGATGCTGTTACAGGCTGCTGCTACTGCTACAGGCTGCTGCTACTGCTACAGGCTGCTGCTACTGCTACAGGCTACTGCTACAGGCTGCAGGCTGATGCTGTTACAGGCTGATGTTGTTACAGGCTGCTGCTACTGCTACAGGCTACTGCTACAGGCTGCAGGCTGATGCTGTTACAGGCTGCTGCTACTGCTACAGGCTACAGGCTGCAGGCTGATGCTGTTACAGGCTGATGTTGTTACAGGCTGCTGCTACTGCTACAGGCTGCAGGCTGATGCTGTTACAGGCTGATGTTGTTACAGGCTGCTGCTACTGCTACAGGCTACTGCTACAGGCTGCAGGCTGATGCTGTTACAGGCTGATGTTGTTACAGGCTGCTGCTACTGCTACAGGCTACAGGCTGCAGGCTGATGCTGTTACAGGCTGATGTTGTTACAGGCTGCTGCTGCTGCTACAGGCTACAGGCTACAGGCTGCAGGCTGATGCTGTTACAGGCTGATGTTGTTACAGGCTGCTGCTACTGCTACAGGCTACAGGCTGCAGGCTGATGCTGTTACAGGCTGCTGCTGCTGCAGGCTGCTGGTACTGCTACAGGCTACAGGCTGCAGGCTGATGCTGTTACAGGCTGCTGCTGCTGCAGGCTGCTGCTACTGCTACAGGCTACAGGCTGCAGGCTGATGCTGTTACAGGCTGCTGCTGCTGCTGCAGGCTGCTGCTACTGCTACAGGCTACAGGCTGCTGCTGCACCGCTCCGTGATGGGGCAGCAGAGATCAGAGCAGCAACGATTCACTGCGCACTGTCGTGCTGCTGTGCTTCTACGGCGATGCTCCCCGCATTCTCGCAACCCGCACTGACCGAGTGTGGTGAAGTATGATCAAACAACCGACACGGCGTGGGGAGGCCTTCATCCAGCAGTGGAATAACGAAAGGTAGCGCATTGCTGAGTTGTCGTTATCATTGTGTGATCTCTATTTGAGCGCAGCTGAGGGTCCATGGACAGTTCGCCCTTGGTGGTGGCACGTGGCCCGTAGCCCAGCACTGTGGAGGCAGCGAGGGTTGGTGGATCACCGCACATCTCTTATGAGTCAGGAGAAGGCAGTACAGCAAGTGGACTAATCTGCATCTGTTTCCATCTGTACGGGGACCGAGCGTTGATACCCCTCGCGCAAGGCGTGGGTTGTCTCCGGTTTCCTCTTCCCCACGTGAAAACGGCTTACGAACAAACACCCATTGCAGCCCGACTACTGTGACTCTCCTCGATATATCACTAAAAAGTATTAAGTCGTTATTATTATTATTCTCAATTGACCCGATTCCTCTGCAGGGCCCAGGAGGCCGCGCGGGCCGAGCTCGCCCTCTCGTGGCCACTGCCCGCATCGCTCCCCACGAGGCGACGGGGATCCGACGGGGAACCGGCAAAGAAACGCCTCCTTGCCGTGGTGATTGCGTTGGCAGTGGTGCACAATCACCAACAACAACTCAACACGCTGCCTGTCAGGAACAACACTGTGTGTGGCCTTCAAAGGAAAAACATATAATAGGCGACGTTTCAGGCAGTGGCCCTTTTTTCATTCTGATCCCTTTCCCTCTCCTCCCCCCGCCCACTGTGGAAACAGACGCCGCTCCGTGCAGCAGCAGCAGAGGCCCTGACGCAGCCTCCCCGTTCCCCCCTCCTCGTCTCTCCCTCCCCCCTCCTCGTCTCTCCCTCCCCCCTCCTCGTCTCTCCCGACCCTCTCTGCTCACGTTTCTCCATCCCTTTTCCATCCCTCTTCCTCTGACCCCCCACTCTATCTCTCTCTCCCCTCTTTCCGATCCTTTCCCCATGCATTACATCATTGACTCCCCTTCTGGCGATGTGCCACGACTACAAATAGAAGTCAATGTTGAACACAATCAGCATCTCTCTGCCTCGTTCTCCGTGTAACTGACTCCTTTCCATTCAGTCCTCCTCCCGTGTTGAGGCGTCGGTCTGCCAGACTCTCACTGCTACGTCTCATCAGCCACCACACTGTAGGTCACAACAACAAATACAAAGTTCCCCCGTATAGCCTGAAAAGACTGTTGGGGCAAGTTTTGTCAGCGAGTAGCACCTATTATGGCCTGCATAACATACGAGGGGGTGGGTGGCCAGCACCACTATCGGCCGCCTTTGTCTCCCTAGTGGCGATGTTAACATACCGCACCAGGCACTAGTGTTGGCCGTGAGCGCAAATTGAACTCGCGTCGCCAGGTTTGTAACACAGCGCGCTAACCGCTCCCCCACCGCTCCCGCCAACAACACACAGCATCACCCACCTACTCATCCACCTACTCAACAACAACAACAACCGCAATTTGCCACGATATGGTGGTGACATCACCACGGCACTTGTGGCAGACGAGGTGCATCTTGAGGACACGTGAAGTGCCAAAGGCTCGCTGGCAGGAGGTGACGGAACAGAGCCAGGTGCCATGGGTTGGCTGAGACGACTGGGGGGATGCACCGGCTGTGTCCCCCACTGGGCCACCTCGTGGTCTAGCCGCCCGGCGCTCCGCTCGTTGTTGTCAGCGTCGCTCGCTGTTGTTGAAGGGCGACTGCCTCCAACTGCCCACTGCAGGCCACAACAACACCCTAGTCCAGAAAAAAAGACAAAGATCACCCGTATAGCCTTAACAGACTGTTGGGGCAAGTGCTGTTAGCGAGCACCTATGAAGGCCGGCATGGCATACGAGGCGGTGGGTGGCCAGCACCACGCCCGGGCACCCTTGTCTCCCCAGTGGTCATGTTCACTACACACCGCACTAGGTACTCATTTGAGGCTGAGTCGACCTAGAGGAGACCCAGGACCGGTTCAGATAATCGTCACTGGTGTCGGCCGTGCATGGAAATCGAACTCAGACTGCTGGGTTCGTAGCGCAGAGCGCTAACCGCGACACCACTGCTCCCCACGACACGACCGCTCCCCACTCCCCAGACACCCACTCACTCACCCACTCACTCACCCACTCACTCAACCACTTACTCACCCACTCACCCACTCACTCGTTCACCCACTCACTCACTCACTCACCCACTCACTCACCCACTCACTCACCCACTCACTCACTCACTCACCCACTCACTCACTCACCCACTCACTCACTCACCCACTCACCCACCCACTGACTCACTCACTCACCCACTCACTCACTCACCTACTCATTCACTCACCCGCTCACCCACTCACTCACCACACTGCAGGTCACCTCGCTTCTATTTTTCCATTTTCTTGCACCGCTCTGCTTTGGAATTCCGTCTCGCAGCAACATCGTCTCTTCCCCCCAAGCTCTCATGACAATAACCTCGCTCAATTTAAGGAGCGTGTTGCCATATTTTCCTTTACAACTTGAGCTCTGCCCTTACCCATCATATCTGAATAAGAATGAACGACGTCCATTTCGCCCAGATGATGGCAGCAGTTGTTGTGTTTCACGTGACGACACGCAAAAAGTGGAGCCATCGTGAGAAGGGGGCTCACGGAACACTGAACCCGACACCAGGCCCCCTGGCCCCCTGTTCTGGCGAACATTCTGTCACCAAATATCCTCCGAGACATGCAAATTGCTTGGTAGTTTACACGTTGTTTTGTTGCCAACGACAACCACCCACCCATTATCAACCAAGACCTCAGCAATGCCCCTCACCTCTGACTCAAGTGCTGATCCCCCTTCTGGGATCGCCCTGCTGCTGCTGTCACCATCCTAGAATCGCGCACAAAAGACTTTGCTATTTTTTCCTGGATTTTTCTGTTGCGTGTAGTCACTTTAAGATGTTTCTTGTTCATGTCTTTGTTTGTTGCGGCTGCACCTGAGTCAAGAGCCGCACGGCTCAAAGGGTCATACCTAATAAATGAAACAAACTGAAACCACACCTATCGGGAAGAAAGCTGCTGCTGCTGTGAGAACAGAGCGGAACAACGCGGACGTCCAGAATAAACTCCTAATTTGAGACCCAAACATCATCACACCTCCTGGCTTTGGCATTTCACCTCTAAGAAACTGGAACCATCAACCGCATCAGAACATCAACAGGGCGATAAATGAGACGTTAAAGGCAAGCCATAGTAGTTCCATTGTGGCCATCCAATCCAAACTACAGAGACAAAATAATAGCCGAATACAGAGACTCATAGAGATGAATAGAGACCCAGAGATACATCGACTCATGGAGACAGATTACAGGCACTCACTCACTCACTCAGCAGTGCGACTGTGGCCATGCAGCCCAGGCTATGGACAGCAGAACGACACGAGCCCCCGACTGAAGCCCTCTCGTCGTGGCCAGCAACAGACCTCAACGTTGACATCGAGCTCCTGAACCATCTTGCTGCTGCCATGCGCAAGAGTAGAATACTACAACTTTGATAGTGCTGTTTGTTGCGGGCCGCTTGGAGTTGTGGGCCTTTGTGCCTGTGCTCATTGCTGCTGCGATCGTTGTGTCTTCCTTGCCGCCTGCTTTTTATCGGCTGTAGCGTGACACTCCGCTAAGCATGCAGGCCCTCGTGTGATTTTGATTGGTTCGCTTAAACGAAAGCTCGACATTTCGGCTGACCCTGCTGTCTGCGTGATGACCCTTAGACCTGGCGTTCAGATGTTTCTGGTTTTGAGTATGGACCATATTGCGTCAATATCAGCTGTCTGATCCTGTAACATCATTAGAATCATCGCCTTAGCCACGATCGTCTGCCAAGTGTTCGCAGTCAGGGGGATATATCTGATGTGTGCAATCCCAATAGAGTAATTTTCAGATTTGTTTTATGCTTTGGTATGTTTGGCCAAATTATTTCGCGAAGGGAGATAAACGGAGAATCCGGAAGAAATCCATGCAGAACAGGAGGGAACATTCACACTCACAGACAAAGATCCCACGTGTAGCTTTAACAGCATGTTGGGGCAAGTGCTGTTTACGAGCACTATGAAGACCAGAACGGTACACGAAGGGGTGGGTGGCCAGCACCACGCGCGACCGCCTTGATCTCCCCAGTGGCGATATTTACACAGCACACAAGGTACTCAGTTGAGGCTGAGTCGACCTAGGGGGACCCCGGTACCGGTTCAGATAATCGTCACTGGTATTGACGGGAATCGGGACTCGAACTCAGGTGACCGGGTTCGTAGCGCAGCTTGCTAACCGCGATACTACCGCTCCCCATAAACATTTCACACGCACACACACACATAGTGAGGGAAAAAATTATTTGATCCCCTGCTGATTTTGTACGTTTGCCCACTGACAAAGAAATGATCAGTCTATAATTTTAATGGTAGGTTTATTTGAACAGCGAGAGACAGAATAACAACAACAAAATGCAGGAAAACGCACGTCAAAAATGTTATAAATTGATTTGCATTTTAATGAGGGAAATAAGTATTTGACCCCCTCTCAATCAGAAAGATTTCTGGCTCCCATGTGTCTTTTATACAGGTAACGAGCTGAGATTATGAGCACTCCCTTTAATAGTGTGCGCCTAATCTCAGCTTGTTACCTGTATAAAAGACACCTATTCACAGAAGCAATCAATCAATCAGATTCCAAAATACCACCATGGCCAAGACCAAAGAGCTATCCAAGGATGTCAGGGACAAGATTGTAGACCTGCACAAGACTGGAATGGGCTTCAAGACCATCGCCAAGCAGCTTAATGAGAAGGTGACAACAGTTGGTGCGATTATTCGCAAATGGAAGAAACACAAAAGAACTGTCAATCTCCCTCGGCCTGGGGCTCCATGCAAGATCTCACCTCGTGGAGTTGCAATGATCATGAGAACGGTGAGGAATCAGCCCAGAACTACACGGGAGGATCTTGTCAATGATCTCAAGGCAGCTGGGACCATAGTCACCAAGAAAACAGTTGGTAACACACTACGCCGTGAAGGACTGAAATCCTGCAGCGCCCGCAAGGTCCCCCTGCTCAAGAAAGCACATATACATGCCCGTCTGAAGTTTGCCAATGAACATCTGAATGATTCAGAGGACAACTGGGTGAAAGTGTTGTGGTCAGATGAGACCAAAATGGAGCTCTTTGGCATCAACTCAACTCGCCGTGTTTGGAGGAGGAGGAATGCTGCCTATGACCCCAAGAACACCATCCCCACCGTCAAACATGGAGGTGGAAACATGCTTTGGGGGTGTTTTTCTGCTAAGGAGACAGGAAAACGTCACCGCATCAAAGGGACGGGGCCATGTACCGTCAAATCTTGGGTGAGAACCTCCTTCCCTCAGACAGGGCATTGAAAATGGGTCGTGGATGGGTATTCCAGCATGACAATGACCCAAAACACACGGCCAAGGCAACAAAGGAGTGGCTCAAGAAGAAGCACATTAAGGTCCTGGAGTGGCCTAGCCAGTCTCCAGACCTTAATCCCATAGAAAATCTGTAGAGGGAGCTGAAGGTTCGAGTTGCCAAACGTCAGCCTCGAAACCTTAATGACTTGGAGAAGATCTGCAAAGAGGAGTGGGACAAAATCCCTCTTGAGATGTGTGCAAACCTGGTGGCCAACTACAAGAAACGTCTGACCTCTGTGATTGCCAACAAGGGTTTTGCCACCAAGTACTAAGTCATGTTTTGCAGAGGGGTCAAATACTTATTTCCCTCATTAAAATGCAAATCAATTTATAACATTTTTGACATGCGTTTTTCTGGATTTTGTTGTTATTCTGTCTCTCACTGTTCAAATAAACCTACCATTAAAGTTATAGACTGATCATTTCTTTGTCAGTGGGCAAACGTACAAAATCAGCAGGGGATCAAATACTTTTGTCCCTCACTGTAGATGCGTTCTACAGAACAGGGGGAGAATTTCCACATTCCACGCAGATAGGCGCCCTAATCGGGAATCGAACCCAGTGGCTGCTTCTTGCGGTGAAGCGGCGCGAGTGTGAACGCTGCTCCACCGCTCTGCCAAGCAGCAGAGCGCCATGGCCACGGCGCGGAGTGCAACTCGGTCGCTCTGTGTCGCGTGCGAGTAGCGAGGAGAGGGAGGAGTGGAGATCAGAATCCCGTAATCTGGCTGGGAACGCTCGCACGGCGGTAATTGCGTGGACCAGATTCTTCTTATCCAGTTTCCAGTGAGGAGTCTGCGATGAGTCGCATAGGAGAGCCACGGGCTCCCGAGACATCGCATATTGGGGGGCTCAGTGGGGCTTACAAGGCACAGTCCTCTCATCCCAGCCGCCACCACGACCACAGTCATCACCATAATCACCATTCATTCTACTCTCCAGCGCATCAACTCCACCCACGCTCCACCCTCACCCACCCGTCCCTCGCTCTTCTTCAACTCGTTCTAAACCTCCTTGCTCTCCACCCTGCCTCGCCCGCTCTCTCTCTCCCCCCTCCCCTCTCCCCCGCCACTTCTCGCGTGTACTTAAACGCGTGCTTTGGGCCGGCTCGCTGGATCGCTCCGTGCTGCTGCTGCTGCCAAGCGGGTGAACGCCTCGATGACTCCACGCGTCCGCTCTCGCTGAAGTTTCGCGTGGACACGATTAGCCAAATAAGCACACACACACAGCAGCAGGAGTGGCTTGTGTCCTAGAGCCGTGGACAGCGGTCCCGTACCACGACATCAGCAGCATCGGCATCGTCGGGTGACGTTAAGGTAACGTGCAACTCTGTAGAACACGACCAGCTTCATTGAGTCAAATGCTTCACTTAATACCAGCTCAGTAGATCCCGGTTCGAGCCTCGTTCTTTGTCAAGCGTCAGCTGGGTCACGAACGCCATCACCACCATCATCATCGTCACCACCACCACACAATGTCAAACCACATCAAGCGAAGTCAGAGCGAGTTTCTGCTGCTCACGCGAGCATTGAAACATTTGTGCTCATCTCCTGTTCACAGCCCTGCAGAGCCAGAGTGATGGCTTTCCTCCAGCAGTAGATCGATCATGGCTGATGATGACGATGATAACAGGGCGATATTAAGAGTATCCTTGTGTACTAAAAACAAAACTCAGCACATCCCCGTGTCAGCACAGCGAACGGGCTGGGGATCTCTGGGCACGCGGCGCGTTCATCACAGACACCGCGCCTCTTGGCGCCGGATGCTACCGCTGAACTAGAAAACAACGCGGCCACCTGCCGGAGTCAACACAACGACAAAGCTTCTACGTGTAGCCTGCATAGATGGTCGGGGCAAGGGCTGTTAACGAAAACGTGTTAAGGGCTGGAAAAAAAACACGAACAATTAAGTGGCCAAACACCGCGCCCTCCCGCCTTTGTCTCGCCAGTGCTGATATTCACGCACCGCTTAATGTATCTATTTAACGCCGAGTCAGCCTAGGGGGAGGCCCAAACATCGCTTCAAAAACATGTCACTGATGTCGGCCGTAAATGACAATCGGAACTCGGGTCGCTGGACTCGTAGAGCAATGCGCTCCCCACAGACACCATCACCACGCACACAGACACCATCACCACGCACACAGACACCTTCACCACGCACACAGACACCATCACCACGGTGCACCGTGACACCATCACCACGCACACAGACACCATCAACACGCACACAGACACCATCACCACGCACACAGACACCATTAACACGGTGCACCGTGACACCATCACCACGCACACAGACACCATCACCACGCACACAGACACCATCACCACGCACACAGACACCATCACCACGCACACAGACACCATCACCACGCACACAGACACCATCACCACGCACACAGACACCATCAACACGGTGCACCGTGACACCTCACGCTGCATGCTCACGATCGCGCCGGAGCTGGGAAGCTAAGCCGGCGTTGATCCTGGTCAGTGCACGACTTGGATTGGAATTCGAGGTGGTAAAGGCTTGGGCTGCGAGGTGGCCAGCAGGTGGCAGTGCCGAATGCACAGCGCGCGGTGTTTTCGGGGTTTCTCCTCGCACACGAAGCCCAGCTCGCATTCATGGAATTGGCCAAATATCCCGACTCAGCAGCATCCTCTTGAAAGGAGGCTTGAGACTGCGTGAGGCTTTCTTAGGTAAGGCGTTGGCATAATAGCGATGACACTGGCGCTTCTCCCGTCTGTTTAGGGGAGATGGGGATGGGTGCGCTATTGTGGGGAGAGGTGGGGAGCGGAGTTGGGAATGATGGGAGAGATAGGAGGTGATGATCGGAGGTGATGATCGGAGATCGGAGGGATGAGAGGTTGGCAGAGGGATGGGAGGCTGAGGGAGGTGATGGAAGGTGATAGGAGGGATGAGATGGACGGGAGGTTAGGAGAAGCGGTGAGACGGATCGGAGGTGATGGGAGGTTATGGCAGATGAATGGAGGGATGGCGGTTGTGGGATGTTGATGGGAGGGATGGCGGTTGGGGGATGTTGATGGGAGGGATGGCGGTTGTGGGATGTTGATGGGAGGGATGGCGGTTGGGGGATGTTGATGGTAGGATGACGGTTGTGAGATGTTGATGGGAGGGATGGCGGTTGTGGGATGTTGATGGGAGGGATGGCGGTTGTGGGATGTTGAGGGGAGGGATGGCGGTTGTGGGATGTTGATGGGAAGGATGGCGGTTGGGGAATGTTGATGGGAAGGATGGCGGTTGTGGGATGTTGATGGGAGGGATGGCGGTTGGGGGATGTTGATGGGAGGGATGGCGGTTGGGGGATGTTGATGGGAGGGATGGCGGTTGGGGGATGTTGATGGGAGGGATGGCGGTTGGGGGATGTTTATGGGAGGGATGGCGGTTGGGGGATGTTGATGGGAGGGATGGCGGTTGTGGGATGTTGATGGGAGGGATGGCGGTTGGGGGATGTTGATGGGAGGGATGGCGGTTGGGGGATGTTGATGGGAGGGATGGCGGTTGGGGGATGTTTATGGGAGGGATGGCGGTTGGGGGATGTTTATGGGAGGGATGGCGGTTGGGGGATGTTGATGGGAGGGATGGCGGTTGAAGGATGTTGATGGGAGGGATGGCGGTTGGGGGATGTTGATGGGAGGGATGGCGGTTGAAGGATGTTTATGGGAGGGATGGCGGTTGGGGGATGTTGATGGGAGGGATGGCGGTTGGGGGATGTTGATGGGAGGGATGGCGGTTGGGGGATGTTGATGGGAGGGATGGCGGTTGGGGGATGTTGATGGGAGGGATGGCGGTTGGGAGATGTTGATGGGAGGGATGGCGGTTGGGGGATGTTGATGTGAGGGATGGCGGTTGGGGGATGTTGATAGGTGGGATGGCGCCTGCGCTGTGTGCCCGATGGACGCAGGAGCCCCCAAGCCCCCCACCTCCCGCGCCCGGTGGCCGCGTCATGGCACGCGGAGGCGCGTGCCGCTCCGCGTTGCTGCTGCTGCTGCTGGGACTCGTCGCGTGCGCCAGCCCGCACCCCTGGGCGGCCCCAACACCCACGGACTCGACGCGGTAAGGGTGCCCTTCCACCACCGACTCCCACCTCTCCCACTACTCCCATCATCTCCCACCTCTCCCACCACTCCCATCACCTCCCACCACTCCCATCACCTCCCACCACTCCCATCGCCTCCCACCACTCCCACTACTCCCATCGCCATGCGGGATGCGAGGTCAGCATGGGGGAGGTAGGGGGAGGAGGGAGGGGATGGGGGCCCAGACGGACAGTGGAGCGGTCTCCACGAGTCCAGCGACCAAGGGAAAGAGAATACCTAAGAGCAGATGGTGGGAGCCTGTCGGGGCAGATCTATGGGTCTCTGTGTGAGTCTCTGGGTCTCTGTGTCAGTCTATGGGTCTGTGTGTGAGTCTTTGGGTCTCTGTGTGAGTTTGTGGGTCTCTGCGTAAGTCTACGTGTCTCTGTGTGAGTTTATTGGTCCATATGTGAGTCAATGGGTCTCTGTGTGAGACGGTGGATCTCTGTGTGAGTCTGTGGGTCTCTGTGTGAGTCTATGGGTCTCTGTGTGAGTCTGTGGGTCTCTGTGTGAGTCTCTGGGTTTCTGTGTGAGTCTAAGGGTCTCTGTGTGAGGCTGTGGGTCTCTGTGTGAGTATATGGGTCTCTGTGTGAGTCTGTGGGTCTCTGTGTGAGTCTGTGGATCTTTGTGTGAGTCTATGGGTCTCTGTGTGAGTCTATGGGTCTCTGTGTGAGTCTAAGAGCAGACGGTGTAATGAGGTTCCCAGGGCCGAGCTTGGAGATCGCTGCGCGCCTCCTGCGAAGCAGCTGCGCGACCTGGCGGAGAGGTCGTAGCGGCTTTGGTCACGTTGACGTCATATCTGCTCTTTGATTGACAAGCAAGCGACTTCGTTTTTACAGAAGCTCTTGATCAGCGGTCTCATAAATAGGCGTGCAAACGACCTTGTAAACGCAAATGAGGGGAGAGAGAAAGAGGTGGGGGGTGAGCGCATTAAGCTACGACGCTGGAATGGATGTCGGGGAGATAGCGAGATAGGGGGGGCAGGAGAGTTTCTCTCTGCACTGCTCAATGGAGATCTCACTCGGCGTGAAATGTGTCCGCGCGCGCTCTCGCCACGCGGGGCGAGGTGATTGGGCGGAAGGAACGCGGCCGGGATTAGGGCTGAGAGCGGCGGGAAGAGCGGGTCTCTTCTCGTGAATCATTTTCCCCTAATCCTGCGCGCGCGATGCCGTCGCGATAAACACCGCCTAGTACACCGAAAGCGCCTGGCTTACACACAGATATGACACATTATCATAGTAATCATACAATTATTACACCCCCCACCCCCGATGCTATTCCAGCTGTGCTGTCATTGACGTCATCTTGTGATGAGATACAGCAGCAAGCAATGTCTGTTCGTAACTCGCAGAGAGCAGGGAACTGTCCCGCCCATGACCAACATCAGTGACGATTATCTGAACCGGTCCTGGAGCCTGGGTCTCCGCCAGGTGGAACTCATCTTCAAATGAATACCTGGTGCGGTGCGTAAACATGAGCACTGGGGAGACAAAGGCGACCGGGCAGGCGTTGCGCCTCGCCACACCACCCGCTTCATAGGTGATCGCTGTGCGCTGTGCGCAGGTCGGAGCGCCACGCGGACGGGCTGTTCACGAGCGGTTACCGCCACGTGCTCGGCCAGATGTCTGCGCGCAGGTACATGGACGGGCTGGTGGCGGCACGCCTCGGGTAAGTGGGGGGGCTCAGCTCGGGGTCTGTCGCTCGCTCGCTCGCTCGCCCAGGGCAGCCTCGCTTAGTCGCGTGGCGCCTGGTCGCGAGGGGGAGGGTCTCAGCAGGTGAGACGATGCTGCTGCTGCTGCAGGTAAATCCCAACTGAGTAATGTGCAGTGTAATTAGTCAGCATTGAGTGTTTGTTTTAGCTATTGGAAGAACACGGAAAAGACGGAGGAAACCTTTCAAGAACAGGGAGAGAATATACAAACACCACGCACACATTTGCACACTCTGACTTTAACAGATTGTTGAGGCAATTGCTGTGAGCGAGCACCTATCATTGCCGGCACGGCACACGAGGGGGTGGGTGGCCAGCACCACGCCTAGCCGCCTTTATCTCCCTAGTGCTGATGTTTACACACCGCAACAGGTACTCGTTTAAAGCTGAGTCGACCTAAGGGAGGTCCAGTAACAAGACGGTTTAAAATATTAATCACTGATGTTGATCATGAGCGGGAATCCAACTCGGGTTGTCGGCTTCGTAGCACACTCACCTTTACGCCCCACCAATCGCCCACGCGCGCACTCTGCAGGACAGGAGGACAACACGCAAACTCCACGCAGTCAGGACGCCCGAGTCAGGAGTCGACAATCACGCAAACTCCACGCAGCCAGGAGTCGTCAACACGCAAACTCCACGCAGTCAGGACGCCCGAGTCAGGAGTCGACAATCACGCAAACTCCACGCAGCCAGGAGTCGTCAACACGCAAACTCCACACAGTCAGGGCGCCCGAGTCGGGAGTCGAGCCAGAACGCTTCTTACTGTGAGGCGCGAGCGTCACCACTGGGTCCCTGGCCCACTACGATGACCATTGATGAGATGTTACGTAAAAAAACGTCAAAACATATAGTATGTGTCTTTGTCTCTTAACTGTGCTTCTTAAATGTTATTGTGAGTTTTAGTGTTAGATTATAAACACTAAGGCAGTGCTCTTCAGTTGCCTGGGTGGAAGTGGGCTACGTTTTTCCCAATCTTGGCCAGCTGGCTCCACCACTTCATGAAGGAACTCACTCACTGAGGCTTCACGGCGCTGCTGGGCAATGCGTAGGGGAACCGCTTGGGACATTCACGCCCTCTGATGTGCGTCGTGGCCGGTACCTGGACCCCCCCCCCCCCCGCCCGGCGCTGTGTGCAGCTACGCCATGAAGACGAGCGAGCCCGTGCTCGGCAAGCGCCAGGCTGATGCCATCTTCACCAACGGCTTCAGCCGCTACCGGCACAAGCAGGCGGCCAGCAAGCTGCTGCTGTCTCTGCTCGAGAGCCGCCGCGGGTGAGGAGCGAGGAGGGAGGGAGGGAGGAGGAGGGAGGGAGGGAGGGAGGGAGGGAAGGAGGGAGGGAGGGAGGGAGGGAGGGAGGGAGGGAGGGAGGGAGGGAGGGAGGGAGGGAGGGAGGGAGGGAGGGAGGGAGGGAGGGAGGGAGGGAGGGAGGGAGGGGGGAGGGAGCACGACACTCTTTTCTACAAACAGTGTTGCTGGCTGGAGAGATGCACGGACGGCCACGTTAAAAGACGTGTGAGCTGTTACTTAACAAAATAAAAAAAACTCAACACACTCATCAGCAACAGTGTGTGGCATGAAAGGAAAATATAGAATAGGCAACGTTTCGGGCAATCACCTTTCTTAACAACACACATAAAGGCCACTACCTCTCTGTGCCTCTGACTGGGTCTCTATGCAGGTCGAAGTCCGCGTGCCAAGTCTGCCTGTCTGGGCACGCGCGGCAGGAAACCACAGGAGGCCCCCCCTTAACGTGCCGCCTTGCCGGGATTGATGTGCCGCCTTGCCCTCCCCCTCCCGCTCCTGGCAGCCGCAAACACAGCCTGCTCCTCGACAACCCGCCGCCCGTCTACGGGTCCAGCGACACGGGCGAGTTCCAGAAGCTCAAGGAATTCATACAGATCACGCTGCAGGTACCCAGGTGCACCCAGTCTGGCACAAGCGCCCCTCTGAAGGCCCTGGCACTCGGTGGCCGAGGAGAGTGGCTCTCATTGGCAATTGACTTTCCGATCCATCGCTGGCCCAGCCCTCACACCGAACTGCTGCTCCATTGTAGAACTCTGGGGACGGCATCGTCGTCAACCCAGCGGGAGACTTCATATGTAGCACGCCGCAGCACGTCACTCGCCAATCCCGCGTCATGGTAATGCCTCAGTGACGTCACTGGGAGTTGTCACCTCGGCCTCGTTATCCCAGCCGCGGTGCCTCGGTGGGAGAGCGAGCGGCTCGCAATCCTGAGGTCACGAGCTCGAATTCGAGTTGGGGGTTGACTCAGCCCAATATTCCTCCAAGCGGTTGATAAACTTGCGACCACTTTGTGGGCAAGTCAACAGCTATTGTCCTCTAGCGAGACTCACGCCGCAATGGGACTGTGGAATGGCCACCACTGGCTCTGCAGAGCTGTACACGGGAGTGAGCACCAATGCGCCCAGAATCGTTAGAGAGCGGAAAGTCTCCCTGCGCTCTTCGCGTTCACCACGACTGACCGCGGCACCCAGCCGCAGCAGGGCAGCTCATGCCACATCGATCCACATCGAGCCACATCGAGCCACATCGAGCCACATAGAGCCACATCGAGCCACATAGAACTGATGAGAGCTGTGACCGGGAGTCGAGGTCAGGTCGCGGGGTTCGTCGCGCTAAACCACCGTCCGCGTAACGTTGTCACGGTCTTCTGCGCACTTGAGTCGTTCGCAGTGATTGTTCTATGGGGAGACTGGCACTGTCACAGTAATGTGGAAAGGTTGCCGGATTTTGACTTAAAACTTTCGTGACTGCAGCAATTCATATTCTTTGGTTCTTTCGGTAAAAAAAAACTTTACCTGGCAGCCCTTTAATTGGTGGAAACCCACCACCAACGCCGGCCATCGCCCATCACTCACATTAACATTCGCTGCCCCACCCATGCTGCTGACACTTGGGCTACGCTCATTTTAAACCTTTATCAACAGTTTGCCTTTAGAGGCGAACCCCCTTTTCCTGATGACGACCGCTTGTGTTGCGATCGAAACGTCGTAGTTTTTTTTATTCTACGTGACTTTACCGAAAGAACCAAAGAATATGAGTTGCCGGATTCGTAGCGCAGTGGGAGGATGAACACTAAAGCACCGCGTGGCTGTTGCTGCTGCTGCTGCTGCCTTCCTCCTCCTCGTCCGTGGTTCCTCCCCTGAGTCGTCTCCGCGCTCTTTCTCTCTGCGAGAGCGAGGAGAGAACACCGTGCGCGATGCGACACGAGTGGGCATCGTTATCGTCGTCACGGTTCTGTGTGTACATTTCCATTTGCAGATGTCGGGAATGTAAAACCCAGGATGTGCCTTGCCGAACACTCAGACCGGAGGATAACACAACAACAAAATAACATCATCAACAACAACAACAACCAGAGGCATCAAACACCAGCAGCAGCGCTGCGCGGCTGTCCCGGCGTGCGTGATGATCTGAAGCAATCTCCGCACGTCGACCATCTCCTCTCATCACGACGCCACGACGACTCGGTTATCCCTGGCGCCCCCGACACATCCGCTCGTGCGCGCAAAGAATCTGCACCGCCTTGAAACTCAAAATACATTCGTCTAGAGCGCTGTGGCATTACATATATACAATCCGCGATGTTTCGGGCAATGGCTCTTCTTCACATCACATAGAGGGCCATTGCCCGAAAACGTCGCCTATTATATATGTCCGATGACGGAGGTCACGGTGTTGTTCTTGACATGGGACGTGGTGAGTTTATTGGCTGTGCTTGTGCACCACTGCCCACGAAAGCAGCAGCGGCGGCGGCGTCACCAGACCACGTGTTCTCACGCACCATACGATGTGCACATCACCCATAGTCATCGATAAAAACGGATGCGTCGTTACAGCCCTTTGCAGTCCTCCTGCACTTGCGCATCCAGGCTGCCGTACCGCAGTGCCGCCACGAGAGCGTACGAACGCGTCACACCAGGGACGTCACTGCATCTCGCATTGCTTCGGTATTGGTAACGCACGGTCCTCAATTTCCATCTCTGCCAACTTGCTGCTCTTAGTCCCCATGCATCGTGTGCCTGTGATCCAGCACTGTGCTGCGGCAGCGGCGAGGGTTGGTGAATCGCCGCACGAATGTTGTCAAGCTCCCTTCCCGTGGGCGTCGAGGAGGAGCCGCACCATGGCTCGCCAGGAGGCAGTACAGCACGCGTGGGCTTTCCTTCCACATTTAGAGGTCCATTCATTGGCCGATAACGCTTTCATATATAAAGGACCGCAGAACTTGGGGAGAAGGGGGGTTTGGCTGCTGCTGCCTTCTTGCTCGTCTGTGGTTCCTCCTCCTCGCGCCTCTGAGTCGTCTTCTCTCATCGAGAGCGCGCGACTCCTCGTTACGAGTTATTATTCCAGTACTGCTGTTATTACTACTACTACGTGGTGCCGTCCCTCGCTGATCTATCCCCCTGCAGCCCCTCCCCTCGGTCGCTACAGCCCCGCCCCTTCTGGTGGAATAGACACAACCCATTCGATAGTTGTGCTCCATACATGGCATGAAGTGGAGCGGCAGCTCGAGATTCAGCGTTTCGCTCCAGCAGCGTCCTCCACTGCCAGGCCCGCGGGCCCCTGGCGGCCCCTGGTGGACTTTAGTTCGGCCCCTGACAATTCACAAAATGTGAAAGCATCCCCATCGTGCTGCTGCCAACCCCAACGGGTTCAAATGCGTGGCGGCCCTCACACTGACGACGTCTCAACGGCGACACGGTGCGAGCTGTCTACCTGGGGTTTGGGTGCAAATCCTTGAGTCAGGTAAACACAACCAACGTCGTTTTTGTGTAACATAGTCCTCGGTGTTATACCATGTGGCGTGGTACCACTTCGCGGCAAAAGGAACCTGGGTTCGATACCGCGTTCGGGCTCCTGTCTATCTGTAAATGTCCATGTCCCCCCACTCCATTGGCTTGGCTCCGGGTTCGCCAGTTTCCTCCCATAGCTAAACAACACCACACGAATGTAACATGATACTTCAAATCACTCAATTGATATCACAGCAGCAGCAGCAGCCCTCATCTACTGCGAAGACTTGGCAGGACCCTCCTGAGAAAAGAGCCTCGAGACTCAGTGAGACGCAAGTGGAGTAACGACGTGGCGATAAGAGTTATCTTTCTCAGCTTCCCAAATGAGCTTGAAAAAGTCCACGCATTCGCCCTGTTGCTTGCGCTGAATCAATGCTGCTGATAGGATGCACTCCCAGAAGGTCGTACGGCTGGTGGGATGTGGAAACAATTAGTTTTAGATAGGCATTGTGAAAATTGTTTGATATTCCATTGTTGGCATGATTGTTGTTCCTTGTTTGTTTAACCCTTTATCCCTCCCTCGCGATTAAGGGTCTCGATTCGGTGTGAACATTGTGATGATTGTAGCCGAAAAAGATGTCAATGATTTAAGGTGACGCGTTCGGGAGCCGATGTTCTTATTCGGTGCATTGATATTCATCGATGGTCATCCCCTGATCGTACAACGGAAGTCCCTTTGAGTTTCACTTCTGTACACTCATGAATAATAAACGAGTTGTCAACCAACCACTTCTGCCTCTGAGTCCACTGCTGGTCATCTTGAGCCGTGCCCTCCCCCCTCTCTGACCCTCTTTGGGGGGGGGGCTTCTGTCCCGGGCTCCCTCCCCTCTCCCGCCCCTCGCTCGTCTCCCACTCATCCTCCCCTCGGCTCGACTGCGCCTCGCGCGGTGCGTGCCTCGGCTGCAAAGGTTTCACAAAAGTTCCAATGCCTTTATTTACCCAAGAAATCGCTCTTCTTTCAGAAGGGAACTGCTACGCTGCGATGTTTGGCCAACCCCAATCGTGACGAGCCGGGCTTCGTATGGGAGGACACCGTGGAACACGCAGCGCCGCGCTGTGCACGAGGGGGTTGGGTTCCTGGGTTGCAGTGACCAGGCTCGAGCCGCCTTCACCATCCATTGACACCGGGCGCATTCAGCTGGTAGAAATTCCACTTTGCTATGGCGTGGACGAAGAACAACCAAACTGTTTTCACTTCCCACAAAGCGGTACTTATTGTATCGAACGCTGTGTGGGGGGTTGATGATGGGGCTGCGGCATTCGGCAAACAGGATTTAAATTCGCGACCTTTCCAAATGTGACTACTAAACTCTGGTCAAAGCGTTGAATTGATTGGACTTTTTGCGAACCGCCCACTCTGCCGATGAACTACCCGGCCGAACCTAGCGTCCACACGAGGTTCATGCGATTGAAGAACGAGCTGAGCAGGCGAGAAGGCGCAGAGCTCGGTGGGGGTGAATGCTGCAAGTAACCCCGCTCCTTGAAGAAATATGAATAAACATTTAACGATGATGAACCCGACAACGCCGTGGCGTGTAAACCACCGTGATGATGATGACGTGGTGGTTGGTGATGATGATGAGAGGCGACGGGAGGAGAGGTGTGGGTGGGGAGAGCGATCTGCGCTAATGATGCCTCAAGGGGCGTCACGTCCGTGCGGCTCCGCTCCCCTGGGCAGCCGCGCTGCTGCTGCGTCTGAGTGGAGAGGCGTGGGACCCAGGCGCTCCCAGCAGGGCCATGACCAACCGGCTGTGGTGGCGGTGGCGGTGGTGGTGGTGGTGGTGGCGGTGGTGGTGGCGGTGGTGGTGGCGGTGGCGGTGACGGTGGTGGTGGCGGTGGGGGTAGGGGTGGTGGTGGTGGTGGTGGCGGTGGCGGCGGTGGTGGTGGTGGTGGTAGGGGTGGTGGTGGTGGTGGTGGCGGTGGCGGCGGTGGTGGTGGTGGTGGTGGGGGTGGTGGCGGTGGTGGTGGCGGTGGTGGTGGCGGTGGCGGTGACGGTGGTGGTGGTGGTGGCGGTGGGGTTGGTGGCGGTGGTGGTGGCGGTGGTGGTGGTGGTGGTGGGGGTGGTGGCGGTGGTGGTGGCGGTGGTGGTGGCGGTGGCGGTGACGGTGGCGGTGGCGGTGGTGGCGGTGACGGTGGGGGTGGTGGTGGTGGTGGAGGTGGTGGAGGTGGTGGCTACGCTGCACTTGACTCTCTGTGGTCCAGCAGTGCGGAGGCAGCAGCAGCAGCAGCAGCGAGGGTTGGTGGATCATCGCACAGATGGTTCTGAAACTCCTTTCTCGTGGGTGGGCGCCGAGGAGAAGCCGCACCCTGGCTCGCCACCAGGAGAAGGCGGTACAGCAAGTGGAATCATCTTTATCTGTTTCCATCTATACGGGGGGAATCGAGTGTTGCCCCCTCGCGCAAGGCGTGGGTTGACTAGAGGTGAACCGGTTTCCTCCCCACATGAATAATAACACGACTCATTATTAATCGGCGGAAAACATCTTACAAATAAATACCCTATATGCAGCAGCAGCGGCAGGATCCTCATGAAAATGAGTCCTACGATTCCGTTTGGCTCTCGTGGAAACACAAATATGATGACAGCACGGTATCATTATTTTACCCACGATATCAGCGTGGATAAAATAATAACCCTCAAACCCTCACAATCGCGTCGAGGCTTTGAACCCATTTGCGTTTCACCGTAATTATGCGGGTAGGATCGTAACTCCTCGTACTTGCCACAGTCATATCACGAAGTATTCTGGATGTGCACTGGTGGCTGCGTCATCATCTCGCCGATCCGGACAGAGGCGGCCGAAATAAAGCCCTGAACCGGGTAGCTGCAACAGCTTGGACTGTTGTCTGGCACTCCCTTCCCCAGCAATCCTCGCTGGGGAAGGGAGCTCCAGTGGACAGTCGCATGAAACCCCGTAAAGGATAATAATCTCCCTGTAAGGAAGTCACTGATGGTAAATACGAGCGAACGAAAGCATGTTGCACTTGACACCAAGCTTCATGACCGTCCTTGGCCCGTCTGGCCAGGATTGGCCGCGCGTGTTTGTGGTATGTGCATAAATACTCTTTGGTTCTTTCGGTAAAGTCACGAAGATGAAAAAAAATGAAAATAACTAAACTAATTTAATAAAATGAAAATAACTAAATTAGTTTAGTTATTTTCATTTTATTTTATTTTTTCATCTACGTGACTTTACCGAAAGAACCAAAGAGTATATGGATCCTTGCAGTCACGACAACTTCAAATCTAGAATGTGTATGAATGTTGAACTTGTGGTATGTGTATGAATGTTTAACTTCTTCCGTACCGTGAATAGCCAGTCGTGTTAATACGAGGCGTCCCTGTGTCTTTCTCTGGACAGCGCCGTGAGATGCCGACGCATCCAGCCGCTGTGTCAATGAACATGGCACTGACCGCTTGTTTGTCTGAAAATAACTCTCAAACCACGGCTATAGGTCCCATCACGGATTGCTTTATTTGGCGATGCTGTGGTGGCAGTGGTGCACAAGCACAATTCACACATGTATCTGCTATGAAGAAGGGCCGTTGCCCGAAACGTCGCATATCATAATTTTAAGGCCACATTGTTATTGACAAAAATGGCATATCTGTCTCCATAATTATCATATTCCACTTAGTGATGCATTTCTGTGCCCAATTATCATTACAAATGGGATTAGAGAAGCTATCGTGGTATGTAAATGTGTTGTCGTAATTATCAGAGGGAGCGATGCTCTCATGAATCGCCTGCCCTGACGTGCGACCCGCAAGCTGTGATGGCCACGCTCTCAAAAGGCAAAGATCCACCGGCTCGCATCGACTCAGAAGCTGTTTTTAGACTGGTGGAAGTACGAGGGGCTATGAAGATCGTTTTCACAAATGTCCAGTAGCATAGACTGTTTGGGCAACGACGATTGGTGAACACCTTCCAAGGCCGACACGGAGCATGCACGATGCAATTGCGTGGCCAACACCACGCTCGACCAGCCTTTCACTCCCCAGTGCTGATGTTCACACACCGCGCTATAGCTTCCCGTTTGAGGCTCAGTCGTACGGCAGCACCTTCAGATAACGCTTTCCATTGTGAGCCCTGGCAGGGAATCTAACTAGTTCGTATCCACGTGTGCTAACCACTGCGCCTCTGCTCATAAAAAATACAAAGATCCCTCCCATAGCCTTAACCGACTGTTGGGGTAACTGCTGTGGTAAGTACCGATGAAGGCCAACACGGCACACGACACCAGTACGCTCGACCGCACCATGCAGGTACTAATTTAAGGCTCAGTCGACCTAGAGGAGATCCAAGGGTGTCCCGTGCAGATATTCGTCACCGATCTTGAACATGAGTGGGAATCGAACTCGGGTAGCCGAGTTCATAGCGGAGCGCACATGTGCACACACACACACGCAAAGGATGTAAGAATATTCATGAGCGGATTTCAGCACTCTCGTTTTGTATGCAGATTGCTGTCACGAGGATCTAGATATACGACCTTTATGAGCAGGTAGGAGCCCATTGAGAACACGAGTCTCTTGTGATGATGACGGTGATGATGATAATTCTTTTAACAGAGCTGCCCTTTATTACCACACATAATCAACTGTGCACTTGTGGACAAGATAATGCACAATATGAATACAGAGACAATTCGCCTGCTGCACATCTCAGTCCCTCCACACAACTCCAGCTGAAAACTATGCACTCCGAGAGGCCGAGTGGCTGATGGAATGTGTGTACACAAATACAATTATTGTTTCACGTGGAGGGACAGCTGTGTGAAGCAGGCGATTTGACTGATTGCTCACATTTTAACATAGTCAGATCCCAGCGCAAGATCTGGCCAGTGCTTGGATGGGCGACCACCATACATGCCAGGCAATCATAGGATGCGTCGAAGGTGTGCTTAAGTTGTGCTCAGCAGTACTCACTCGCTCTCAAAGAGAGAGAGAGAGGACGACTCAGAGGCGTCAGGAGAAACCACACACGAGCGGGAAGGCAGCAGCATCAGCCACGCGGTGAGCTGGCGCAAAACAATTGCCCGAGCTTTGCAGTCCTCTACATATGAAAGCGTTCTTGACCAATCAATTAGCGTTCATGCACGGTGGAGGAAGCCGGGGCACGCGGTAGGGAAACATCCACGCGTGCAAGGCGACAGACTTCAATATGGAACAGATGGAGATTAGTTAACGTTTGCTGGACTGCCTTCTCCTGGCGAGCCAGGTACAGCTCGACACCCACGGGAAGTGAGTTCCACACTTTGCTATACCGCCTTCTCCTGGCAAACCAGGGGTAATGGCTCCTTCTCGACGCCCACCCACGTGGTAGAAAGGGAGTTCCACAACAGCATCTGTGCGGTGATCCACCAACCCTCGCTGCTGCTTCGACAGTGACGAAATACGGGCAGCCACGTGCAGCATCATAGGCATCACCGATCGGCATCAACATCCACAGTTGTACTCCTCTGCTCCCACAGTCTAAGAGTGCATCAGCTGTGTCATCTCATGAATCATTCGCCTGCCCTCTCCCCTCTCTAACGATCTGAAACGTCTCTTTCACACTCCCGTGAGCAATGAGCAGAGCCCAAACACCAGCGATGAGAAGCAATCGGCGCCATGGCTGCTGCCCGCTCCCTTCACCCAGAAGGCCCCTCGCCTCAGTTGGCGTGGCCGAGGGGCGGCGACGCGGCCCTGCGGGAGCGCGGTCGCAGCTGGTTGTAGACGTTGCCGGTTCGAATCCAGCGGCCGCCCAGATTAATACTGCGGTTGGGTATGAACGGGAAAAACACGACCCGCCGTCTGATTCACGGTTGATGTTATAGATCCCGTGAGGTCGTTCGAAAGAGGAGGCCATTGTGTGTCGGCGTCATCAACTAAATTTGAATGGTAAAAAAACACTGCAAATGACTCAGTTGGAATCAAACGGCAGGGAGCCTCCTGAACAACGCGTCATGAGACTCGGCGAGGCTTTCCTGGATGAACACAAAACGGATAAATAAGAAGAAGAAGAACAAAATCTCGAAGGCGCCGCGACCTTTAACATTTTTGACATTTTGTCTCGTGTCGCGAATGAAGCAATCGCCGGACTTATTGCGTTTTCGGCGGCGTTAGAGACGCGCGTCGGGATCGATGAAGCGGCACGAGGTCCCGGCGGCTGCTGCTGCTGCTGATGTCGCTGCTGCTGCCGCTGATGTCGCTGGGTCGAGACTGCCAGCGGCGCAGAGGCGTGCGAGCTCTGGGCTACCGTTCACCTTTGAGACATTTGACCTGCGCGTCAATTCCAGGAGAGATTCTGTGGAGCCACCGGCCCTATAAATACTCAGCACATTCGTCAAGAACACTGTGGCCTTAAAGCATAAAAATGAACGGCGACGTTTCGGCCAATGACCCTTCTTCACAGCACATACATATAGTGATGCCAAAGCTACAGTGGGGGACTGATGAGAATTACAATGAATTTTTTGTGTTTTCTCATGACAAGTTTTTAAACAGGCGTATGAATAGTTACATGAATAAATGCACGCGGTTGTCCGGCTTGACCACCTGAATGTGAAATTGTAGTTGTTGCTCTGAATTTGCATCAGCCAACCGGAAGCAGAAGTAGATGTTGCGTAACAAATATACCCCTTCAATGATCACAAATGTATTATAACTACTACTACTAAATAAACGAATTTGTCTCAGATGCTGCTGGCACAATGCTTTAGTGGGAAGGTTTGTTCTAAAGATAACGTGGCCCAGCGGTTTTACAAGCGAGTGCGTGCGTGTGTGTGACTCCCTCTCACGGCTAACATCAGTGGCGAGCGATAATTGAACTGGTCTCGGGACTGATTTTTCTTCGTGTACTGGCCTGAGCGTCCTCGGTTCGATTCCGGGCCACGGCCAAACGTCAGTGGCAAGTGGGATCATAACCGTTCTGGACCTCCCCACTCGATCGAGTCAGGCCGGTGCGGTGTGTAAACATTAGCACTGGGGATACAAAGGCGGTCGGGTGGGCGTGGTGCTGTATACAGCTCCCTCTTGCGAGCCCTGTCGGCCTTAATAGATGTTCGTTCACAGCACTTGCCCCAGCAGTATACAGGAGTACAATAGTAATAAGTCTGATGTATAATGCGCACAACACGCGCTCAGCAAGCGGTACCAGACGCGCCACGTGGTGACTCTGCACGGAGAGAACATAGAGAGATATGTCTAACAAACATGCGAGCAGTTAGATAAAGATTCGGAATTACAGGCAGGCAGGTAGGCAGATATACTCAGCGATCGAAAGAATGATGCGAACAAAGGGATAGATAGACAGACATACGAAGAAGTCGACAAACAGGCAGTCAGAAAGAATCACAGATTTATGGATAGCGAAGTAGACTATTGGGAAGAAAGGAAGACAAGGAGTTCGACACAATGACAGACACACACTGAAAACACACAAACACAAAGGGAGTTAGGCAGAGACAGACACGACAAAAGGCGCGGGGACATACATACAGACATAGAGACGAGTAGGTAGAGAACGGGACGGACATACAAACAAACGGACGGACATACCTACGGACAGATGAATGGATGACACAGCCAGCCAGACGAACACTTGCACAGGTCGACAGACACAAACAGACATAGGGACAGTCGGGTGGACAGAGAGCACAACATTCACTCTGAGCTCAAGATCTCACGTGGAGTCTGTGGAAAGGCAGTGCATTGCGACTGAGACAAATCAATCGATCGATTTGATATGGAGAGTGCTCCGTGTGAAACGGGGCTTACGGAGCAGAAGCAATGAGGCTGAATGCAACCGCGTGCACAGGGAAGGTAGAAAGAGTGCGCGTCCTGCTAACCAAGGCGGCGTTCCTTTAGTGGGCTTCTGGAGAGGCGGATTTGTAATGGGTATCAGCCTTGAGATTGGTTAATATATTAGGTGGCCGGGTCGTTAGGTCCGGAATTCGAATCCGGGTCTTCGCCACCCGACCGTGAAGTCCCGTGAAGTGCGGTGAGCCGATGGGTCTCAGCCTGGTGACCACTGCCCGCACAACGACACCAATCACGGGGAGCTGGCCGAGTGGCTGAGGGGTCAGTGCCCTGTGCGCGTGCCGCCCACACCGCGATGTGAATCCGCGTTCCGGCTGCGCGTTATCGCGTCAGCATCGTCTGTAGTGACCACACGGGGAACATGTGACTCGGTGTTGGTTTTGTTTTACATCACTACATTCCAGATATAAGGACTCACGGTCTCCGGGTTGACTGTCACGCGGCGAATACCGTGAATGCACGGGGGAGAGGGCATCGAGGCCACCGAAGGGAGTTCGCAGGTAGTTCTGTTAGGTCAACTTCCCCGGACCGTGATGCGCTTGCTCACTGTGAGAATTCGGGACGGACCTTGATTTGTTTCAGGACACCGCGACCCTGATAGCTGCACGATTGCGATGCAATTGACAAAAAAAGATAAATTTATACATAAAAAGGATTTGCCTAAAAATAGCAGCACGCATGGATCTCTTGTCCATGGTTCTCATTTCCCCCGGAGGCTTCGCTGAGATCTAACCCGCGCCCTTTCACGCCGCTAGCATGAGTTAGACGTGCGCTGACGCACTGCCGCGTGGCCTGCGCGCTCATTACGAGTGCCGCATTAATGCTCATCAACCATCCCGGCTGATGCTGAGTGGCAGACGGGTGGCAGCAAGCAGTGCCTGGGCTCGATTCACGACTCGGGCGCCTTTCTGTGTGGGAACTTGTGTATGTTTGCATGTCCTTACGTTATGTGGAGTATGTGTTCGATTGAGGGTGAAGTGTGTGAGTGTGTGGAGTTTGCATGTTCTGCCCCTAATCTTCAGCGTGTCAGTGAATGGGGGGCCGTAGTGTAGCGATTAGCGCGTTGTGCTTCGAACCCGGCTACCTGATTTCGGTTCCCGATCACGGCCAACACCAGTGACAATTATCTGAACCGATCCTGGGCCTTCCTTAAGTCGACTTAGACTCAAATGAGTACATGATGCGATGTGTAAACATCACCACTCGTGAGACAAAGGCGGCTAGACGTGGTGCTGGCCACCCACCCCCTCGTCTGCTGTGCCGGCCTCCATAGGTGCTCACTGACAACACTTTCCCCAACATTCTATAAAGGCTATACGGGGATCTTTGTCTTGTTGTTTGAGCGTGTGAGTGTGTGGATGTTGTCCGTTCTCCCGTAATTGGTATTGGTGAAACATCGCAATGGTGAAAACAATCTGCATACTCCTCAAGTGGGATGACACACGACACGCAGTCGATGGTGATCCCCAATCCAAGAGCTATCCAGGCGAAACCCGCGGAGCTTAGCTTCGGATTCGAGCATTTCGCGGCTGATTTAGTCAAAGCCTGGATCACGCGTGTCTGACAATAATTATATTATTTCTATAAACTCCATCAATGTTATTTTTTAATTTGCCAATGTCACCCTCACTACAGTAGGCATCAGTGCACATTGGTGAGAAGAGCATCGGTGAATCTCAAGATGTACTTGTCAGGAAAGTCCTGCGCTGGGATGTTTGGCTTGTTTAATTCCTAGACAGACTAATATTTAAACGTGAAGGAACCCGGACAAACCCCACCACGCGTATTAGAGGAGTTGAACACATGTGGGGTGACTCACCAACTTGCTATGCTGCCATATCGCAGCCCCTGCGGGGTTTGAGAGATTCACAAATCTCCACGCGATCCACCAATGCTCGGATCGCAGAGCCGCCACCGCGACTCGGCTGCTGTCGCGCGGTGCTCTCAGCTGGTGCTCTCTGCTGGTGCTCTCAGCTGGTGCTCTCAGCTGGTGCTCTCAGCTGGTGCTCTCAGCTGGTGCTCTCAGACAGTGCTCTCAGACAGTGCTCTCTGCTGGTGCTCTCAGCCGGTGCTCTCAGCTGGTGCTCTCAGCTGGTGCTCTCAGCTGGTGCTCTCAGACAGTGCTCTCAGCTGGTGCTCTCTGCTGGTGCTCTCAGCCGGTGCTCTCAGCTGGTGCTCTCAACTGGTGCTCTCTGCTGGTGCTCTCAGACAGTGCTCTCAGCTGGTGCTCTCAACTGGTGCTCTCAGCCGGTGCTCTCAGCTGGTGCTCTCTGCTGGTGCTCTCAGACAGTGCTCTCAGCTGGTGCTCTCAGCTGGTGCTCTCAGCTGGTGCTCTCAGACAGTGCTCTCAGCTGGTGCTCTCTGCTGGTGCTCTCAGCTGGTGCTCTCAGCCGGTGCTCTCTGCTGGTGCTCTCAGCTGGTGCTCTCAGCTGGTGCTCTCAGACAGTGCTCTCAGCTGGTGCTCTCAGCTGGTGCTCTCAGCTGGTGCTCTCAGACAGTGCTCTCAGCTGGTGCTCTCAGCTGGTGCTCTCTGCTGGTGCTCTCAGCTGGTGCTCTCAGCCGGTGCTCTCTGCTGGTGCTCTCAGCTGGTGCTCTCAGCTGGTGCTCTCTGCTGGTGCTCTCAGACAGTGCTCTCAGCTGGTGCTCTCAGCTGGTGCTCTCTGCTGGTGCTCTCAGCTGGTGCTCTCAGCCGGTGCTCTCTGCTGGTGCTCTCTGCTGGTGTTCTGCCCACGTGACTAGTTCTCCGCCCATGGCCCCGCTGCGGCTGGGGGGGGGGTCTCTGTGGGGCGCCAGTGTCACCGCGAGCCGCGCAGACAAATGCCAGGTCGCTGCAAGCCACGTGCCGGCAGTTGCCCAATTTGCATTCGGTAAACACCGCGCGGAATCTGAAATGAGCAACTCTTAGGGTTTCTGCAATTTGTCTCTACCCTCCATTTACATTTAAAATATAAACATCTCGTGGCTCAGGGGTGAGGGCGCGGAGCTGGCACCGCTGATGCCTGAGTTCGAACCCGGGTCTCAGTCGCTGCCGGGTTCTCAAGTCTGTATGTTGACATTCGTTCGCACCGTACGTAGCCAATCGCGCTAATCCGAGGTGCGGGGGAAGGATGACAAACTAAACACAAAAAGCAGTTCTAAAGAAATCAACTTCCAAGTGCAGTGATGTGGTGGTCTGAGCCCGACCATGAACCAGTGAGTGGCATAGAGACCTATAGACTCACGACGATACTCACAGACTCATAGAGACCCACACACGCACAAAGAGACACATAGAGATCCATCGCCTCGCGTAGAGACCCATAAGAACCCGATTTAAAATCAATTCTTCCTCTCACAATGACATATGCATCAAATCTCACGTGTGAAAATCTATAGTTTGCGATTTGCACAAGCGACAGGGAGGGTAATGCGGCTAACGGGGGAGAGAAAATAAAAAGTAACGATACAAAGGAGAGGGGAAAATTAGGTGAAATTTGTTTTCTCTTCTTGAATCTCTTGCACATCTCCATCTCTCCAAGTACAATAATGAACGCATTTATTACACATTCCAATTTCAGCAGCATCGAGTTCAACTCAAGCAAACTCTGGACCAGTTTAGCCATTCTAGTGTCTCATCAGTAGAACCTAGCGTGCTTGAATCAGTGTCGGTGTACTACCGAAAAGTAAAGACGCTCTCAGTCAGATATGGGTATGAGTTCGACATCCGATAGATCAGTCCACAGTGTGTTTGTCTTGAATCAATGCTGGTGAAATGACGCACTCCCAGAGGCCATGCGGCTGATGGGTTGTGTAAAAAAGATGGTATTGTTTCCGTGGAGAGACGGAGATGTGAGGGAGAGACTGTCTGCCAATCTACTTTGTTATATACTTTTTCCACAATGACAGTAATACTTGTTTTGAGTCACGTATCGAATCCAATCGTGACTCCGAATCATGACACAAACCAAGAAGGCGGATGAGTGGTGAACATTCCACATTCCGGTGGTGTTGGGCAAGTCTATTCATAAAACAACCACCTCTTGATTCTAGATTTAAACCTAAGAGTATGAAACACTCTTGAGATTATTTCGGTAAAGTCACGCAGAAGGGAAATAATAAAATAATATTTAAACACTATCAAATTAAATACAAATAAAATGCGAGAATTTTATTTTATTATGTTTTATTTTTATTACTTTGTTATTTCCCTTCTATGCGACTTTACCGAAATAACCAAGAATATGAATCCCTGCAGTCACGAAAGCTTTAAATCGAAATGTAGCCACTCTTGATTTCCCTGAAATCATTACCTACTTTATCGCTCCCGGAGCGAGGGCTGATGGACTGAGTCAACCCCGCCCTCCCCTCCCAAACTGGGAATGAAGGGGGCAAGTCTATCCATAGGACATCCACTGTTGACTTCTCCGCAAAGTGGTAGGGATTTTATCGACCCCTGAGGGAAGGATGATGGACTGAGTTATCCCCCCCCATCCCCCCAAACTGGGATTTGAACTCGGCAACCTTCCGCCTGCGAGCCACTCACTCTAACAGCCGCGCCACCTGGACGACTCTGTAACAACAACAACAACCACCACCACAACCACCACCACGACCACTACCAAGCGAACGCCCCGCGATCAGTGAGCGCAGCGCGACTCGCGCTCCTCCCGCCGCCCCTGGGAGCGCCGCGCCAGATGCGGCTCCGCTCGGCTCCCGGCGGAGGACGCGAATTACGATGATGATGAACATCAAGAACAACATCAACAACAGCAACAACATCAACAACAGCAACAACAACAACAACAATGGCGGGGGCGGCCTCGTAATTGGAAGCAAACAGAGATCGGCGGAAGGAAGAGACACTCACCGTGATTACTTTAATCAATCGCTCAGGACGTGCGCGCACAAAACAAACAACAACAACAACAACAACAACGTGAATATATATTTGACGCATGCAGTTTGTTTTTTGCTGACGCATTTCACCTTTGCGCTAATTGCCGAAAAAGTTGGATTCAAAGGAAGCTCCCTCCGCGTGAGGAGACGCGGCTCCGAGATGAGACGCGCGGGGTAATTGCATCAAAGCGGCGGCGTGGGAGCCATCAGAGGGGAACATTTCGTGAGGGGCGCCGCTCACCTGAGCGCCGTCGTGCACGCGCTTCGCGAGCGTTTCAAGTGTCGCGTCTGTGCGCTGTGTTGCGCAGCATTCCCTGAGCTCGTTTACCCAAAGAATACGTGACTCGTAAAAGACTGGGGACCGGATTCACATCTTCATTAATTTGCATTTCCGTCTAATGTTCAGCAATATGTGATGTGCAAAGCAAGACTTGTATGTTGTACACACCGTGTCACCCAAATGAACACGATAGGAAAAAAAACAATTTAATTCGATTTCTCACTTCATCTGGCATTAGATGTCAGCTCCAAACGTGCAAAGACGAGCGTGGCAGGACACACGTGGCAGGACACACGTGGCAGGACAAGATATCGGCAGGGAGAGCGCTGTGGAGGGTGTCGACCACTGCACACCCCCTGGGCCGTGTACCGCCTCCTCACGAACCGCCCGACACCGTCCGTCGGATCGGCACGCGGTTTCCGATCTTGGCGTGGATCGCCAACCTCCCGGCACTCCGACCGGGCTGCGGCATCCCCCAGGCCTGCCGGCGACTGCTGTCGCGCACCCACGTGGCCTGGCGCCGCGGCAGCGTCGTCCGCTCGAGGCGTGGCCGTGCGGCTCTGAGGGCGAAGGCCGCCGTCAGCTGCCCCGCGCACTGGTGCCGTCGCCCTGTTTCCCGCCGGCTCAGGGACACACAGGGACACACAGGGACACACAGGGACGCACAGGGACACACAGGGGCACACAGGGGCACACAGGGACACACAGGGACACACAGGGGCACACAGGGACACACAGGGGCACACAGGGACACACAGGGACACACAGGGGCACACAGGGACACACAGGGGCACACAGGGACACACAGGGGCACACAGGGGCACACAGGGGCACACAGGGACACACAGGGGCACACAGGGACACACAGGGGCACACAGGGGCACACAGGGACACACAGGGGCACACAGGGACACACAGGGGCCGCACGCGATATTCGCCCGAGGGCGCTCGTTGGTTGGACGCGAAGGTTCCCCTCGACTTTGCGACCCTGATGCTGATCACGTCACGCGACATACTTGCCTCCCCAGCAGGAAAATGCTAAAGTCTTGGAACCTGCAAGTTCATCATGTGTGGCTCTAACAGGTCGCTTGAAGGGGTCTCAGAAGTAGTTCTGCGATATCTGCTTCCACGGATCGTTCTCTGGCACGAAGCGTTGCACTGATCTGTGAGCATTCGGAACGAACGCTTCATCTCGTCACGCGACACCTACCGCACGATCGCCAATTACATTTCGTCCTCTGGTATTGATGCACCTAGCGTGCCATGTATAGTGTAATCAGAGGGAGACGCGCGATCCAGCGAGCGAATGAGCTGGTTGGTGAGTGAGTGGGTGAGCGGGTGGGTGAGTGGATAGATGAGTAAGTGGGTGAGCGGGTGGGTGAGTGAGTGAGTGAGTGGGTGGATAGGTGAGTAAGTGCGTGAGCGGGTGGGTGAGTGAGTGGGTGAGTGGGTGGGTGAGTGGATAGATGAGTAAGTGGGTGAGCGGGTGGGTGAGTGAGTGAGTGAGTGGGTGGATAGGTGAGTAAGTGCGTGAGCGGGTGGGTGAGTGAGTGGGTGAGTGGGTGGGTGAGTGGATAGATGAGTAAGTGGGTGAGCGGGTGGGTGAGTGAGTGAGTGAGTGGGTGGATAGGTGAGTAAGTGCGTGAGCGGGTGGGTGAGTGAGTGGGTGAGTGGGTGGGTGAGTGGATAGGTGAGTAAGTGCGTGTGGTGGGGTGGGGGGCACTGCAGTGCGGTTGTGCACAAACTCGTGGTGATGATGATGATGATGGTAGCTTCCTTTCTATCGTCTCCGCTGGATCGCGTGTCTGCGTGGAAGAGCCGCTCAAAGGAGAATGAATGCGCAAGGCTCATTTGCTGGCCGCGTGACGTGCGGCTGAAGGGGTCATTTCCTGCTCATCTTCAACCACGCGCGTGTTTGCCCTGTAATTGGGTGCACGAGACAGAGGGGGGGGGGGCACCGGCGATGCGTTTTCTCTCCAACGCGACACGTGCGGTACTTTGAGAAGCGCTACTCTCATTCGGATGGGTCTCAAATCCCCTCCGTTATCTTTTCATTCTGAACGAAATGAAGGAAAATGGAATACAATAGTGACGTCATCTGCATTCTCGGATCGAAGCAATTCGAACCACAAGCACACAAAGAGAATCGCTTGTTTTGTTCATTTGCCCAAGTTCATCCCGATTGGGCTTCCGGCGTCGCGTGGTGAGACAAAGAACCCATTGGGAACACGCGCAGAGCAGTTCAACTCTTCGCCTTTGAGAGCAGCCCACGGCAGCGGATATCGCAGAACTCCTTCTGAGGTCTCTTCAATGTCACTGCTGGTTCACACTGTCGGGGGCAGCACTTTTTCACCCGCCCTGTTATAGAGAATAAAGTCCCAAATTGGAACGCAACTTTAAATTAAGTTTTATTTCTTATCGGATCATAATGGAGCAGAGTTCACGGAGCAGCCCGTCATAGACGAACAGAGCAAGTGCATTCAGAGTTTCTACCGCAGTGGGATCGAGTGAAACAGCGGGCGAGTTGCTTTGAGAATCAGTTGGTGGCCACAATCGCCCAACAAACTCACGGTGGCTTTCGGGTTTTCAAACCAAAAAAAACCCACGGCGTCAAATTTGTTATGCGACTGAGCATTCAATTAACATGACGGCGACCACGTAACGTAATTCAAATATTCCAATGGGAATTAGCTGCGGGAAGAGCTGGAAGGAATCAGGAGAGGAGTCTGCAACGTTGGGCTCGGGATTAAGACAAGACATGCAAAAATCACGTGCAACAAGTTCGTCAAACAATCGGATATTGTCTAAACCAACCCTGGTCTAAACTAACCTTGGTCTAATTCAACCATGGTCTAATTCAACCCTGGTCTAAACCAACCATGGTCTAAACCAACCCTGGTCTAAATAAACCCTGGTCTAAACCAACTCTGGTCTAAACCAACCCTGGTCTAAACCAACCCTGGTCTAAACCAACTCTGGTCTAAACGAACCCTGGTCTAAACCAACCCTGGTCTAAACCAACCCTGGTCTAAACCAACCCTGGTCTAAACCAACCCTCATTTATACTCAAGGGACCTGGCACGGCCGGACTACAGACCCCACACCGAGTCCAGCTTCATGAGGAACACGTGAATTCGAGAACGCGCACAGGTTGGAGACCCTCACTGCTAAGGAGAGCGAGAGTGCTTCGTCAGCTCACGAGGTCGGTGGTCGAGGCCAGCTACTGAACGACATCCAACGGTGGGAACGCGCCCGAGGGAGCGCCCACCACGGGGATTGAAGCTCGGCTTGTGCGCAGCCGCTGTTGCGCGGCTTCATATTTCGTGCCACTTCGACGAATGGCGACAGCTTGGGGAGGCCATCATCATCCAGCAGTGGATTGATCATGGCGAGGCGGCGCGTGCACGTGGGCTCTGCAGGCAGCAGCGAGGGTTGGTGGATCACCACAATGACAAATGTTGCGATATCGAGGAGGAGCCGTACCCTGGCTCTGTCAGCAGAATGCAGTAGAGGCAAAGTGTGGACTGATATGATATGTCTCTTCTTTACGACGGGACAGAGTGTTGCACTCCTCGCATGTGTGAGCTTTCTCCGTCTGCTCCGGTTTCCTCCCACGCGTATGGACAACGTTCACTAATCGGCTGAACACATCTGAATATGTCGAGAACCGCAGAACTATTGTTGACAGCGCCGGCTCACTGCCAGACTAGAGCCTTCCAGCTCGTGTCTGTGGTTGCTACTCAGCGGTTGCGAGAAACGCAATTATATCTTACTGAACATGAGTCGTATTTGTTTATTTATTATCCGGGACCCGGACCACAGAGCGACACGCGATTGCGGACGGTGTCCAAGCAGCGGGGGAGGAGGAGGCGGAGGAGGCGGAGGACCGCGTGGGAATTCATTAATGGCGTGCACGGGGCAGATGGCATGAGGCACCGATGGAAGGCTTCAGGATTTTTATTTTTACTCCTTCACTGCGGATAATTCAAGGGAAGCAATTATTAAAATAGATTTTGAACCGATCACGTTGCGACCGCACGTTGCAATTATATCTCGTTAAAATGTCACCGCGCGTTCCCATGCCAAGGCTAATGGCCAGCCCATGGGCGATTAATGAAATGTCAGTAACGTTCCATTTGCTTCTGTTCTGTGTAGCACACGTGCGAAGTGTAGTCGGGAATAAACTTGTGACTTGACGGGCGCGGGAGGAGATCTTCTGAGAGTTGGGGGTGATGGAGGGGGCAGAGAAGGTCTTGAAGAGACGTGAGTCGGTGAATGGACATGGGTCTGACTCAGTGAACATTTGAGAATAAAACGAGGGTTAGAAGGTGCATCAGATATATATTAACATGGTTCCGTCATCATCCTCAAGGTATTAAAACGATAAGGCATTGAAACCTTCATGCATCACTATCATGACATTCAAAACGAGTAACGCACCACTCAGACATGATCATCATTAACACGAGATTAGCATCGTCTTCTTCATCATCGCCTCCATCATAATTTTCCATCAACATTCATAATTATCAATTAGCATCATCATCTTAACGCCATCATTGTCGTCATACACATCTAACATCGTCCTGATGATGACATCAAAATCACACGACCATCCTAACGCGATGATCATGAGATGTAAGGAATAATCACCACCCCACTAACATAAATAAATATATTATACACAAATGATTTTCAAAAAATGTCAAGACTCATTTCTGGCGAGACGGGGACGCGGGCGACCCGCGCCGTCCTCCCTCTCCTCCCTCCCCTCCCTCCCCTCCCTCTCCTCTCTCTCCTCCCTCCCCTCGCTCCCCTCCCTCTCCTCCCTCCCTCCCCTCCTCTCCCTCCCCTCTCTCTCCTACCTCCCCTCCCTCGCCTCCCTCTCCTCACTCTCCTCCCTCCCTCCCCTCCTCTCCCTCCCCTCCCTCTCCTCCCTCCCCTCCCTCGCCTCCCTCCCCTCCCTCCCTCCCCTCCCTCTCCTCCCTCCCTCCCCTCGCCTCCCTCGCGTCCCTCCCCTCCCTCGCCTCCCTCGCCTCCCTCCCTCGCCGTGGGAGGCGCGGGGCCACGCGCTCCGCGACCCCGCGCGCATCGCCCCCTGTGGCCCTTCCTTCCGCGCGCAGTTGCACAGAAAACCCGGGGGAAAACCACGAACGTCAGGGGGGGAACATATGCAGACTCACACACTCTCACTTACATGAACTCACGAACAAAGATCCCCCCTATAGCCTGTGACAGACTGTTGGGGCAAGTGCTGTTAGCGAGTAGCACTTATCAAAGCCGCACGGCACACTCGGGGGTTGGTGGTCAGCACCACGCTTCGCCGCCTTTGTCTCCCAAGTGGCGATTTTCACACAGCGCACCAGATTCTCATTTGAGCACTCTCCGGACACAGCGGGAGAACACATAATCCGCACAAAAAGGCGCTCGAGTTGGAAATGGAGCCGAGGGGTTTCTTGTCGCGAGGCAAGAGCAGTCTTCTCTGCGCCACCAAGGCCCGCGATGACGGCGCCGGCTACGAGGCGCCCCGCGAGCCGCAGGCAGCTCACGCTGAGCGGCGTCCGTGGTGGCACGCGGGCCACGGGGAGATGGAGGTGAGCGAGGGATGATAGACCCCGGCAGAGGGTGGCGGCGGCGGGGGGGCACATCCCCGCCACTTAATTATCCGTCATCATTATCCTTTTGCCAGACTCCATTAGGATCGTGGAGGAACCTTTAGCCCCGTGAGCAAAGCGACTCGCAGTGTTGCCGTGTCGTCGGCGCCTCCGCTCGCACACTCACGTTCGTGAACTCTGCATCACCGTTGGGAATTCGGTGGTTAGTGAGGTATGCGGAGAAGTCACATTGCTATCGGACTAAATCATCAAATAAAATAATATAGTTTCATATTGCGTGGTCGTTCATGCGAGTCGCTAAACGCTCTGCAGCGCACAGAGGCGCCAGGAGGAGGAGCCACGGGCGAGCGGGAAGGCACCAGCAGCAGCCACGAGGTGAGGAGCCAGCGCGACCGACAATTGCCCAAGCATTTCGGTCCTCGATATATTAAGATGTTTTCATCCAATGAATGAGTGTTCATACATGTGAGAGGAAATCAAAGCGCCTAGAGAAAACCCATGCGTGCCATGGGTCAAAAACTCTATATGTGTTTTGGAGAAAGGGCATTTCCCAAAAGGTCACCTTTTATATATCTTGCTGCTGGAATAAGGCGACATGGTATTATTACTGAGACGGGATGTGTGGAGTGATTTTTGCTCTATTAATTGTACTTGTGCACTACTGCCAAACGCAACAGCCGCATCAGCCAGTCCTCCTCCACTCCTCCTCCTCCACGCCTCCTCCACTCCTCCTCCTCCTCCACTCCTCCTCTCCACGCCTCCTCCTCCTGTCCTCCACTCCTCCTCCACTCCTCCTCCTCCACTCCTCCTCCTCCACTCCTCCTCCACTCCTCCTCCTCCACGCCTCCTCCTCCACTCCTCCTCCTCCACTCCTCCTTCTCCTCCACTCCTCCTCCTCCACTCCTCCTCCTCCACGCCTCCTCCTCTTGTCCTCCACTCCTCCACCTCCACTCCTCCTCCACTCCTCCTCCTCCACTCCTCCTCCACTCCTCCTCCTCCACGCCTCCTCCTCCACTCCTCCTCCTCCACTCCTCCTCCTCCTCCACTCCTCCTCCTCCACTCCTCCTCCTCCACGCCTCCTCCTCCTTTCCTCCACTCCTCCTCCACTCCTCCTCCTCCTCCACTCCTCCTCCACTCCTCCTCCTCCTCCACTCCTCCTCCACTCCTCCTCCTCCACGCCTCCTCCTCCTGTCCTCCACTCCTCCTCCTCCACGCCTCCTCCACTCCTCCTCCTCCACTCCTCCTCCTCCACTCCTCCTCCTCCACTCCTCCTCCACTCCTCCTCCTCCACTCCTCCTCCACGCCTCCTCCTCCACTCCTCCTCCTCCACTCCTCCTCCTCCTCCACTCCTCCTCCTCCACTCCTCCTCCTCCACGCCTCCTCCTCTTGTCCTCCACTCCTCCACCTCCACTCCTCCTCCACTCCTCCTCCTCCACTCCTCCTCCACTCCTCCTCCTCCACGCCTCCTCCTCCACTCCTCCTCCTCCACTCTTCCTACTCCTCCACTCCTCCTCCTCCACTCCTCCTCCTCCACGCCTCCTCCTCCTTTCCTCCACTCCTCCTCCACTCCTCCTCCTCCACTCCTCCTCCACTCCTCCTCCTCCTCCACTCCTCCTCCACTCCTCCTCCTCCACGCCTCCTCCTCCTGTCCTCCACTCCTCCTCCTCCACTCCTCCTCCTCCACTCCTCCTCCTCCTCCTCCACTCCTCCTCCACTCCTCCTCCTCCACTCCTCCTCCACGCCTCCTCCTCCACTCCTCCTCCACCCCTCCTATTCCACTCCTCCTCCTCCACTCCTCCTCCACTCCTCCTCCTCCTCCACTCCTCCTCCTGTCCTCCACTCCTCCTCCACTCCTCCTCCACTCCTCCTCCTCCTCCACTCCTCCTCCTCCACGCCTCCTCCTCCTCCACTCCTCCTCCACTCCTCCTCCTCCACTCCTCCTCCACCCCTCCTATTCCACTCCTCCTCCTCCACTCCTCCTCCTCCACTCCTCCTCCACTCCTCCTCCTGTCCTCCACTCCTCCTCCACTCCTCCTCCTCCTCCACTCCTCCTCCTCCACGCCTCCTCCTCCTCCTCCACTCCTCCTCCACTCCTCATCCACTCCTCCTCCACTCCTCCTCCTGTCCTCCACTCCTCCTCCACTCCTCCTCCTCCTCCAGTCCTCCTCCTCCACTCCTCCTCCTCCTCCTCCACTCCTCCTCCACTCCTCCTCCTCCACTCCTCCTCCACCCCTCCTATTCCACTCCTCCTCCTCCACTCCTCCTCCACTCCTCCTCCTCCACTCCTCCTCCACTCCTCCTCCTGTCCTCCACTCCTCCTCCTCCACGCCTCCTCCACTCCTCCTCCTCCACGCCTCCTCCACTCCTCCTCCTCCACTCCTCCTCCACTCCTCCTCCTGTCCTCCACTCCTCCTCCTCCACGCCTCCTCCACTCCTCCTCCTCCACGCCTCCTCCACTCCTCCTCCTCCTCCACTCCTCCTCCTCCACTCCTCCTCCTCCTCCTCCTCCACTCCTCCTCCTCCTCCTCCACTCCTCCTCCTCCACTCCTCCTCCTCCACTCCTCCTCCTCCTCCTCCACTCCTCCTCCTCCTCCTCCACTCCTCCACCTCCACTCCTCCTCCACTCCTCCTCCTCCACTCCTCCTCCACTCCTCCTCCTCCACGCCTCCTCCTCCACTCCTCCTCCTCCACTCCTCCACTCCTCCTCCACGCCTCTTCCTCCACTCCTCCTCCTCCACTCCTCCTCCGCCACTCCTCCTCCTCCACTCCTCCTCCTCCACTCCTCCTCCTCCACTCCTCCTCCTCCACTCCTCCTCCACTCCTCCACTCCTCCTCCTCCACTCTTCCTCCTCCACTCCTCCTCCACTCCTCCTCCTCCACTCCTCCTCCTCCACTCCTCTTCCTCCTCCACTCCTCCTCCTATTCCACTCCTCCACTCCTCTTTCTATCCTCCTCCTGCACTCCTCCTCCTCCACTCCTCTTCCACTCCTCCTCCTCCACGCCTCCACTCCTCCTCCACTCCTCTTCCTCCTCCACTCCTCCTCCACTCCTCCTCCACTCCTCCTCCTCCACTCCTCCTCCACTCCTCCTCCTCCTCCACTCCTCCTCCACTCCTCCTCCTCCACTCCTCCTCCTCCACTCCTCCTCCTCCACTCCTCCTCCTCCTCCACTCCTCTTCCTCCTCCACTCCTCCTCCACTCCTCCTCCACTCCTCCTCCTCCACTCCTCCTCCTCCACTCCTCCTCCACTCCTCCTCCACTCCTCCTCCTCCACTCCTCCTCCTCCACTCCTCCTCCTCCACTCCTCCTCCTCCACTCCTCCTCCTCCTCCACTCCTCCTCCTCCTCCACTCCTCCTCCTCCACTCCTCCTCCTTTCCTCCACTCCTCCTCCACTCCTCCACCTCCACTCCTCCTCCACTCCTCCTCCTCCACTCCTCCTCCACTCCTCCTCCTCCTCCACTCCTCCTCCACTCCTCCTCCTCCACGCCTCCTCCTCCACTCCTCCTCCTCCACTCCTCCACTCCTCCTCCACGCCTCTTCCTCCACTCCTCCTCCTCCACTCCTCCTCCTCCACTCCTCCTCCTCCACTCCTCCTCCTCCTCCACTCCTCCTCCTCCTCCACTCCTCCTCCTCCACTCCTCCTCCTTTCCTCCACTCCTCCTCCACTCCTCCACCTCCACTCCTCTTCCACTCCTCCTCCTCCACTCCTCCTCCACTCCTCCTCCTCCTCCACTCCTCCTCCACTCCTCCTCCTCCACGCCTCCTCCTCCTGTCCTCCACTCCTCCTCCTCCACTCCTCCTCCTCCACTCCTCCTCCTCCTCCTCCACTCCTCCAGATCCACTCCTCCTCCACTCCTCCTCCTCCACTCCTCCTCCTCCACTCCTCCTCCACTCCTCCTCCTCCTCCACTCCTCCTCCATTCCTCCTCCTCCACGCCTCCTCCTCCTGTCCTCCACTCCTCCTCCTCCACGCCTCCTCCACTCCTCCTCCTCCACTCCTCCTCCTCCTCCACTCCTCCTCCTCCACTCCTCCTCCACTCCTCCAGATCCACTCCTCCTCCACTCCTCCTCCACTCCTCCTCCACTCCTCCTCCTCCACTCCTTCTCCTCCACGCCTCCTCCTCCACTCCTCCTCCACCCCTCCTATTCCACTCCTCCTCCACTCCTCCTCCACTCCTCCTCCTCCACTCCTCCTCCTCCATGCCTCCTCCTCCACTCCTCCTCCACCCCTCCTATTCCACTCCTCCTCCTCCACTCCTCCTCCACTCCTCCTCCTCCACTCCTCCTCCTCCACTCCTCCTCCTCCACTCCTCCTCCTCCACTCCTCTTCCTCCTCCACTCCTCCTCCTATTCCACTCCTCCACTCCTCTTTCTATCCTCCTCCTGCACTCCTCCTCCTCCACTCCTCTTCCACTCCTCCTCCTCCACGCCTCCACTCCTCCTCCACTCCTCTTCCTCCTCCACTCCTCCTCCACTCCTCCACTCCTCTTCCTCCTCCACTCCTCTTCCTCCTCCACTCCTCCGAGCCCGCCGCCGGCTCACGGTCTCGCTCCGGCACGGATCTTAAATAATCCGCCTCATTCTCAACAAACCGCCCTGCCTCATTAACCACTTCGATTTCCGCCACTGCGATGAGCTGCCAAGAAGTGGAGGGATAATCATCTAATTGGGGAACTGATAAGAGGGCGCAATGGTAGTTTGTGATACGTCGTTTATAATTTCCCGGTGTATAACACACGTTGCTACTATGGCGAAGTATGTTTACATGGTATAAGTGGGGCACGATGATCGTCATCAGTACGACCATCCACTGAGCGAAGGTTTTGACTGATAGCTTCTATAGAAAACCTTGGCTGCTGGAGTAGAGGAAGCGTGGAGCAAAGCAGAGTCGAGTGCGATGAGAAAGGAGGGCTAGGATAGTGTGTGGGGGGGGAGTATACTTAGACGAGAGGGGAGATGTACCATCACCACCAAAGATCCCTCGTATAGCCTTAACAGATTCTTGTGGCAAGTGCTTTTAGCGAGCACCTATGAAGACCGGTACGACACACGAGGGGTGGGTGGCCAGCATCACCAGGTACTCATTTGAGACTAAGTCCACCTAGGGGAGGCCCAAATAACTGCCACTGGTATTGGCCGTGAGCGGGAATCGAACACGCGTCGCCGGTTTCGTAGCGCAGTGCGCTCGCCACGACACTCCCGCTCCACTACCCCATCACTACCACCTCCACCACGAGCTGCTGATGTTGCACAGGGGCCACGCAGCAGGCCTCTACGATGTGCCCTGGCAGTCTCCCACCGTCTACTCGTTGGCCTTCTGTTCCCTTGAGTCGTCGGACTTGTGGGGCCCGCTCCACTGCCCGTCTCGGCGATCGGCCCTCCCCCTCCTTCTCCCGATTGACAACTAAACGTGATGAAGAGGCGTGTTTTCGGTTTACGTTCCAAGAGTCACCTCATCTAAAGCCTCGAATCGCATTCCCGTGACGCAACTCAAGAAGATTCGCATCGTGTCCACAGTCTCCAGCGGCCTGGCTGAACCTGGACAGGGCTCGGATGTGTGACCACCCAGCTCAGGACCGGTGCTCGACGCTGCTGTGGGGCTAAGGAGTGGGTGGCAGAGGGTTGTTGTACTGTACTTGTACACTGTTACATCGATGTGATAACCGGGTCAAATAACCTCCACCATGCTCATCCAGCAGTGGATCTACAATAGGACCATACACTCGCAGCCCCCATTATCTAGGGTTGCCAACTCTTAAACAGAACAAACCCGTACATGTTTCTCAAGCAGTGCAGGTCTATTATTAACACTGCGCAGTGCAGGATCGTAAAATTGAATTTAACACACCAACAGCGGTAGCAGACCTCGGTGCAACTCAAATCCTGCCAGCCGAACATAGGCGCCGATTCCCAGACAGGTGACAAGCCCCGAGTATCCCCGCTGAGATCAAGCCAGCCAAGCAGCCACCTGTAAAAGATTTAACGGAGTTACAGCTTCAATCACTCAACGCGTGGTGGGCGGGGGGGCTGGAGAGTCGCCGTGGAGTCGCCTCGACTCAACATCGCCCCCGTGTGGCGAAGCTTAGAAGTCTCCTCTGCGGCCCAGTTGCAGCAGCCCCCTGAGTGGCTGTGTTCAATGCCACGTGACCTTGTGACGCAACAATAGTTCACCCTGAGAACGTGTTTGTGCGTGTGAGTGGCTTTGTATTAGTCATTGTAGCAATGTGTGGGGAATTGTTATATTATGTTAATGATTACCTTCGATACGTTTATTTACACCTTCCATAAACCGTACAGTTGTGCTAAGGGACAGGGACGGGCTAGTCTTTGGGTGAGGGCTCATGTTAAGGTTCATCTTAGGGTTGGAATTCAGCTTGAGAGTATTTGGCTACTATACATTGCTCACGGTACTCCACTTCGTTGAGCTATAATTTGTGACCAGGTCGCTTCTGAGAAAAAGCTATTTAGCTCAACAGGCCTTCTGACCTGGTAAAATAAAAAATAGAAAGTGTCGCTCCCAACCCCAACCTCTTGCCCTCCGTTCTCCTTTGGTCGCGGTGAGGTGGGGCAGGAAGCCGTCAGCCCTCATCTGCAACCCTCTCAACTCCCTGGGTAGTACAAGGGCAGTTGGACAGACACGGAGACAAGGAGACACCCACAAAGACACACAGAGACACACACAGACAGGGCGACACACGCAGAGGCACACAAGAGACACGGACTCACACAGACACAAACAGACACAAATACACACACGGCGACATAGAGACAAACAGACACACAAACATATGGAGATACACACAAAGACAGAGACACAAAGACAAACACAGAGGCCGGAGACCCACACAGGTAAATGGAGACGTACACAAAGACACACAGACACACAGTTGGGGACATTTTTGCCACGGATTTTGGTAGCCTCAATGAGAGCATCACCACCACAGGATCGTGAATTCTCTCAGCGACAACGCCGTTCCAACCACCCACGCACTCACCCACCCACCCACTCACCCACCCACTCACGGACCCAATCACTCACTCACTCACCCACCCACTCACCCACCTACCCACTCACTCACCCACCCACTCACGCACCCACTCACTCACCCACCCACTCACGCACCCACTCACTCACCTGCCCACTCACGCACCCACTCACTCACCCACCCACTCACGCACCCACCCACTCACTCACCTACTCACTCACCCACCCACTCACCCACCCACTCACGCACCCACACACTCACCCACTCACGCACGCACTCACCCATCCTTGCCCACCCTCGGTGTGGCCGCGAAGATCGAGCGAGCTCGAGAGTGAGTGCCGTGGATAATGAGATGAGAAGCACCGCTTTATTGAACCAGACGAGAGCCCATCAGGGTCACCACTTGTAGTTTTACAACCAGTGCAACGAGTGTGGAGATGTCGGCACAAACATGAAGCTGCAAGCACTCTCCACAATGACGAGCTGGGCATTTTGCAACGTTCTATGACAAACCTACGTCACACCTGTCCACGTGGTCAGTATTCGGGCTCGCGTTTTTTAAAGATATTTTGCTCCTCCACCAACTTGCTGTCTTCTCCCCATCAGATATCGTCGCCTTGTCGGTGTTTGAAACTCCCATCTCCCGCTCTGCATCTCTCTCGTTTCTCTCTCTCTCCCTGTCTCTCTCCCACAAGGGGCTGCCTCGTACCTCGTGAATACCCGCAGCTCGGGCCAAAGCGAAAGGCGACCGCGGAGTCGACGTCGCGAGGCGAGACGACTCGGGGCGAGCTCCGCGCTGTGCTCTGTCAGAATGCCCAAACTGGACACGTGACAGACCCAGGCCAACACACACAAGCACAGCCCTTGTAGCTATACACCAAGGTGACGTGTCCAGGGCTGCCCCGTGCCAGCCTGAAGCTTAGTGAGGGGAGAAATGACGTTAAAGTGACTTTCAGGTAGGCCGCCGTACTTCTTTAGGAATGTGACGTCACTGCAGTGGTATTCAAAGTACGGCAAACAACAGTGACGTCACACGAAAAGTCACGGTGAGGTCCTGCTCACACGAGCATCGGGGCATTCGTGTTCATATCCTGTTTTCAGCCCTGCAGAGCCAGTTGTGGAAATTACACATTCCTATGGCGGGGGAAATGCTATCTATAAGACTCGCCTTTTGCCCGTCCAAGGACGGGTGTATTGCAGCAAATCTGAAACTTGCAAGCGAAAAGCAGACCGCGACGTCACATTCATTGCATCAGGGCGCGTGCAGTTAGTAAGGGCGCGGTGACACAGACTTATTTCATTTTAAGGATATAATCCCTTGTTCATCACGACGTCCTTTTTACTTTGATACCTCAACAGCGTCACGGAGATCGCGTGGCGTGAGGGTTCTGCCTTTGTCGTGAGGGCTGTGAGTTGACGCCGAGGAGGGGGGAGGAGGCGCCTCGGCCCCCCATGTGGTGTGACGTCAGTCGATCATGATTATTAATGAGGGGGGGGGGTGTCCATTTGGAGGACGTCACCTGCTCGTGTATATTAATGAGGGGGGCTGGTCGATGTGGAGTGACGTCACGAGCGTTAATGAGAGATATTCCGAGGTGATTCGCGTCGGTATAACCACTCGAGTTTTGTATCATTGCAAGGAGTATATCGGCCGACAGCCGCTCGCAATTAGATGGTCGCGAATCAATAACCCTAGATCAGGGGTCGGCAACCAAAATAACAAGAAGAGCCATTTCTTTCCAATTCGGTACAAAATTCAGTATTTCAAGAGCCGCAATGCATCTGAGTACAACTGTACTCACGTACATATCGTCAAGAAGCAGCCCGTAAAGAGCCGCATGCGGCTCCGGAGCCGTAGGTTGCCGACCCCTGTCCTAGATGAATGAGTTGAATCATCATCCCTCCCTCCGGAGTCGCTAAAATCAGTACCACTTTCTGGGAAAGATCAACAGTGATTGTACTATTGATTCACTTACGCCCGCCATAAGAATGTGGAATTTCCACGACTGTCTGCGGGCTGTAAACAAGAGATGAGCACCAATTCCTTAATGCTAAAACGAGCAGGAGACAACTTTGAGTTGTGACTGAAATGCAGCGTTTGAATCGTCAACTTAAGATTCGTATTGTAAAAGTCCTGCCAACAGTCTCCAGGATACGATGCGACCCACGGAAGCGGATATCGCAGAGCTACCAGCGACGACCCCTTCTTGTCCAAGCGAGCTCTGGTCAACACAGCAGAGGGCAGCACTTGCCCACTTACGGTGCTGCTGGCAGTAATATTCGTCGCGTTATGGTCAAACCATTATTTAGCATTTCTAAGAGGTGGAATTTTGCCAAATTCAACGATGAGGGTGTTTTGTGTATTAATTGGTGGCCGGGCTGAGACTATCAACTCGCGACGGGCGAGGACCCGGCCTCAGCCATCGTGTTGATGATCAACGTTTCTGTTTGTTCGTGTGCCCTGCAGAGCATCTTGAGAACACGTAACATTTCGACACTGTTTAATATAATTACAATTACAATGAGAAGGTGATGTGTTTTCGGACACACTTGCCGAACGGGTGTATCTCTGGATTCAGATGAGAGCTGAGTGTGAGTGTGTGTGGGGAGAGCGCCCTCCACTTGGGCCATACATCATCACCCGCAGTGCAAACCTCAGATGTCAGCCACCGCTGATCCACACTCCGCTCCACCGCTCACTTGGACTTTTTCCCGTGGCTCTTGTTCTCCTGGTCGCTGTCATTTTTGTCCTTGGGATGTTTTCCCTTTCCTCCGTCTCCGTTGTTGCCGCCCTTCTTGGCCGGCTTCGCCCCAGCCTTCTCATCGGCATGGCCGCTGCCCTTTGCTCCTCGCGTCGCCGCCTTGTCGTCTGTCGCGCTGCCCTTCTCCTCCCGCTTCGCCCCTTTCTGGCTGCCCGCGCCGCTGCCTTTGTCTCGCCTCTTCTCCGCTCCCTCGTCCCGAGCGCCGCCCTCTCTCTTGCCCGCGCCGCCGCCGCTACTCACCTTCTCCTCCTCCTTCTTCTTCCCCTCCTCCTCCTCCTTCCTCTTCCCCGACTTCACGCCGCCCGCTGAGCCGCCGGCCTGCCCCTCTCTCCCTGCGTCCCGGCCCTTGTCGGGCTTGTGGGCTACCTTCTCGTCTTTGTCTTCCCTCTTACTCTTCTTCAACAGTTTCTCCTCGACTTCCTTCACCTCTTTGAGAGGTCTCTTCTTGCTGGGTTTTTCCGCCTCCACCACCTTCTCTGCTCGCTTCTTTTTGGCTTTCTTGGCTTCATCACCGGCGGACTTCACTGCGGGTTCCTCTGTGGGCATCATAACAGATACACACACACACCATGTACACACACCCCATGTACACACACACACCATGTACACACACACCATGTACACACCACACACACCATGTACACACACATCATGTACACACTACACCATGTACACACACACACCATGTACACACACACACACCATGTACACACACACACCATGTACACAACACACACACACCATGTACACACACACCATGTACACACCATGTACACACACACCATGTACACACCATGTACACAGACACCATGTACACAGACACCATGTACACACCACACACACACATCATGTACACACACACACACCATGTACACAGACACCATGTACACACCATGTACACAGACACCATGTACACACCACACACACACACCATGTACACACCATGTACACAGACACCATGTACACACCACACACACACATCATGTACACACACACACCATGTACACACACACCATGTACACACCACACACACCATGTACACACCATGTACACACACACCATGTACACACCATGTACACAGACACCATGTACACACACACCATGTACACACCATGTACACACACACCATGTACACACACACCATGTACACACTACACACACCATGTACACACACACCATGTACACATACACACACACCATGCACACACACACACCACACACACACACCATGTACACACACACCATGTACACACACACCATGTACACACACACCATGTACACACCATGTACACACACACACCATGTACACACACCATGTATACACCACACACACACCATGTACACACACACCATGTATACACCACACACACACACACCATGTACACACACACACACCATGTACACACATCATGTACACACACACACCATGTACACACACACCATGTACACACACAGCATGTACACACACACCATGTACACACACAAACCATGTACACACATCATGTACACACACACACCATGTACACACACACCATGTACACACACACCATGTACACACACACACCATGTACACACACACCATGTACACATCATGTACACACACCATGTACACATCATGTACACACACACACCATGTACACACACACCATGTACACACACACCATGTACACACACACCATGTACACATCATGTACACACACACCATGTACACACCATGTACACACACACCATGTACACACCACACACACCATGTACACACACACCATGTACACACCACACACACCATGTACACACACACACCACACACACACACCATGTACACACACACCATGTACACACCATGTACACACACACCATGTACACACCATGTACATACACACCATGTACACACACACCATGTACACACACACCATGTACACACCATGTACACACACACCATGTACACACACACACCATGTACACACACACCATGTACACACCATGTACACACACACCATGTACACACACACCATGTACACACACACACCATGTACACACACACCATGTACACATCATGTACACACACCCCACACACACACCATGTACACACACACCATGTACACACACACCATGTACACACACACCATGTACACACACTACACACACCATGTACACACACACACACCATGTACACACACACACCATGTACACACACACACCATGTACACATCATGTACACACACACCACACACACACCATGTACACACCATGTACACATCATGTACACACACACCATGTACACACCATGTACACACACACACACCACACACACCATGTACACACACACACCATGTACACACACACCATGTACACATCATGTACACACACACCATGTACACACCATGTACACACACACACCACACACACCATGTACACACACACCATGTACACACACACCATGTACACATCATGTACACACACAACACACACACACCATGTACACACACACACCATGTACACACACACCATGTACACATCATGTACACACACACCATGTACACACACACACACCATGTACACACACCCCATGTACACACACACCATGTATACACACACCATGCACACACACACACCATGTACACACACACCATGTACACACACACCATGTACACACCACACACACCATGTACACATACACACACCATGCACACACACCACACACACACACCATGTACACACACACTATGTACACACACACCATGTACACATACACACACACCATGTACACACACACACCATGTACACACCACACACACCATGCACACACATACCATGTATACACACACCATGTACACACACACACCATGTACACACACACACACCATGTACACACACACACACCATGTACACACCATGTACACACACACACCATGTACACACCACACACACCATGTACACACACCATGTACACACACACACACACACCATGCACACACCATGTACACACACACCATGTACACACACACCATGTACACATCATGTACACACACACACCATGTACACACATCATGTACACACATCATGTACACACACACCATGTACACACACACCATGTACACATCATGTACACACACACCATGTACACACACACCATGTACACATCATGTACACACACACCATGTACACACACACCATGTACACATCATGTACACACACACCATGTACACACACACACCATGTACACAACACACACACACACCATGTACACACACACCATGTACACACCATGTACACAGACACCATGTACACACCATGTACACACACACCATGTACACACACCATGTAAACACACACCATGTACACACACCATGTACACACACACCATGTACACACCATGTACACACACACCATGTACACACCATGTACACACCATGTACACACACACCATGTACACACACCATGTACACACACACCATGTACACACACCATGTACACACACACCATGTACACACCATGTACACACACACCATGTACACACACACCATGTACACACCATGTACACACACACCATGTACACACCATCTACACACACACCATGTACACAACACACACACACACCATGTACACACCATGCACACACACACACCATGCACACACACACACCATGTACACACACACCATGTACACACCATGCACACACACACACCATGTACACACACACCATGATAAAGATCCTCCGTATAGCCTTAACAGATGTCACGGCACACGAGGGGCTGAGTGGACAGGACCGTGCCCGGTCGCCTTTGTCTACTCAGTAGCGATGTTTTACACATCGCACCAGTTACTCATTTGAGGCTGAGTCGACCTAGGGGAGGCCCAGTACCTATTAATATAATCGTCACTGGTGTTGGACGTTAGCGGGAATCTAACTCAGGTGACCGGATTCGTAGCACAGCGCACTAACCATTGCACTCCCGCTCTCAACAGGCGCACAATGCACCCACCCACCGGTGTTTCGTAGCGCGGCGCCGCTAAACCCGGCACCACCGCTCCCCACACACGCATCTACAGCCGCGCACTCCCATATGGAGAACAATAACCTGCACACAGTACACATTTCACACGGCACGAAACGTGCAGACGACGGGAGGAGTGGACCTCACCTGGCTTTGCCGACTCGGGTTCAAAGGCATCAAAGAAGAAGGTGAGGAAAGAGTAGCCCAGCCCCGCTTCCTCGTCCACGTCCGCGCGTCCCGTCGCGACGTGCCCTGCAACATCGCCACACGCCCGTCATGCCCCTCGCTGTACGCCCGATTACAACCGCGCCATCTCCACACGTTCGTGAACTCTAACCCTGTGTCCAACCAATTCCTGGGCCCCCATTCCTCTTCACCAACATGCACTGATCTGACCAGCGTGGTGAAGTATGTTCAAGTAACCCTGATCTCCACGGGCCGCCCCCAATCCAGCGGCAGATGAGCTCGAGAGCTGATTGTTGCACGTGAAGGGAAGATGGGCTCACTGCCACTCGAGAGCCTTCACACAATCACAGAGCTCAAGGCGGTGCAGGGAATCGAACTGCGGTTTGGGGCTCAGTTGCTGGCGCTGTCTGCGTGGCCATGTCACCGCTCCTGTGAGTGAAGTAACACATCAGCAATCCACCTCATTCACACATCTGTTCCTCTAAATGCAATATACAGGTATTGTATAAACATCCCGTCAGCCACACCGCCTTTTCTCGGAGAGTGCAACATTTCAGCACCATTGGTTCAATCCAAGCAAACTCTGAACAATGTCTCAACAGCAGAGTGAGGCTCGCCTGAACGATCACTGCAGAACTGCCAGATGTAGAAAAGCCAGGAGCCCCTCAGTGACATATGACGGACAATGGCAATTTCCTGGAAGAGTGGACAGCTAAGGGATGGGGATAATGGTGGCACACGGCGATTGAAGCTTCATCCTACAGAGAACGCATGCCGCCTGTGTTCTCTTTCATAACATTGGCATTTACTTAGGAAAGCCTCACTGAGCCTCAAGACTATTTTCATGAGGGTGCTGCTACTTTGGAATGCTTGGCCAATTCCTTGGCAATGCGAGTTTGGCTTCGCATGGAGAGCAACCCGGAGAACGCGGAGAAACCCCAGCACGCACACGGGGGCGGGGGCGACAGTTAACGCTCCGCACAGATAGATTCACAAGTCCACTGCTAGAACGGCCATATCCTGTCCAGATCGCAACCGGAGCTTACCACGCTTGCTATCCCCAACAGTCCCACGTGCAATTACTCCCCGGGTTCGGCCCCAGCTTGGCTTCTGGATACCAGCGGCGCAGGGCGCATTGAGGGCGCCCTGCTCGTGGTGGCGGGGCCAGGGAGCCGCGACCGGCAGCGGCGCAGCTCTCGCTCGCCTCCAGCCATTACCGCACAACCACATCTCTTGTGCGGTGACCGTGGTGATTGCGAGGGTGGTGGTGATGGTGGGGAATTGTTTTCAGAACTTAAGAATTGTTTCGCGATTTTTCTTTGGATAAAAAAAACGGATGTCATCTACTTTCTAAAATTATCTTTGCTGTATTCTGTTTGCGTGTTCGATGCGATGGGGCCTTAGATGGGAGCCCTGTGTCAAAACAGCGCCACAGGCTAATTACCATCAAACGGACTTGACTCGAGTGTGCATGCTGCGCAATTGCACTGGGGCCCAGGGGTCAGGGGGCCCAGGTTCCGGGCTCACCAAGAGGAGATTTGGGGTCAGGGGGCCCCGTTTCATTGTTTTGCGCCTCGGCGCGCACCAACCACGCACGGCCACCGGCGCGGAGGCTCGGGAGGGCCGCTGGAGCGCGCAGGTCGGGGCGGTTCGTCTGCGATTCATTCGAGAGGGGGAGACGGGGCGGGAGGGCTGCCTCCTCTGTAACTGAAGCTCGCAGCACTGCAGGAGACGCGAGGATGCATCTGCACGTATAAGGGCACTTGGCAGAGGTGCCCAAGGATTATATTATTACTCAGTGGGCACCATGCGCGTTGGGATCCGGTTTCAGCTGCCCGAGATTAATAACGTGGCGTTTTAATTTAGCGCCGCTCATTCAAAGTGCACCTCTCACAGTCGCCGAGTAGGAACCACAACCACGAGCTGGAAGGTAGCAGCAGCAGCCAGGCGGTGAACTGGCGCTGCCAACATTTGCCCAAGTTCTGCAGTCCTCTATATTTTAAGAAGTTTTCAACCGATTAATACGTGTTTACATACGTAGGAGTAAGCTTCGCATGCGAGGGCGCAACACTATATTCCACGCAGAGGGAACAGATGGAAAGTAGTTCACACTTTGCTGTACCGCCTCTCCTGGCAAGTCAGGGTACGGCACCTCGTCGACGCTCACGGGAAAGAGTTTTGCGACATTTGTGTGGTCCGACAACCCCACCTTGATAATTCTGGGTGGCAGGCCAAGTGCATCACTCCCACGGGCTTCTCAATTCGTCGAGCGAGTCGATGGTCTCTGCCCTGTCGCCAGTGACTGCAGGGCCTCTAACCGGGCCCGCTTTCACTCGCAGCCCATTCAGAACCGGGCTCGAGTGTCCCAGGGGACAACTCGGAACAAGGGCGGGGTGGTAATCAGTGGCCCTCTGGTCAATCGGATTTCCTGCTGCTGCTGCGTTGGCAGCGGTGCACAAGCACAGCCAACAAGAACACTCAACACGTTCGTCAACAACCACACTGCGTGGCCTTGAATGGAATCACACATATATAATAGGTGACGTTTCGGGCAATGGTCCTTCGTCATAGCACATGAATAGAGATGCAGTAGAGAGACAGAGTGGATGATAAGAGTTGGAGACCGCAATTGCTTGCACCATGCGGCCTGATCAGAATTTCATTTTTTAAAATTTCTGATTACCTCTTTTTAAATAGGCATATGAAAAGTTACCCAACAGCAGGTAGTGATTAACAGACCACCCCTTCAATAATCACAAAGTATCACTGTCACTAAACAAACGCATATATCTGATAAGTAAAATAATAAAACACTGCTAGGACACTGCATTGTGGGAAGATGTGTTCTTGTGAGGACAAAGCATGACCGACTGAGCAATGCATTCTGGGCCAATTCACCGCCGTCTCAGTAAAAGGAATTGAACTGCCCTACATTCCTGGTTCAAAAAAGTGTGAGAAATGCAATGCTCTCTTATGACCTGCAAATGCAATCTCTGGGGGCCCAGAAAGGGGGTGGGGGCGGTGAGATGTAGCTCACGAGACTCACGAAGTCACTCCAGTCACTCGCTCGCCTTCTCATCACTTCACGTTGACTGCTATCGTGGTCAACGTGAAGTTTTCAAAGAACTTAACTCATCGATTCCTCCAACCGTGTTGAGGACCCGGTCGTGGGGCTCCGTGGTCGGTGGGGCTTAGCCCCTGGAACGGGCGAGACCCTAAGCAAGCACGAGGTGGTGGTGGTGGAAACGCGGCATTTGTCTGCCCCGTGCATTGTAAATCAGCCGTGGTTACAGCCTAGCGGGCCGGCCCGCAGCCTCACCGACGGACTGCGAGTTGACCCATCCCAGAGCCACCACGGAGGCTGCGAGCCACAGAACCAGCAGAGAGCCGAGCACGATCCACGTGCCCAGAGCCACAGGAGGCTTCGAGGAGGAGGCAGAAGCCGGGGAGGGAGCGCACAGCTCGGGGGAGTCCTCGGCAGGCCCGGCTGAGACGCGCGCAGAGACACAGGCAGGTATACAGAGAGACACACATGGAGACACGCACAGACGCAGAGAGACACAAATACCCATACAGACACCGAGACACACGCAGACGCATACATACACGCTGACACTCACGTACACATGCAGACACAGACATACGAAGACACACAAATACGCATACATGCACCCCATTTTTCAGCTCCCACTCCGGGAGATGAGGTGGAGCTGGCGACCTCTGGATCGCAGTTGCTCCATGAGTGACACCAATCCTTACGCCATTGCTGTGGCAGATGCCTCCGTGCCTGAGTCACAGAGCCAAATACTGCTCGAGACAGCGTTACGTGGCAGACCGGTATTAGCCGTGTGCGTATCTCTTGCGGATATCGATAATTCCAGAAACCCGATTGTAACAGCCAGAGATTTGCCGAACCCGTACACACAGTGTGACTGGTATTGGCCAAACATCCCAATGCTGAGAAATATCTTGCACATTACTCAACTGGGATCAACACAAACACAGCAGCGGCAGCCGGAGCGACATCAACCCCTCTGCTGTGAAAACAGACTTGGAAGGGCCCTCCTGAAACTTAGCCTTGGGACTCGGGGTGACGTTCCTGGATGTGTGAGTGAGTGAGTGAAAGTGTTTTACTCATCGCAGATGTGAAGAGCCGCACATGCACAGCCCTCGTGTCAATCCACTTCTGGATGAGCGCCTCGCTACGCGGTAGTCATAGTGCAGGTTGGTGAATGCGGGCAGCACAGGCGCGGGAGCACAGCAGTGCAGTACAACCGTGGATGTTGCTGCACTGCTCTCTGCTGCCCAGAACGAAGTCCCGCAGCAGCCTATATCACCTTGTTATGCACTATCTAGGCTGAAATCCCGCTTAGTTTCCGAGATCTGACGAGCCCGGGTGCACTCTGGGTGATTTGCCCACAGAGAGGTAACGACACACAGGTGTGCCGCATCGCAAGGGCAAACGCTATCAGCCTTATCTAGACCACCAGCTCACTAAGAACTGCACACGTGGCCTTTTTGTCTTTCTAGAATAATCGACTCAAGACATTTTGAGAGAATGTGGCCATCCAAACGGGCAGCAATGCAACACATTAGCAGCACTTGCTCGTGTTTTGGAAACGATGTGTGCGTATGTATATACTGTATACTGTGTATAATGTGTTTATATTGCTTTGGTAGTGGTGAATAAGCACACATAACAACTCATTTAAGGGAATTGGTGCTGCGAAGGAAATTGCCCAAAATGTCGCCTACCATATTTTTTATTTTCATCTTAAGGCCACAGTGACATTGAATATTCTGTAAAATATGCATAGATATAGGACTCCCCGGTCTCACGAAGCTGAAATCTAAGTGAGAGTCAGGACGCGAGTGAGAGGGAGAAAATCACAGGGATACGAGGAGTGGAATGCGTGGTGATTCAGCTCCGTACCTTCATGGGTGTCTTCTCCGGGGTCTCCCATCAGAAAGGTTGCTCCTGCACTTAATCAGACGCGGCGCTCCCTCCTCCTCCTCCTCCTCGCACCTCGCACCTCTTCACACAAATCCCGTGCACGAGCCAAAGGGCCTGTCCCTTCTCTCTGCGTGGCCCCTGCGGTGAGCTCCGTGTGCGGTCCCCTTCGGCTCTGGGGGTCTTTGTTGAGGCCGCAGGAAAGTCTGTTTGTCTCAGCGTCGGACGGAAGATGGCTTCGGTGTGGCCCCAATGTGGCCCCCGTGGACCCCACGGCCCAAAATAGTCGCGGTGTCCGCTTTCTGGCGCCGTTTATAACCTCGCGGGCGCGGCGGCGCCAAGGGCACGGAGCGAGCAGCGACCAACTGGCTGGGCGCTGATTTAAACGTGCACCTAGCCTGGCACGGCAGTCGCGCACGCTCACCCACACTCATAGAGACACTTACACGAACGTAAGTGTGCGTGTTTTATCGACGCGCACCTCATGCACCGTGCTGGCATTCATAGGCGCTTGCTAACAGCACTCGCCCCAACAGTATGCCATCCTATTCGGGGGCCTTTGGTGTCTTCTGTGCTATTTATATCCGTGTAAACATTTCGTCAAATGCACAACAGCTGGTCTGATGAGTTCCACAGTTATAAGATGCGGACCGTGGGAGGGGTGGAGACGGTTTGGGAGGCCTTCATCCAACAGTGGATGAACCATGGCAGCTTATGATCCTGTATATACCCACCGATGTATACTGTACACCTCGATATAGACCAGTCCCAGGGTCGATCGTCACAGGATCTGTAAACAGTGCAGTACAAATCACTCCCGCCGGCTGTGTGTCTCGTCATGCATCGAGCAGCTGGTGACCTCAGTTGCACGCACGGCGATGGCTATGCACGCGGCCTGTCACTGTGCAGGCAGCGTCAAGGGTTGGCGGATCACAGAAACGCTGCGAAACACCCCTTGCCGTGAGCGTCGAGGAGGTGCCATCAGCAAATGTGGACTAATCTCCATCGGTTACATCTGTATGGAAGAGAGAGTTGCACCCTTGCATGCGTGGGGTTTCTCCAGGTGCAAACATAACGCCTTGATATATAGAGGACCGCAGAGCTTTGGGGGAACCTGACGCCGGCTGCTCGCCGCGTGGCCACTGCTGCTGCTTCTGCCTTGGCGCTCCTCGTCGGTGGTCCCTCCTCCTGGCGCCTCCGAGTCGTCCTCTCCCTCTCTCTCTACAAGGGCGATGAGCGACTCCTGTGTGGAGCGGCGCGTTTCAAGGTGACATCATTGTTAGTATTTATTGTTATTATTTCATGGCCAAATCACACGCAATGCGCTCGGAAGCTAAGCTGGCTGGGCCTGGATAGCGCTTGGCAGGGCGACCACAATGCACTGCTTTGTCAGCAAAGGGCGGTGCAGATAAAACCTGTTATTGTACTGTACTTTGGTCCACCGCCTATTCTCCCCGTCTTCACGATGCTCCGCTGCTCAGCAGAGATGTCCCACACGTCGATCAAACGCCTTTCTGTATTCTTGCTATATAAATAAATACAAATACGTTTCAGTTTAATTATTGGACGGGGTGGATTGTGTGGTGCCACAACGACTGGGCCGCTCTGCCGAACCAGGGAGCCGCCCGGCTTCCCCCACCGCACTGCCCCCCATCACCCGCCCCACATAAGCACACACCCGCACGCATTCCCCCCTCCCCCATAGAGCTGGAAGGGAAGGTCACCTGATCGACCGGTTTTTATCCGAGAGACCCTTATCGGGATTAATTCTCACGGTCTCCGGCGATCAGGGAATTGGATGACCTCCCCGTGCTACGTGGCACCGCGGCGCTGCGGCCGGCCTTAATATGGTAGGTCGTGGCGTGGGGCATTCGGCCACCGCGGTTGAGGCGCATTTCCCCCCACACACACTCCCACGGGTCGACGGGGCGAGCAGGGGAGGCACGGGACAGCATGAATAGCGGGGTCACAGGGGCTGTTGCGCATAGTCATGGAGGGTTGGGATAATTGCGCTTGAGCGCGCAGGCCCCATTGTTAGGGAGGGTAAGGGATTAAGTAGGATTTACGCCTTGCACGCGGCACACTGATTAGCATATCAACAGCACCCAGAACCGCCGTGCGCGTGCCAGAGGATCGCGAGCCCATTGTTTAGCGCAGCATCCCCTTGAAGGTAGGGAGGATAAATAGAGGGGCGCAGAGGGAAAATAGCTCCCTTCTCTCCAGGCCAGCGGACCAGCAGGACTTCCAGCCAGCGACCCGGACGTCCGTGCGACGCATCGAGGTACGCTGTTAGCGCAGAGAGCAGCGAACCTCCGCGGGCACCAAGCAGTGAGTGGGGAGGTGAAGTAGGGTATCGTAAGCCGATAAATAGGGAATAGGTACAGGTTTAGTGGAATAGGCCAGCCTCGTCGACTCACTGATTCCACATCAATTCGCAGGTAGCATATAATAAATCATTAATAGCGAAGCGTGGTCTCGCGTGATCTTGTCGTGCGGTGTGAGCGTGTGGGTGCGCTGTGTGCACCGTGGTTCGCCACGTGAGTGAGCGCTGCGCGGAGCTGAGCGCGCGGGTTGCGCGTGGGTACGCAGTGATTCTGTGGTGCTGCGGCTCGCCTCGGGGGAGCGCTGCGCAGAGCGGTGCGAGAGTGGGTGTCGCGTGTGTTCGCTCCGTGTGTGATACAGGTGCGCGAGTATAACGTGAGTTGAGTTGGAGTGCGCGGAGCGGCGTGTGTGTGGGCGTGCGTGCGTTCGCCCCGCGTGGGTTGCAGGCGCGCGATTAGGAAAGGGAAGTATCATAATAGAGAGGGGCAGAATACTAATCGGTAATTAACCATGCCCATTACGCGGACCCGCGGTGGAGGGGAATCCGCGGGCGACGGCTCCCACACCATAGGTGAGGAACTTAGCAGTGGTTCGCTTAGCAGCGGGGGGGCGATTGATGATGCTAGCCCGGCCGTTAGCGTTATCGAGGGAGGGATCTCGGGGGCTAGCGACCCCCACAAATTGGTGTCGGAAGCGGTACGGACCCCCGCGTTACCTCACGCTAAAATAAGACTAATATTTACCGGCCGGGGGGCCCCTTCGTGGAAGGCATTCGCCCGCAATCTCTTAGGGGCCAAGGAAATTAATGGATGGACGGACGCGCAGGCAGTACGTCAACTTAATATGAATCTTGATGGGCGGGCAGCCGATTTTGTAGAAGCGTTACCCGCGAGCGCACAGACACAGCTAGAGGAGCTGATGCGCCGACTCGATCAGCGTTTTGGCACGCGTGACGAGGAGGAAGCAAAATCGGCCTTAGAGGCGCGCCGGCGCCAACCTGGCGAAGATCTACGTGATTACGCCGAGGATGTGCGCGAGTTAACAAAGATCGCACGCCCGGGGTACGCAACTGATGTTATTGAGGAACTGGCCGCCGAGAAAATCCAGCGGTACTTGTCTCGCACGGCGTGGTGGCAGCCAGACATGAGCTGCCCACGTCTTCCCTTTAACACCCTTGTCGAGCGCGCACGTAAGTGTGAAAGAATTCACAGCGAACGCGCGCAGCTCCGGGGGCTGGGACGAGAGCGCGCCATTGCGAGCCTGCTCTCGGAAGACGAGGAGGAGGAACAGGAGCTCGCGAGGACGGTAAGGGGCCGGGAAAGAGAGCCTCCAGTGTCCCGCGAGACAACCCCGGGATGGGTTGCCGGTATACAAATGGGTATAAAGGATGTCTCCGGCCAGGTAACCCAGGTACGCGAGGAAACGAATAAAAATATGACCCAACTGCAATCCTCCGTTGAGACCATCCGATCCGAAATGGGGGACCTACGCGCCACGGTGGGAGGGTTATCTGGGAGGGTAGCCCGACTAGAGGCGGAGGGTGGACAGCGGCGTAATGGGGGGGGAGGGAGCGGACAGGGGACCCGCTACGGAACCGCCCCCCCTCCCCGGGCATGTTATATGTGCGATCGCCGAGGGCATCTAGTGAGGGATTGTCCGGAAATCACCCGAGCTAGACAGACGCGGGGGTTAAACTCCAACGCCCCCTAGAGAGCGGACCAACTAGGGGTGCAATCGACGCGGTCCCGATACAGATAGACGATAATGAGAATAATGGCGAGCGAGTGATCTCCACACAGGTTCCAGCAACAACGCCCACGGAAACGGTGACTCCTGGCGACTGGCTGCGGGAGCTGGTGGCGGGGATCACGGGGGCCACGTCGCTGGTGGAAGGGGAGGTAAACGGAGTGCGTACCCGCATCCTACTGGACACGGGGGCGGTGGCCTCGCTCGTGAGCGCAGCGCACTGCAGCGCGATCGGGGTCGACGTGCGTCACCTGCAGGCCCCGGACCGCGCGCTGCACACTGCGAGCGGAGCCGGAATGGGGCTGCTGGGGAAAGCCACCCTAGAGGTCCGCATAGGCAGCCAGGTGTGCACGCAGGAGTTCTACGTGTCGAGTGCGTTGTGTCACGAGTGTATCGCAGGCACCGACCTCCTAGAACGGTTGGGACTCAACGTGCAACCCCGCCAGCGATGCGCCACCATGGAGAGCAACGGCGAGCGGATACCGTTCCTGGGACGAGAACCAACGCGCCGCCGCTTTGCACCTGTGGCCGCTATCCTGGCGACGGCAGTCACCATCGGCCCGCTCACCGAGATGCTGGTGCCGGTGGCAACATCCCCCACCGACCCCGCGCTCCGACCATCAGGGGAGGTAATGCTAACTCCTCACCCGGAGTTGGCAAAACGGTATGGGGTTGTGGGATCCGCCACGTTGGTAAACGCAGATGGGGACCGATTGTTTATGCGGATGTTTAACCCCCACAATACCCCCGCGATACTGCGACGGCGCACCCCGATAGCCACAGTACACCCCCTGCACGCACGCCACTCTAACGACTCGGTGTTCGCACTCTGGGCTGAGGACCCCGGTCGTCCTGAGGGTGAGCAGGACCTGGCCTGGCGAGTCGGCCCGACTCCCCGAGCCGAGGTCGTTCCCCTGCTCGACGCGTTACATGTACCATGGGCGGACTTACCTAAGGGAGAGGCCGATCGGCTGCGCGAGTTACTGCGGGAGTATGCCGACGTGTTCAGCGAACACGACTCGGACGTGGGTCGGACCGACCTTGTTAAGCATCAAATTGACACCGGTGCAGCCCGACCCATCAAACTCCCTGCGTACCGAGTGGGCGCACCCGAACGCGCCCAAATCAAAGAGGCAGTTGGGGACATGCTTCGCGATAACATAATTCAGCCCTCGGCGAGCCCCTGGTCAGCCCCGGTGGTACTAGTAACGAAAAAGGATGGGTCAACCCGGTTCTGCGTCGATTACCGTAAACTAAACGCAGTCACGCTCGGCGATGCCTTCCCCATACCTCGCATCGACGACACCTTCGACAGTCTCGCAGGAGCGCGGTATTTTTCCACCCTCGATCTGGCATCCGGTTACTGGCTGGTGGAGATGACGGAGGAGGATCGGCCAAAAACAGCATTCACCACCCCGATGGGCCTGTTTGAGTTTCGAGTGTTGCCGTTCGGACTCACCAATGCGCCCGCGACGTTCCAGCGGCTGATGGAGTTGGTGATGCGGGGCTTGCAATGGGAACAGTGCCTGATTTACTTGGACGATGTGATAGTGTTCAGTAGATCTTTGTCTGAGCATTGGTCCAGGCTTCGAGAGGTGTTCCAGCGACTGCGAGCGGCTCATCTCAAGCTCAAGCCACGTAAGTGTTACATCGCACAACGCGAGGTGGGGTACCTCGGGCATCGCGTCAGCGAGGCAGGCGTGCACACCGATCCGGAGAAGGTGCGCGCCGTAGTGGAGTGGCCACGGCCAAGGAATCTGACGGAGATCAGATCATTTTTGGGGCTTGCCACCTATTATCGTCGATTTGTAAAGGGATTCAGCGAGATTGCACGCCCCCTCACCCAACTCACTTCCCCTAAGCACCCCTATCAGTGGACGGGGGCCTGCCAGACGGCCTTCACCACTCTCAAAGACCACCTCACCCACGCCCCCACCCTTGCTTTCCCCGATTTTACCACCGATTTTATTTTGGACACCGACGCCTGCAGCAGCGGGCTGGGCGCGGTGTTGTCACAGGTACAGGATGGGACGGAACGAGTCATCGCGTACGCCAGCCGGACCTTGAGTGGGGCCGAGCTGAACTATTGCGTGACCCGCCAAGAGTTGTACGCCGTGATTTTCGCATGTAAGCAGTTCCGGCCGTATTTGTACGGCAGGAGATGTCGCGTACGCACTGACCATTATGCTCTGCAGTTTCTTCTTACATTCAAGGAGCCGCGGGGGCAGATGGCCCGGTGGTTGGCGCAGTTGCAGGAGTACAACCTGCAAATCGAGTATCGGGCTGGCCGGACGCATGCAAACGCGGACGCCTTGTCGAGGCGACCCACGGTGTACGCCGAGACGAGGGCGGAGGAGGCCTGCCCGTGTTTCACGGGGGGACGCTGCCGGCAGGCAACGGACCCCCGAGAGGCCGCGGCCACTGACCCCCCCCCAGCGAGGGAGAGTGCAGTGTGCGCCACAGAAACCCTCACAGGTGGCACTGAGGATCCCGTCGACCGCCCGGCAAGCGCGGGACCCGCGGCTCGGGACCCGATCGGACGGATCCAGGAGGACGTCGGCTGCGCCTTCCCGGGCCTAAACGACGAGCAGCTGAGACAGACCCAGCAGCGAGATCCGGATCTGGCGGCAGTGGAGGCGGCACTGCGGGAGGAAAAGAGCGCCCTACCAGGACCCTGGAGCGGTTTGTATGCCCGGTTGTGTGTGCGGAACGGAGTGGTACGAGAGTTAACCGAGGCCGGCCAGCCGGGGTGCATCTGTGTTCCTGCCCAGGTGCGACCCCAGCTGCTACGGCTGGTGCATGACCACCCACTCGGGGGCCACGATGGGGAACGACGCACTCGAGAGACCCTGCGTCGCCAGTATCTCTGGCCCAAATTGGCACAAGATGTGGCCGCCTGGGTGCAGGGCTGCCGGGCCTGTCAGCAGTGTGGGCAAAAGCCGGCGAGGTACCAGGTACCCCTGAGGCCGTTCCGAGTCAGTCGGACGAATCAGTTGGTCGGAATCGACCTGCAGGGGCCCTTTCCACGATCCCACCGGGGCAACCGATATATTCTCGTAGCGGTGGAATACTTCACCCGCTACCCCGTGGCGGTGGCTATCCCGGATAAAACAGCCCTTGTAGTGGCCCGGGCCTTCGTGGAAAACTACGTACTTAAGTGCGGGATCCCCGAACGAGTCATTACCGACCAGGGTAGTGAATTCGAGGCCGAACTATTTCAGGCGCTGTGCCGAGAGTTCGGGATCCAGAAGGACCAAACCACGGCGTATCACCCCCAGGCGAACGGGATGGTAGAGAGGATGAACCAGACTCTGGCCGGGAAGCTTAAACGCATGGCGGCCGCGAATCAACAGGACTGGGACGAACACCTTCCCTATGCCCTGTTCGCCTACACCACCGCCGTTCACACCTCTACAGGACAGACCCCGTTCCTAATGATGTTTGGTCGCGAGTCTCGCCTGCCCGCAGATCTGCTGTTCGGTGTTCCTCCGCCGCAACGGGAGGAAGGGAGCCACCCCGTGGAGCACTTGCTGGAGACCCTGCGAGGGGCCAGGGGCCGAGCCGGCCCGCACGGAGAGGCCGCGCACCAGCGGCAAGAGCAGGGCGCCCGACCCCGTATGGAGCCCCCCTTCTACACTGCGGGCTCCGAGGTGTGGCTGTACACTCCCCGCGTCGGTGCCGGACAGGTGGGGAAGCTGACCACCTACTGGCGAGGACCCTGGATTGTGAGACGGCAGATCTCACCATGGACGGTGCTGATTCAGGGAGGAGAGAGGGGCCGGGAGATGGTGGTCAACATCCGCCGACTGAAGCCGTGGCGAGCAGCCCCCGAGGGGGGGAGCCCCGCCGTCCAAGTACCCCGAAACCCCGGGGTCCCCCCACCCCCCGTGCCCGGGGGCCTCGCGCAGTACATGGGCCCCACGGAGCCCCGGGCTCCGAGGGGCCCCGGGCGGGGCCGGGGGCGACGAGGACGGCGACCCTTAAACCCCACCGCCTCTGAGTTTGTTCCCCAGCCCGCAGGTGCCAGAGGCCGAGGGGAGCCGTTGGAATGGAGGAGGAGACCACCGCCGGAGCCCCAGGAGACGGAGCCGCCACCCCCGAGGCCAGCCACAAGGGCCGGGCGAATCCCGCGGACCCCGCGGCGATACCTCGTGGGGGCAACCCAGGCGAGGTGCTCCAGTCAACCCGGGACGGGGACTGGCACCCCGGGGGGCTATGTGGTGCCACAACGACGGGGCCGCTCTGCCGAACCAGGGAGCCGCCCGGCTTCCCCCACCGCACTGCCCCCCATCACCCGCCCCACATAAGCACACACCCGCACGCATTCCCCCCCCCCATAGAGCTGGAAGGGAAGGTCACCTGATCGACCGGTTTTTATCCGAGAGACCCTTATCGGGATTAATTCTCACGGTCTCCGGCGATCAGGGAATTGGATGACCTCCCCGTGCTACGTGGCACCGCGGCGCTGCGGCCGGCCTTAATATGGTAGGTCGTGGCGTGGGGCATTCGGCCACCGCGGTTGAGGCGCATTTCCCCCCACACACACTCCCACGGGTCGACGGGGCGAGCAGGGGAGGCACGGGACAGCATGAATAGCGGGGTCACAGGGGCTGTTGCGCATAGTCATGGAGGGTTGGGATAATTGCGCTTGAGCGCGCAGGCCCCATTGTTAGGGAGGGTAAGGGATTAAGTAGGATTTACGCCTTGCACGCGGCACACTGATTAGCAAATCAACAGCACCCAGAACCGCCGTGCGCGTGCCAGAGGATCGCGAGCCCATTGTTTAGCGCAGCATCCCCTTGAAGGTAGGGAGGATAAATAGAGGGGCGCAGAGGGAAAATAGCTCCCTTCTCTCCAGGCCAGCGGACCAGCAGGACTTCCAGCCAGCGACCCGGACGTCCGTGCGACGCATCGAGGTACGCTGTTAGCGCAGAGAGCAGCGAACCTCCGCGGGCACCAAGCAGTGAGTGGGGAGGTGAAGTAGGGTATCGTAAGCCGATAAATAGGGAATAGGTACAGGTTTAGTGGAATAGGCCAGCCTCGTCGACTCACTGATTCCACATCAATTCGCAGGTAGCATATAATAAATCATTAATAGCGAAGCGTGGTCTCGCGTGATCTTGTCGTGCGGTGTGAGCGTGTGGGTGCGCTGTGTGCACCGTGGTTCGCCACGTGAGTGAGCGCTGCGCGGAGCTGAGCGCGCGGGTTGCGCGTGGGTACGCAGTGATTCTGTGGTGCTGCGGCTCGCCTCGGGGGAGCGCTGCGCAGAGCGGTGCGAGAGTGGGTGTCGCGTGTGTTCGCTCCGTGTGTGATACAGGTGCGCGAGTATAACGTGAGTTGAGTTGGAGTGCGCGGAGCGGCGTGTGTGTGGGCGTGCGTGCGTTCGCCCCGCGTGGGTTGCAGGCGCGCGATTAGGAAAGGGAAGTATCATAATAGAGAGGGGCAGAATACTAATCGGTAATTAACCATGCCCATTACGCGGACCCGCGGTGGAGGGGAATCCGCGGGCGACGGCTCCCACACCATAGGTGAGGAACTTAGCAGCGGTTCGCTTAGCAGCGGGGGGGCGATTGATGATGCTAGCCCGGCCGTTAGCGTTATCGAGGGAGGGATCTCGGGGGCTAGCGACCCCCACAATTGCCTCAGCCCATCATCTCTCCCTCGGGAGTCGATAAAATTGGTACCACCTTGTGGAAAAGATCAACCGTGATCGTTCACGGTTGATCTTATAAACTCGCCCCCGACTATGCAGGGCTGTTAACGGGAGGTGAGCACCAATGCCTCAATGTGGCTCAATGGAACAGGACGTAGCTTTGACTGTGAATCGCTAAGGCAAACAAAGGCACACTCACCATAACCTGCAGGCAAAACAGCGCCGGCCATCCGGATAAAGGTCATTAAATATTAACGCCCAGCTTATGACTCTCTCTCTTTCGCTGTCTCCACTGCCTCCCCACTCATTATTAATTGGCTGACACGTGGACTCGCGCCGGTTGTATTGTGACCAGACAGACGTGGGTGCGTGTGTGTCTCAGTGGGGAGCGGTAATGTAGCGGTTAGCGCGCTGCGCTACAAAGCCTGTTACCCGAGTTCGACTCCTGCTCACGGCCAGCACTGGTGACAATTATCTGAACCGATCCTGGGCCTCCCCTAGGTCGACTCCATCTCAAATTAGTGGCTGGTGCGGTGTGTAAACATCGCCACTGCGGAGTAAAATGCGGCTGGGCGTGGTGCTGGCCACCCACCCCCTCGTGTGCCCAACAGGCCTTAATAGGTGCTCGCTCACAGTAATTACCCCAATAGTTTGTTGAGGCTATACATGTGATCGTTGTCTTTGTTTCGTGTGCTACAATAAATCTAAAAAACACAAACTCAACTCAACACAAGAGAAATATATATATAACTGGCGACGTTACAGGGAATGGCCCTTCATCGCACATTTTGGACATTGCCCGAAACGTCGCCTGGCATCGCACATTGTATGTGCTATGAAGAAGGGTCATTGCCCGAAACGTCATCTGGTATATATTGTTTTAAGGCCACGCACAGCGTTATTGACACGGAGCGGCGTGCCGTTGCTGTTGGCTGTGCGTGTCCACCACTGCCAACGCAGCAGCAGCAGCAGCATCGTCTGTCCCTCAATGTAAAACAATGAAAGGATTCTAGATTTAAATGAAAGGATTGTGTCTACACATCCCGCCAGTCTCCACGCGGCCTTCTGGGAGTGGCTGCAAGCAGCTTGTCTGTTAGAATGTTCGCAAGTTCGACACGAAACTGTTCTAGACAATGCTGCGCATTTACCAGGTCACTTGCAAGTGAGTTTGTCATGTTCTCTTGATATCTCATCTTGTTAAACAAACACAATTGAACTTTCACCACTCGCCACTGATGTGAGCCGCCGTCGGGAAGGAAACTCAACGTCGCGCACCCATAGCCAGTCGCCGGGCGGTGGTGGCTACGCACGCGGCTGGGTGTGCCCCAGCACTGTCGACGCAGCGAGGGTTGGTGAATCGCACACAGATGTTGTTAAACGCCTTTCTCGTGGGCGACGAGGAGTAGCCATTCCCTGGCTCACAAGGAGAAGGCGGTACAGGCAAAGTGTGGACTCGTATCCACCTGTCCCCTCGCTATGGATGAGTGTCGTCGTCTCGTATGCGTGGGGTGTCTCTGGATACGTGAAGTAGCTGAAAATAGATAGAGGATGGTAGAGCTTGGACAATTGTTGGTAGCGCCGAGAACGAGGGACCACGGTGCGGTCGTAGCGGCGCACTGATGCCAGCTGACATTACTGTTAGTAGAACGTAGGGCGCATCGTTTCACCTTGAGCCTAACAAGCGGAAGATGATGATGTGTAGTTTAACTAATAATGCGTAATTTAAATACTCTTTGGCAATGAGCAAAGCCACTCCACGCCACCATTTACAAGCTCTGCCAGGTTATTGAGCTGAGCCATGGATATTTTTTTTATGAAACATGAAAATCAAGTTGGGCTTGGATTTTTTAACTCTGAGATTCAACAAAGTGTGGTGTGGATGTATTTAGCATCTAAGTGGGACCAGATCTGACAACAGTGGGCACAGTTATTTTATAGAAAAAAGGCAGTTATAGGGCTCTTTGTCAGTCTATGGGTCTCTATCGGATGCTTATGGGTCTCTGTGTGAGTCTGTGTCTATGTGAGAGCATGGGTCTCTGTGGGAGTCAATGTGTGTCTCTCTGAGTCTGTGTCTCTGTGAGTGTATCGGTGTCTGTGAGTCTCTGTGTCTCTGTCGGAGTCTCTGTGTCTCTGTGTGAGTCTGTGTGTCTCTGTGTGAGTCTATGGGAGAGGGAGACTGAGGGGCGGTCAGTCATAGGTAGAACAGAAGGGGGGAAGGTCGAGGCTGGACTTGAAGAGGGGCAGGGAGCCGACAGCACGGACTGCAGGGGGAAGGGAGTTCCAGACAATGAGCCACACGCCACGTGCTCTCTAAATGCAGCTTGCGTGTCACGCGGCTCACCACAACAACAAACTCCGTCCATGACTAGCAGCGTGGACGTCACCACGGCGCTTGTGCCACGCTGGGTGCACGTTGAGGCCACGTGAATTGTCGACGGCCCGCTGGCAGGTCACGGAACAGACCCAGGTGCCATGGGTTGACTGAGATGACTGGCAGAGGCACCAACTCCACCCCCTCATACACACACTACACACAGGCCCTCTCACACATGCTGGATCTGTGCTTCTTAACGCGAACGCTAACCCTATCTCTCTACAGTAGCTCTTATGCTAACTCTATATATAACCTACTTCTATCTCTAACATCAACTGTAACTCTTACCTTAGAGCCGTCTCTTAACAGGCGCTACGTTTAATTCAACCATAACTCCTTGACTCTGCCCCTATCTCGAACCCGATCCCAACCCAAACTCTGCCCCCATCTCGAACCCGATCCCAACCCAAACTCTGCCCCTATCTCGAACCCGATCCCAACCCAAACTCTGCCCCTATCTCGAACCCGATCCCAACCCAAACTCTGCCCCTATCTCGAACCCGATCCCAACCCAAACTCTGCCCCTATCTCGAACCCGATCCCAACCCAAACTCTGCCCCTATCTCGAACCCGACCCCCTCTGCTGTTCTCGAAACTTCCCACTGTGGGGGGGGGGGGGGGGGAGTCAAGAATGGAATTCTAATTAAATCGAACACCCTACATAAATAGGGGGCCGCTATATTAACCCAGAAAAAAACTATGCCAACCCCCCCCCCTCGGGCAGCTGTCAAGATCATCGTCATCACACCCTATGGTAGGTGCACAGCACACACAGCTGTTCACCTCGACCACACAACAACAGCATCACACAGCCGTTCATCTCGACCACACAACAACAACAACACACACAGCCGTTCATCTCGACCACACAACAACAACAACACACAGCCGTTCACCTCGACCACACAACAACAACAGCATCACACACACAGCTGTTCACCTCGACCACACAACAACAACACACACAGCCGTTCACCTCGACCACACAACAACAACACACACAGCCGTTCATCTCGACCACACAACAACAACACACACAGCCGTTAATCTCGACCACACAACAACAACAGCATCACACACACAGCTGTTCACCTCGACCACACAACAACAACACACAGCCGTTCATCTCGACCACACAACAACAACACACACAGCCGTTCATCTCGACCACACAACAACAACACACACAGCCGTTAATCTCGACCACACAACAACAACAGCATCACACACACAGCCGTTCACCTCGACCACACAACAACAACAGCATCACACACACAGCTGTTCACCTCGACCACACAACAACAACACACACAGCCGTTCACCTCGACCACACAACAACAACACACACAGCCGTTCATCTCGACCACACAACAACAACACACACAGCCGTTCATCTCGACCACACAACAACAACAGCATCACACACACAGCTGTTCACCTCGACCACACAACAACAACAACAACACACACAGCCGTTCACCTCAACCACACAACAACAACAGCATCACACACACAGCCGTTCATCTCGACCACACAACAACAGCATCACACACACAGCCGTTCATCTCGACCACACAACAACATCATCACACACACAGCTGTTCATCTCGACCACACAACAACAGCACACACAGCCGTTCACCTCGACCACACAACAGCACACACAGCCGTTCACCTCGACCACACAACAACACACACAGCCGTTCATCTCGACCACACAACAACACACAGCCGTTCATCTCGACTACACAACAACAACACACACAGCCGTTCATCTCGACCAAACAACAACAACAGCATCACACACACAGCTGTTCACCTCGACCACACAACAACACACACAGCCGTTCACCTCGACCACACAACAACACACACAGCCGTTCATCTCGACCACACAACAACAACAACAGCATCACACACACAGCTGTTCACCTCGACCACACAACAACACACACAGCCGTTCACCTCGACCACACAACAACACACACAGCCGTTAATCTCGACCACACAACAACAACAGCATCACACACACAGCTGTTCACCTCGACCACACAACAACAACACACAGCCGTTCATCTCGACCACACAACAACAACACACACAGCCGTTCATCTCGACCACACAACAACAACAGCATCACACACACAGCTGTTCACCTCGACCACACAACAACAACAACAACAACACACACAGCCGTTCATCTCGACCACACAACAACACACACAGCCGTTCATCTCGACCACACAACAACAACAACAGCATCACACACACAGCTGTTCACCTCGACCACACAACAACACACACAGCCGTTCACCTCGACCACACAACAACACACACAGCCGTTAATCTCGACCACACAACAACAACAGCATCACACACACAGCTGTTCACCTCGACCACACAACAACAACACACAGCCGTTCATCTCGACCACACAACAACAACACACACAGCCGTTCATCTCGACCACACAACAACAACAGCATCACACACACAGCTGTTCACCTCGACCACACAACAACAACAACAACACACACAGCCGTTCACCTCAACCACACAACAACAACAGCATCACACACACAGCCGTTCATCTCGACCACACAACAACAGCATCACACACACAGCCGTTCATCTCGACCACACAACAACAACATCATCACACACACAGCTGTTCATCTCGACCACACAACAACAGCACACACAGCCGTTCACCTCGACCACACAACAGCACACACAGCCGTTCACCTCGACCACACAACAACACACACAGCCGTTCATCTCGACCACACAACAACACACAGCCGTTCATCTCGACTACACAACAACAACACACACAGCCGTTCATCTCGACCAAACAACAACAGCATCACACACACAGCTGTTCACCTCGACCACACAACAACACAAACAGCCGTTCACCTCGACCACACAACAACACACAGCCGTTCATCTCGACCACACAACAACACACACAGCCGTTCATCTCGACCACACAACAACAACAACAGCATCACACACACACAGCTGTTCACCTCGACCACACAACAACACACACAGCCGTTCACCTCGACCACACAACAACACACACAGCTGTTCATCTCGACCACACAACAACACACAGCTCTTCACCTCGACCACACAACAACACACACAGCTGTTCACCTCGACCACACAACAACAACATTCACTCTTGTCATCGTTATTATTCATCCCTCGTCTCGCCGTGTGGGTCACGTGGGTTGTGTGACCATACTTCCCCACGCTGCTCAGTGCAAGGATGTTAGGGTCGGTTCACGGTGACACTCGCCACGGAATTCACCCGCCCGGTCGCGCACGGGTGTGGGGGGCGCACGGGATTGGGGGGCGTCCAGGCCCCCCAAACCTGGGTGTGACCGGGCTCCCCACCCCCGGGCCCCCCACACCCGGGTGTGACCGGGCCCCCCACCCCCGGGCCCCCCACACCTGGGTGTGACCGGGCCCCCACGTCCCTGGCTCCCTCGTCACATCCGTCGCTAAAGGTTGCAGGAAGTTGCGCGCTCGCGGAGCTCTCGAGAGGCGGATACGAAAGGCGGCGCGACTCGCACGGAAGGAGTCACGAGGCGCTGACACCAGCGCCGCCGCCGCCTCCTCGTCCTCCTCGTCCGCAATGTTGCCGTTGCTGCTGCTGCTGTGGTCGCGTTAGTCGCCGAGACGCCGTGTGGACGAGGGGAGACAGCGGGCGGTGCTGGCGGCAGTGCCGCCCGCCTGTCCGCCTCGTGAGCACGCGGGTTCATTGCCCAGAGGGCAGCGAGCGGCGGTCAGCAGCTGTTGGTCAGTCCCGGCACGAGTTGACGCCGAGTCGTCCGCAGTCGCAAGCCGCGGCCGGAGCAAAGTTTGAACACTCGGACTCGGAGCTCCTTTCACATCACCACCACCACCACCACCATCCCCCACCTCCTCCATCACCCTCCTCCTCCACAACCTGCTCGCTCGCTCGCTTCCTCCTCCTCCGCCATCGCTCGGGGAAGCAATGGCAGGGCGCCTCGCCTCCGGCAAGACGCGGGGTGACGAGGAGGTGGACGAGGACGAGGACGAAGGCGGCGGCGACGACGAGGAGGAGAGGAGAGGAAGGCTGCGTCGCTGCGTCATCTCCACCATCGCCCGCGAGGCCGGCGTGTGGAGGACCACGGCGGGGGGAGAGCTCACGGCACCCGGTGATGAGCGTGATGATGATGATGGTGGTGGTGGTAACGATGTTGATGATGTTGATGATGTGAGCTCTGGCCGCGATCACTCCGCCACAGCCGAAGTGAAACTGCGCCGCGGTAACGTGGCGGCCGCGGCGCGGCTCCGCGAGGAAGTGGCCAACTCCTGTGCGCCCGTACGCGGCGATGTGGCGAGCCGCGATGATGTGGAGAGCCGCGTTGAGCCGCACGCAGCCGCCCACCTCTCCGCGCTCAGCCTGGAGACCGGCTACGACTCCGCGAGCTCCATGGGCGACCTGCAGCACCTCGGGGAGTCTCCTGGCGAGATGAAGGACGCAGCGGGGAGACGGAACGAGCCGGGAGAAGTCATCGCCTCAGCCGGCCACGGGCACGAGGTGGAGCCGGTGGACAGCGACAGCGACGACGGTGGTGGCGGTGATGATGGTGGTGGTGATGGTGGTGGAGAGTGCGGCTGGTCTGCGCGCGGCTGGGAGAGCGCCCCGCGCCACCTCCCCGAGCCGCTGGTGTTCGCGCCGTGCCGCGTGTGCCTCCTGCCCGCCGTGTGCGACCCCTTGGGCTGCTGCGCGGAGCCCGTGTGCGGGGAGTGCATGCGCGCCTACTGCTCCACGCAGGTGCGTGATGGCCTCTCCCTCCTCGTCACCTCATGTGGCGAGATGTTGACTACCTCGCCTGGTATACAGGAGCCCGTGTGCGGGGAGTGCATGCGCGCCTACTGCTCCACGCAGGTGCGTGATGGCCTCTCCCTCCTCGTCACCTCATGTGGCGAGATGTTGACTACCTCGCCTGGTATACAGGAGCCCGTGTGCGGGGAGTGCATGCGCGCCTACTGCTCCACGCAGGTGCGTGATGGACTCTCCTCGCTTCGACTCCGATGAGTAGCCACGAGGGAGACAAAGGCGGCCCGGCGTGGTGCTGGCCACTCGCCGCCTCGTCACCTCATGTGTCGTGCCGGCCTTCATCGGTGCCACTGTGGCGAGATGTTGACTACCTCGCCTGGTATACAGGAGCCCGCGGGAGTTTGCGTGTCTCTCTCCCCGTGGTCGCGTGGATTTTTCTACCGTTTCCTCCGGGTTTAGCCTCCACATTTAGAAACGTGCATCAGAGGTATAATCCACTTCTTTGAGGTATTTGTGGCCAGGTCGCTTCTGAAAAAGCACTTTATAGCTTAGAGGGCCTTACCTGGTAAATTAAAAAGTTTGAGTGTTTTTAGTTTATAGTTTATGTGCTACTCGCAAACAGCATTGCCTCAACTCTCTGCAAGGAAACGTGGGCTCTCGATCTGTTCCTGTAAACGCGTGTGTGGGTATGCCAACAAGGGCTTGCCAGGTGTTGTAGGTTCGTAAGTAGAAAGTGTGGTGACGAGATCCGCGGGTTTTCCCCCCGTTGAGCAGCACCCTCCTGGCGAGTCCTGAGACTCTGCGAGCCTGAGCCATAACCAAGGTAATAACGACCGTGACCTCAACACAAACAGCACACAGACCCCCCCCCCGCCCATGCTGACTTGAGACATACTATGGCTGGTGGGGGTGGCTTTCATAATCACCATCAGCCGTGTTCTATCCACCGCTGGATGAACGATTTCCCCCTCGCCACCACAAGTTGTCTCGCCATCTCTCATGGTCTACGCGATGTGGCGATCCGTCCAGCTCCTGCACGCGAGCTGATTCTGATTCCAGTGTTCCTTCTCGGCGGGAGACGCCCTCTTCACCGTGTGCCCGCTCATGGCCTCCTTCGGCTGCGTGCCTGTCGATAGACTCGACCATCGGGCATGATGGTGATTGATGACGACGATGACGACGATGGGCCCTGCCTAGGCGGGCCCACTTGCTGTTTGTGAATGCCGACACGGAGAGGGTCAAGAGCGGTGGTGGTTGTGATGGGGGAGCAGGTAATACAGGTGAGGCAGGTGGGACACGTGACTTGCATGAACAGAATGGGGGGGGGGCTTGACTCAGTCACGCACCCCAGGGCACTTATCCGACAGCGTGCATTTCCTTAGAACTGCTTTCTTTTTGTGTTTAGTTTGTTGTCCTTACCCAGCACCTCCGATTAACACGGTTGACTACGTACATACAGAACATACATGAGCCTCACTGACTTGAGTGTCGTTCTCTGTGGAGTTTAACCCTCTCTCCCAATGTTTTGCATGGGGAGAGAGGGTTTCTCCTGGGTTCGCCGGTTTCCCCCCACAGCTAAACACACCAACACACAGTGGAATTGGTTTTGGCCCAACATCCTTATTCTGGAAAAGAACCTGTGAACTATTCCATTGGGATGACCCACAGCAGCAGTCACATCGCCCCCGCGCCTGCCAAGATTTGGCAGAAACCTCTTTGAGAAGAGCGGAGACTCGGCGAGCTTGTCCGGGTAAACATGCGTTATTCTCATAACCATTTGGTTCAAAACTGTTCCCAGTTTTTCACACGTACAAACCTGTGTTGTGTTTTCTCAGCAGCAGTGAGGCTGATGTTGCTGCCGTGTATATATCTCTGCCGTGCGTATATCTCTGCTGAGTAAGTTTGAAGCGTGGATGTTTCTGCCTTGGCATGTTTGGCCACTAACCAGATGATCGCCCCGTGTGTGCCAACGGAGTGATCTTCTGGTGCGGGTTCGTGGGGGTCCCGAGTGGGCGGACAGCGCAGAAGCAGTAGCCGCAGCGATCGCTTAACAAAACCAACGTCACAACACGATCACCAGCACCGTCGCTGCGGAGAATATAAATAACAAAATAAACAGGCAGATGATACGCCTCCTCCCTATATCCATCCCTCCATGGAAAACAAATTAAAAGATTGTTTTTACACATCACGTCAGTCACGTGGCCTCCCTTCTGGGAGTTAGTACTTTTAGCGGCGCTGATTCAACACAAGCAATACGCCGGAGCGATTGTTGACATTCGGGGGCTCATCCGGAAGGTGGTCTTTATTCCAGCGAGGGCTGCGTTGGCCGGGTCTGTACGGTGCGGCGAATGTCTCAGTGCTGGCGAGAGTGGTTCACATGGAGAGAGAGCCCCGTCGGCAGCGCCGTGTGCCAACAAGTGGAATTCCTGCCCCCCCGGTGAGAATGGAAACGTCGCTCCGGGTGGTGGCCCGGACTTCGATACAATCCCGAGAGCGTCTCCATCCCGGAGCATTGCCACCACAGCGGGCAGCTCACAGGGGGCAGCTCACAGGGAGGAGTCTCACTGCTGCCCTTAGCCCCAGTGGCGGAGCCAGGATTTTCAGGTAGGGGGGCACCCCCTCCAGCAATGAAAAACGATAGAGGAGTTGTTCGTAAGTAAGAAGTTGTTAGTGAGTAAGGAGTTGTTAGTGAGTAAGGACTTGTCCCTTGCTTTTTATTCGACGCATGTGCGGCGATGGCGCAGCCATCGATCGAGGGTCGAATCCGAACCGCGTTGTGTGATCGGCATCGCACTCAATGGAGGCGTTGATGCCTTCAGGGAAGTCGTGTGCTGTATACACAACTGCGCACAATTATGTGAGTCACTTATAACTGCTTTGCCGTTACTTATTGCCAATTATGGACTCAGAATATTGTCCTATTATCTCATAGGGTCCCTGGCATATAATCATATGCTATACAGTGGCAGTGGGGGTCGCCAAATGCTGATTTATCTCCATATATATCTCCATGTATATAAAAGGCAAAGTTGTGAATGTGTGTCTGTTCAAAATGTTTAGCGTACTTCCCGACATGCAACAAACTGTAAATTTGCCATGCGGGTACTTTCCAGACTGTACACCATGCACAAATTATAAAATACACTTTTGAGGGGGGGGGGGGGGGGAGCTGAATAATGCATTTATTTTTTGCACGGCAAGTGAGCTGTGACGTCAAATCTGTCACGTGACCCGCGCATGTGGAAGCGTAACGCATTGTAGTGTAGCTGCGAACCCGGCGACTCGAGTTCGATTCCCGCTCACGGCCACCGCCGGTGACGATTATTTGAACCGGTCCTGGGCCTCCCCTAGGTCGACTCAACCTCAAACAATTAACTGGTCTGGTGTGTGAACATCGCCACTGGGGAGACAAAGGCGGCCGGGCGTGGTGCTGGCCACCCACCCCCTCGTTATGAATATATGAAAGCACAAAATTACGTATTTCACAGTGGTCACAAAAATAAGCACAGTATGAATACTGTACACGTGTTTTATAATCGCGGAAATCACCAAGAACACTGTAGTATTATACTGTTATCGCAAAAATAACTATGAATTGTTTACAATATACTCACAGAAATAAGAACAGTATTAGTAGTATATGAATAAACATTTAAGAGATGCGCACTCAACTTCTATTTAAAGACTGAAGACAAAAATGGCGCATGGCGACACAGCTAATTCGTTGTCACTAGATACTAATAAACCCCAATGATCCGATCTAAATTAGGGATTTGATCGGATTATTGGGGGGCACGTGCCCCCCCCCCCCACTGGCTCCGCCAGTGCTTGGCCCTCGCCCTCAAAGTATTGACTGGACTCTGATTACGATCTCCCGTTCCAAAGATATTAGGGCGATGGTGAAGATACACAGGTGTCTGAGACGGATGCTAGGAATGCCCTGCCGAGACGTGGTATGTGCAGCAGACGTCCGGTATAGACCAAGCGTTTAGCCCTCTCATCTAGCTCATGTCGGTCCCCGTGTCACTTCTTCCACATGTATGAAGACGCTCGTTCGAGAGTTGTGGAGCGTCAATCCACGCGTGTTCGCCAGTTTCCCTAACCTTGTGAAAAAAAGTCGCGTATGAAACGGTCGCCCAACCGGTTGTGCCTGTCCCTGTTTGACTGCCGCCTGTGTTATTTAAACCCAACCCACTAGGCCCTGACCCCCGTGTCACTCCCCGTAGACCCCCACGCGACTTAGGAACATGCGGGCACAGCGTCATGAGATGAGGCCCAGCTGAGAAGGTTTTATTTATTACATTATTGGCAACCGCAACAAAAAGCAAACGATTCGTTCCGGTTTTTACCACACATCTCATGTCTAGCAACAAACACGGCGTGTTTGGATTATTCACTGAGACGGAGACAGCTACCACGGCGGGGTAGATTTGGTGTCACACTGTGACATGTAATCCAGAGGTCGCCGGTTTAATTCCATCTCCTGGTGCGGCAGTTGGAACTACAGAGGAAGTTTCTTACCCCCCCCCCTTCCGGCACTTCTGTCCACCCAGTGGTGTACACCGCAATGCATAGAGGATTGCACACACACGAAGAGCAAAAGTGCAGTGGTTCGCGCACTGCTATGAACCCGGCGACTCGAGTTGGTTTCCTGCTCATGACCAACATCAGCGACAATTGTTTAAACCGGCCGTCGTCTCCTTTGCATCAGCTATGTTGACTCGACCTTCAACGAGTACCTGGTGTTTGGCGTGTGTAAACATCACCACCGGGGAGACACGGGCTGGCGGCCGTGTGTGGCGTGAACCACACCACCACCTTTGTGTGCCATGTCAACCTTCGCAGGTGCTACTCGCCAACAGCATGTTCCCGACAGTTTGTTAAAGGCCCCACGGGGGATCTGTGTGCGGGCGCAGGTGCAGCTGGGCCGCGCGCGCGTGCGCTGCCCGACCCCCGAGTGCCCCGGCGCGCTGAGCGAGCGCGTGGTGCTCACGCACCTGGGCGCCGAGCAGGCCGCGCGCTTCTGCTACCTGCTTGCGCTGAGCCGCGCCGGCTCGCGCACGAGGCCCTGCCCGGGCTGCGGCCACCTCCTCACGCCGGGGGGAGGGGGCCCGGCCACCGCCGCCCGCGCCGGCGACGGGACCTCCTCCGACGGGGGCGACGCGGTGGAGGGGGGCTCCCTGCCGGCCCCCCACGGCAAGTTGGCCAAGCGCGGCAGCAGGAAGCGCAAGGACCGGCCCCCCGGCAAGGCGAGTCTCTTCTTGTTTAACTTTACTACCGCACACCCGGGAGAAAGCCGCACCGAGTCTGAAGGCTCATTCTCAGGGTCCTGCCACGTTGGGATGTTTGGCTAGCAATGTTGACATTGTCTGTGTGTGAGTTTAGCTACGGGAGGGAACCGGAGTACACGGAGGGAAACCCCATGCCAATTTCCCAACGGATTCTTCATCTCGTTGCATGACACAGATAGCATCATCGTGGTCGTCGTCATCAGCATGGGTCATAATCCATCCACTGCTGGATGAAGGCCTCCCCCAGGCCGACACCATCTATTACGATCTATTATGATCAACAATCCATCCAAGCAGCTGCACACAAGCTAATTTCACGGCTCCATCTCCACGATGGACTGTTCCATCTCCCCGCTCCTTCAGCTGCCGCTCCATGGTTAGTCTCGACCACCGCTGGCCATCGTCACCTTCGTTTCTGTTGGTGGGTAGCATTCACGGAAAAGGAGCAAAAAGTATTTTTGTATAAAACTCGTTTTGTGTCGTGCGTCGTGGCTCTCTCTCGACGCTGCCCGCCCCCACTCCCTCGCCGGCACAGGTGCAGTGCCCCAAGTGCCACGTGCTGTGGTGCTTCGCGTGCCACGCACCCTGGCACGAGGGTGTCAGCTGCAAGGATTACCGCGGAGGGGACAAGCTGCTGCAGCGCTGGGCTGGGCAAGTGAACGTGCAGGGGCAGCGCAACGCGCAGAAGTGCCCTCGCTGCAAGGTGCCCGCCGCCCAGCAGCGGGCCCCGCCACCACAAACGCCACCACTGCCACAACCACCACAACCACCACCACCACTGCTATCACCACCAACGCCACCATGAATGCTACATCCACCACCTCCACCAGAACCACTGCCACAATTACCGCCACTAGCGCCACCACCATCACCACTACCACCATCACCACTGCCACCACAAACGCCCCTGCCAGAGACATCACTGCCACCACAGCCACCTCCAGTACCGCCTTTTGTGCCAACATCTCTTTGCTCGTCTCTGCTCCGGTTTCTATTCGTTCGTGCTTCATCCTTGCCTCTCTGTGTCTCTCTCTGTCTCTCTCTCTGTGTCTCTCTGTGTCTCTCTCTCTCTCTGTGTCTCTCTCTGTCTCTCTCTCTCTGTGTCTCTCTCTGTCTCTCTCTGTGTCTCTCTCTGTCTCTCTGTCTTTCTCTGTGCGGGGCAAGTTGCCTCTAGGTTCACATCCAGAAGACGGAAGGCTGCAACCACATGATCTGCTCGCAGTGTGAGACCAACTTCTGCTACCGCTGCGGCGAGCGCTACCGGGAGCTGCGCTTCTTTGGAGACCACAACACCAAGCACAGCGTCTTCGGCTGCCGCTTCATCTACTACCCCGAGCGGCCCAACCTGCGGCGCCTCGTCCGCGGCGCGCTCTGTGGTGGGGCCCATCTCAACCAGCGTCATGTGTAGTTGCCTGCAGTGTCATCGATGTCAGCATTGTTGATATTATCTTTCTCATCAACGTCGTCACCTTCATCTTCATCATTGTCATGATCGTTATTATCACCATCATCATAATCAGCAATAGCCACATAAGTGTGAGTGATTCAATTTTCACTCATTACATTTACCCTCATTTGCTCATTAATTCAACCTCATTTATCCGCTCATTTCCACATCATTTACCCATTCACTCATTCTCACTCACTGATTCACTCATTCTCACTCACTGATTCACTCATTCATTCACTCATTCTTACTGATTCGCACATTCATTTACACATTCTCACTCAGTCTCATTCATTCTTGCTTACCGATTCACTCGCTCTTTCTCGCTCATTGATTCACTTATTCACTCACGGATTCACTCATTCCCGCTCATCCGTTCGCCGTGTCTGTGCGTCTCGCTGCCTCATCCCAGGTGCCAAACTCTGTGCCACCCCCCTGCTGCTGGTCGCCATTGTCATATTCGGAATCCTCGCGCTGCTCGTCGGTGAGTGGCACAGACGACGAGGGCCCAACGCAATGATGTAACCATGACGACGAGGGCCCATTGTAACGATGTAACCATGACGACGAGGGCCCAACGCAACGATGTGACCATGATGACGAGGGTCCTTTGTAACAATGTAACCATGACGACGAGGGCCCAATGCAACGATGTAGCCATGACGACGAGGGCCCATTGTAACGATGTAACCATGACGACGAGGGCCCAACGCAACGATGTGACCATGATGACGAGGGTCCTTTGTAACAATGTAACCATGACGACGAGGGCCCAATGCAACGATGTAGCCATGACGACGAGGGCCCATTGTAACGATGTAACCATGACGACGAGGGCCCAACGCAACGATGTGACCATGACGACGAGGGCCCATTGTAACGATGTGACCATGACGACGAGGGCCCATTGTAACTATGTAACCATGACGACGAGGGCCCATTGTAGCCATGTAACTATGACGACGAGGGCCTACCGCAACGATGTAACCATGACGACGAGGGCCCATTGTAACTATAACCATGACGACGAGGGACCACCGCAATGATGTAACCATGACGACGAGGGCCCATTGTAACTATAACCATGACGACGAGGGCCTACCGCAACAACGTAACCATGATGACGAGGGCCCATTGTAACTATAACCATGACGACGAGGGCCCACCGCAATGATGTAACCATGACGACGAGGGCCCACCGCAACGATGTAACCATGACGATAAGGACCCACTGCAACGATGTAACCATGACGATGAGGGCCCATCGTAACGATGTGACCATGTGACGAGGCCCCATCGTGACGATGTTTTTACATGGGGGGGGTGCCCTAAATTCAGGGACTGCCACCACCCTGCCCCCACTTCCCTATCCGTGTATGTCCGTGTGTGTGTCTTTTGTTTGTGTGTCGTTGTGTGTGTCTTCTTGTGTGTGTGTCTTTTGTTTGTGTGTCGTTGTGTGTGTCCGTGCCCTTGTGTGTCCGCGTGTGTGTCCGCGTGTGTCGATGCGCGTCCGCGTGCTGTGTGGCGCCATGTGTGCTGTGTGGGTTCTCGCTGTCTGACAGACATCACTCATTCCCACTCCCCCCTCGCTCTCTCTGTCTTCGTCTCTCCCACCCCCCTTTTACATTCCTCTCTTTCCCTCCTTTTCCATCCCTCTCTCCCCTCCCTCTCCCTCGTGCAGGGATCTTCGCGGGTCCTATCTACCTGCTCTGCAAGTCTCGGCGCCAAACGCCCGTGGAGATGTACGTGTGACATCTGCAGGCCCGATTGCGGCACCACCGCTCCTCTTACCCCCCTTCACGCTCAGTCCTGCACCGCTGCACCATCACATCCAAGGATCGGTATACTGGATGTGGTGTGTCGGGGGCAGAAACAATTTCCGAGTCGCTGGTAGACTCGGGGTAGATGGTAGGTGACTTAGTAAAAGCCGCAGCGAATAGCAAGAGGTCTGATAGATGTGATGTGCCGAGTACAGACATGTTTTGTGGATTGGACTCAGCTAAAATTGAGCCTCATCATCATCACTCTCATCATCTTCACCCAGGATCATCATTACCATCATCACTGTGATCATCATCATCCAATCATCATCAACACCATCATCATTTCCATTCCTATCGTCTCACATATCATCACTATCATCTATACCCATCATCATACCGACTCATCGATATCACGAGCAGCATCACTCTATGATGCTGTATCAACAGCGCTGGTGGTATTAATGAACTGCCCTCATCATGGAAATGTGGAATTTCCACCACTGGCTCGTGGACCCGAGTGGAGATGAGGGTAGAGGGTCGCTTTGACCGTGTGCACACTACTAAAGGGCAGCAGACGGCAGCGCATTAATGAATTCTTGAATCTATCTGTGCGGAGCCTCGTGAGCCAACCGTACGCCCGGCGCTGAGTGTTCTCCGGGGTTCTTCCACGCCAAACTCTCACCACTCAAGGGATCACGGCCAAACCTCCCCACGTAGCAGCACCCTCCTGAACAACAAGCCCTGAGACTCGGTGAAGCTCCAGGTAAGTAGCTAAACAAACCGCACCGGTTGCAGCGTTATCATTAACATCGGTTAAGTGTTTTGATCACTCTGTGAGGGTGGGTGGTGGCCATTGTGGGGGGCTCAGGAAGATGCCCTTGACACCGGAAGAAGAAGCCTCTTCCTGTGGAGCCCAGGAGCAGCCACGCGGGCAGCGAGCAGCAAAAGGGCCTTGGAAACAGAAACACTTTAAAGGGCTCTCTGATATCACCGCCACCGCCGCTACCACCACCATCATCCTTGATCAGTCCCCTGCTTCTGCTGCTGCTACTGCCAGATGAAGGACTCCTTCCCAAAACACCGCCGCCACCGCCTCTCGCGTTGACGACCCTGCGGTGAAAGAGCCTCGACTCTTCCCCCGCCAACCGCTCCGCCGTCACGATTCGCGACCACCCGTCGCGCCGAGGTCGCGGTGCCGCCGCTATCAGTGAGCGTGCGAAGGCGCGGTATCCAGGAGGAGAGCCATGCCATGGGAGCGGGCTGCTGCTGCTGCCAGCCGACCGCCGTACTTGCCTCGAGCCCTGCCAACAGGAGCTCAATTCTCCTCTTGCACTTGACTTTGGAGTCAACACTGGTACAGATGAGAAGTCCGCAGCACTGGAGAGTTTCTTTTGAACTTCGGGCCTCGATGACAGCTCTTGTATTGTTTTTTTATTATTATTGTTACTGGAAGAGGAGGTGGTGGTAGTGATGGGTGGGACACGTGGTTGGTTGTTTGCAAGGTGGCGTAAGTGGGGCAGATCACCAAGAGGAGCATTGCAGTGTAACCCAGAGTTCAGTGACTAAGGGGAAGAGAAGACATAAGACCCGTCGACGATGATGACAATGATGATGCCGTGGGATCTGGCGGAAGGAAAGGAGCAATGGCGAGGGTGTGCTTGATAATCACTGTCGTCACCGTGACGAACGCGACTGTGCCTTGACCCCTGTGTTTGACCCGCAACGCTGCTCGGGATTGGGTGGCCGTGGTTCTAACGTGGGGGTGTAACGATTCATCGTCGTGGTGATATCCAGTAGGGGCGGGTCAACGAGTTACAACAACAAACAATGCAAAACAACAACGATAGGTGTGAAAAATAGAGAAAAGCTAAACAAATCACGATAAATGAAAAGAAAGTTTCTTAACTTGGCAGACCATCATTCACCTCCATCCACCATCTGTCCCCACACGTCCCATCGGCCACAGCGGCCTCGTGAGTCACACGAGTGAACGATCAGCGTCTCATTAGCAGGGACCAGGCTTTGCCAGCAAACAGTCGCTCAAACAGAAATTGGATCAGTCATGCTAAGGCGGCTACGGTTTAATAATTGTTTAGTTCAGTTTTTGGTTTGTCCAATTACCATTTACACAAATCATCAACATTATAATTCCAACACCCACGACGTCTATCTAACTGCGTGTGTGCGAAGGAATTGATCGTGCATGATTGACGCATGTACCAGCAAAGTGTGGACTAATCTCCACCTGTTCCATCGGTATGAGATCGTATGTCCCCCTCGCTCGCACGTGTGGGTTTTCTGAGGTTGCTCCGTTATCATCTCACGTGTATGAATTTGTATTGGCCAATTCTACCTTCATATATAGAGGACCGCAGAGCTTGGGCAGTTGTTGGTATCGCCGGCTCGTCACCACCGTGTGGCTGCTGCTGCTGCTGCTGCCTCCACACTCCTCGCCCGTGGTTCATCCTGGTGCCTCTGAGCCGTCCCCTCTCCTGTGTGGCGGTGGCAATGCGGCGTCACAGGGTGACATCGTTACTCTCCAGTGCTGCATGTGATGAAAGCGTGGCGAGCTGTAAGAATCGATTTTCACTGCGATTAACCAATACTTATTGTGGCTGTGGATGGTGGGGTTGGGAGCAGGGAGGGTGGGGGGAGGTGGTTGGAGCAGGGTTGGTGGGGGGAATTTGCATTTGGAGAGCAGGGATGATGAATCGCAAACCGGAATATTTCTCTGGGTTGCTGACTTAGAAGCCATAGCAAAAAGCGAGAGGCATACTGGATGCAGTGTGCCGGGTCCTCGAATATTATCCTCGGTCGCTGGTGGACTGGAACAGGTGGCACGTGACTGTTAGAAGCCTCAGCCCGTAGCAAGAGGAATGTTGAATGTGGTGTGCCGTGCTCTACACTGACCCAACCTGGCGAGACGTCTTGGGCTGCAGTGTTCTCACAGCCAGGCCTCGCGACTCCGCGGGTCGCCTGTCCACGTTGACCAAACCTCTCCTCTCCAATGGACAGTTCAGTGGCTGCACGCTACACGTGCCTGATGATTGAGAAGCAAACCCCCACGCGGCCTACAGAGAGTGTGCATTCAAGTACCGTAGAAGCGCCCTCTACGGCCCATGGGACGACAGTGTCGTTGCAAGTGCAGTTAGCGAGCACCTATTAAGGCCGTAATGACACTCGAGGGGATGGTGTGGTGAGCACCACGCTCGCATCCCTTTGTCTCCCTGGTGCTGGTGTTTACATGTGTTCACACATCGCCATCGGGCAATTGTTTAAGGCCGAGTCGACCTAGGGGAGGCCCTAATGCGGTCAATATATCACTCGCCACTGATCTTATCTATGGCCACCTCACGGGCTCGTATCGTAGTGCGCTAACCGCCGTGCCACCGCTCCTCGTGTCACGCTGGACTCACATGGGTGGGATACATCTTGATGGGAATGTGAGCTATTGGAGTTCACCAACCATCTGGTGTGGGCAGCGTGTAACGATCTTGTAGAATATGTAACTGGACAAGAAGTTCGTAAACATTGGGGGGATGGGAAGGGGGTTGTGAGAGTGGTGGGGAGGGCTGACGTTTAAGAGACAGCTTAAGCAAGCAAACCTCAGCGGCTCGGTTTTATATCGCGTTGGTTATAAGTGCATTATTATTATTGATGATTATAATTATTTGAGATGTGTGAATAGCACCGATCTGTGCCTTTGTCATCCAGCTAATAGCACGTGCGGCAAGGCGCAGCGGGCAGTGGGCAGCACTGCCCTCGTGGCTGGGCAAATCTCCCCTCGTGCCGCGCAGCTTACCCCGTCTGGAAAGCCAAGCAGGGCTTGCCAGGTGTTGTAGACGCGGAGCTGATGAGTGGTACCCCCTCGTACAAGCAGCGTGGGTTGTCTCCGGCTTCTGCGGTTGCCGCCCGCGGGAGGCCAAACTCTCACCAATGGAATTCGTGGCCAAGCATCCCAATTTTAGCAGCACCCTCTTGAAAGCGAGTCTGAGGTTTTTCTGGATAAATAATTGACACTTATTATAATGCGCGCTCACACACGCACACCTGGCTAGCTTTAGTAGGCAAGGCTTGAGGAGGCCGCGTAGGGATACGGCGCTTTCTTTCCAAAACGTTATATCCGGACTCGCGGTTCTACGCTGTGGCAAGGTCTCATCTCAGCTCGAACACCCGCCTCTCGCCCTGGCTGGAGACTTGCCAAAGCTCTACGCCGAACCTGGCCTCTCACACCCGGCTCGAGCCCAGCCCCCGCACCTGAACTCGCCCTATCCGTAACCATAGCTGTAACCAGTCTTAAAATTAACGCTCACCCAACATCTCTATCCCTGACCATGTAGCCATAGTCCTCCCCGTAGCCCTGCATCTCACTGTGGCTCTCATCGTAACCTGCTGTCCGGGTCTGTGTCCCTACTAGGGCTGGGACAATGTCTTAAAAGCCGAACGGGTGATCCCGCGCTCTTGGCCGCCTGGGTTTCTGAGGTGCCCTGCACCTCATAGCAGGATTGCCCTGTCGTTTTCTCACATTCGTTTTCTGCATTTTCTTTTCTTATGAAGTGATCCAGCCTCTAAATGGTTGATGTTAGCCCCCCACAAAGACCACGCGTCACTGCCGCGTCTTTGGAACTGCAGACGCTGGCCGGACCGTTCTGTAATGTTCCAAGTAATTATTTATTTAACCAAGAAAGCCACACTGAATCTGGACTACTTTTTTCAAGAGAATCCTACATTGGACAGGTTTGGCCAATACCGGTTACTTTGCCATTTTAGCGATTCGCGGAAGCAGAATAACACGGAGGAAACCGATGCGTAACAGGGGGGGAGAACATGCAAACTCCGTACAGCTCGGCGCCCGAGTCGAGAGTCGAACCCAGGGGCTTCTTGTCGTGAGGCTCACGCGTTGTGCGCACAGCGCCGCCGCCGCTTCCCTCCCGTGTGGGCGTCTCCGTCGTGGAACACGAAGCGAGCCACGCGGGAGGGGGGGGGGGGTGAGCCGAGAGCCCCGACGCGTGGAGCCGCCTGGGGTCGATGCCAGAGCCGGGCGAGGGGACACTGGCTGCCTCTGCTGCCATTCTTCGGTGTCTGTATGCGGGTTGCCTGCTATGTTATTATTCGTATCTGTGTTGTTTTTTAGACTAAGTTTTGCACTAGAAATCGCAAGGGCTGTATGTGTATATTAATAAGCACCGCCAAGCATTTTTTGCACTGAATTAAAGATCGGACTGGGGTGTATAGTACGTATGTGTGTGTCTGTGTGTGATTATTTGTAGAAGTTAGCGCTACGCTACGAACCTGATCACTTGACTTCCATTCCCACTCACGGCCAACACCAGTGACGATTATTTGAACCGGTCCTGGGCCTCCCCTAGGTCAACTCAGTCTCAAATGAGTAGCTGGTTGCCTGTGTAAACATCGGTATTGGGAAGACAAGGGTGGCCGGGCGTGGTGATGGCCATTCCACCGGCTCGTGCAAGCCTAAATAATGTGTGCTCGCTAACCATACCTGCCCCTGCAGTCTGTGGGAGGCTGCGCGGGGCATCTCTGTCGCTGTATATACGGCATGCGTGTACGTGTATGTGCGTATGTCTGTCTATGTATGCGAACGTAACGCATCTTGGCCATCGATTGCATCCGTGAGCTCGAGGTTGTGGGTGATTCAATCTTTTGTTTTGCTGTCGGTAACAGTCACGGCGCGGACTGAGTGACCCTCTCAGCCTCAGGGTACAAACTTCAATGCAAGACAATGATTAACACTGGATGCCGAGGCTAACTTGAAACACTAAAGAGCCGTGCTCATAGTCACGGCTCGGCTCAGACTCGAGACCCTCAACTGCTTCCAAAGATCGCTTGAGCGAGCGGCTCAGCCGTGGCTGGTCCCAGGCTCACGGAAATCCTCAGCGCGGCTGGGGCCGTTGCTCAGAGCCAGTTCAAGTTAAGCGCATGGCTCATTTGAGCCAGAGCCGGTCTTGATACGAGCCGTAACCAAGTCTACGATGCTAAGTAAGGGCATCCCTGGCCATACGCGCAGGGTCCGATTGAAACCTCTGCTCCCAGGATACCTGCAGAGCACAACTCAACTCCACCCTCTGGCCAGCAAGCTCCGGACGCTCGTGCAACCGCGATTGTTCACACCGCCGTCTCGTGCTGCCGTCGCGCCGGGATAGCGAGGATGCGTGTGACGAGCGAGGCTCAATCGAGCCGAGATGCGGAATGACCTTCAGTCGTCGCGCGGGGACTCCGTGCCACGAAGCCGCTGCCCGTGGTGCGCCCCAGTGGAGGAAAGTGTCGCCACGGTTGCGTCGTGAAGGTGAAATATTTAAATAAATAAACCGCCAAAAATATGCGGCCCTGACCCCCGATCTGGTGTCCGTTCTAGTGATTTTTTGCGGTGTCGGTTGTGTCGGGTGGTGGCGGCGGTGGTTGCACTGCACGTGGCTGCATGTGATCCAGCACTCGAGGCAGCAGCGACGGTTGGTGGCTCACACAGACATGTTGTGAAACTCCCCAAGAGAAGGCGCAGCGGCAAGTGTGGACTAATCTCCACGTGACCCTCTTGCATGGGTCAGAGTGTTGCGCCCTCGCACGCGTGAGTGTTCTACGCGTGCTCCGGTATCCTCCACATTGTACGACACACCCTCATAATTACATTGGCTGATGACGTCTTACAATAACAATCTGCTGTTCTCTTCGTGCGCCTGATGCATTGCGCGTCCACGTGGCTGCAGGCCCCTTGTGTGCAGACGGTCACATGGTCTCGTGCCACCACGCGACCAAAGCTGCATCCCCAATCACCCGCCCCCCACGGCCCACACGCAAACAAGACCGTATTATAAGACGCACTTCCCCTGCCACTCCCCGACTCTTTCCCCCGTTTATTCTAAAACTAAGTTCGGGGGTGCTTATAATCCGGTGTGTTGACACCTGGCACAGGTGTGTTTTGCCTGCGTCTTACTTTCCGCGGCGTCTTAAAATCCGGTGTGTTTGTGTTGACACCTGGCACAGGTGTGTTTTGCCTGCGTCTTACTTTCCGCAGCGTCTTATAATCCCGAAAAGAGCCCCGGGGTGTAACGGTAACCTTTTCCGTCGCCCCGAGCGCATTTTTGGAAATGCCTCCTGCACTGTATCCGTGCCGCAGCCTGCGACCCACTGCGTGAAGGGAAGAGGGGAGGCCACACCTCGTCTGGGCAGCTGACGTCAGCCCCTCGGGCGCTCCACTCGCACAAACACAACAAAGACAAAGGTGCCCCGTGTAGCCGACACGGGCTGTTGGGGCAGGGGATGTTAGCGGGCACCTATTCAGGCCGCCATGGCACACGAGGGGGTGGGTGACCAACACCACCCAGGCCGCCTTTGTCTCCCCAGTGGCGATGTTCACACATCGCTCTAGATACACATTTAAGGCTGAGTCGACCTCGGAGAGCCACAAAACCGATTCAGATAATCATAATTGGTGTCGCCGGGTTCGTTGAGTAGCGCGCTAACCCATACACTCCACACGCGCACACACACACACGTGTGTGTGCGCGTGTGTGTGTTTTGTGAGGATGTCAATATTACGTGGTTTGTTTTTCCTATCTCTGTGTGCGTGGGTCTGTATTTGGGGAGCGGTGGCGCAGTGGTTAGCGCAATGCACCGTGAGCTCTTCTACGCAAACGATGTCTTGCACAACCCACGAGCAGCACCCTGCAGGGAGTGCCTCATCTTAGCCGCATTGCTGACAGACGAGCCCCGTCAAAGGTGCTGCTCGCTAACAGGTCTTGCCCCAACAGTCTGTGCAGGCTGTCGCGCCTTTGGCTGTTTGCGGCAACTCGCCGCCAGGTGGCGGTGCGACATTGCGCACGAGACCCGCCGCGTGCGTCCTGCCGCCCTCCCGGCCGTCATCGCCGGCAGAGTTTACCTTGTCTCTGCTGCTTGCCATACTTCACCACGCCACGTGTCAACCATCGGCCCCAAGGTGTTGCCCTGGGGCAGGTTGGCCCGGCGACAGGGCCCTTCTCGACAAAGATCTGGCACTTCAACGGCGTTAGTTGAAGCGAGCCCGACTCTGCTGATGAGTCACTGGATGTCGACACCGGTCCAGAGTTGTTTTGCTTGTGTTGGAACCAATGCTGCTGCAAATATGCCCGCCCAGGAGGAGGCCGCGTGGCTGATGGGATGTGGACAAAACACACTGCGCTCATAATTGTGCAGAGAGGGATATGGGAGGGAGGCACGAAACACATTCCTGAGTCGAGTTGAGGTCGTCTGTTGAAGAATCGCTGTTAGCGAGCACCTATTATAATGTCCTCGTGTCCGGCCACTCCCACACATCTCCCGGCCCCCACCCCGCAGCCCCCCCCCCATCACCCCTCCCCTCGGCTCACGCGCGTGAGCGAACGACCCCCGACGCTCGCTCCCTGTGGGATGCGTGAACTCTGACCCACGCTAGGGGCTGTTTGGGCAGGGGGGGGGGTCAGTGTTACCACGTGACCATCACATCGTTGCCCCCCCTCCCCTCCGTCAGTCCCACAGAGCACGCCTCACGGGCACTGAGCCATTGGTGCGCATCTGCTGCTGACATCCCCTGCAGAGCCAGAGTGGTGACCATTCCACATTCCCATGGATGGGAAGATTCTACCCATAAGATAACCACCAGTGACGTCCCCACAGAGTGGTACCTATTTTATCGACCACGGGGAGAGGTCTGAGTTAACCCGTCCCGTACCCAAACAAGGCTTGAACTCGTGAACCTTGTGATTGCGAGCGGTACGGCACAAACACAGACACACAACACACACACACACATCTAAACACAACACACACACACATCTAAACACAACACATACACACATCTAAACACAACACATACACACGTCTAAACACAACACACACACACGTCTAAACACAACACACACACACATCTAAACACAACACACACACACATCTAAACACAACACACACACATCTAAACACAACACACACACATCTAAACACAATACACACATCTAAACACAACACACACACATCTAAACACAACACATACACACATCTAAACACAACACACACACACATCTAAACACAACACACACACACGTCTAAACACAACACACACACGTCTAAACACAACACATACACACATCTAAACACAACACATACACACATCTAAACACAACACACACACACATCTAAACACAACACACACACACACATCTAAACACAACACACACACATCTAAACACAACACACATACACATCTAAACACAACACATACACACATCTAAACACAACACATACACACGTCTAAACACAACACACACACACGTCTAAACACAACACACACATCTAAACACAACACACACACACATCTAAACACAACACACACACACATCTAAACACAACACACACACATCTAAACACAACACACACATCTAAACACAACACACACACACACATCTAAACACAACACATACACACATCTAAACACAACACATACACACATCTAAACACAACACACACACACATCTAAACACAACACACACACACGTCTAAACACAACACATACACACATCTAAACACAACACACACACACATCTAAACACAACACATACACACATCTAAACACAACACACACACACGTCTAAACACAACACACACACATCAAAACACAACACACACACACGTCTAAACACAACACACACACACGTATAAACACAACACACACACAAAAGACAAAGGTCCCCCGTGTAGCCTCCAACACTCTTGGAGCAAGTGGTGTGAGCGAGTAACGCGTATGAAGGCCGGCACGGCACAGGAGGGGTAAAAACCCTCCTAAGAAGGGTAACCATAGCAACAGCAATAACAACAACAATAACAACAACAACAATATCTAGCAGAGACAATGGGCGGTGGTATTGACGTGAATGAGTGGGGGGGCTGTTTGACAAACATGACTATCGGGGCCGTCCCCCACCGCCCTTGGGATCCGAGGAGGTGTGGGGGGCACGCGGGTGGGGAGGGGGGTTCTGAATGGCCGAGTGGGGGGGGGTCCTCCTTCCACACCAGGTGGTGCACTGCTCGCGGCCACCGTCGCCGCCTGTGAGTCGCCTCCGCATCGCCACCACGAGACGCGCGGGGCAGGGCAGCTGTCACACAGACAACGACAGCAGCAGTGATAACAGCAACAACAACAGCAGCAACAACAAACAACAACAACAACAGCAGCAGCAGCAGTGACAATAGCAACAACAGCAGCAGCAACAACAGCAGCGGCGAGTGTCACAGGACCGGCGTGGAGCACACAACGAGAGCGGCGATAGTGATCCGAGTGCGTGGTGGTGGCGGTGGTGGTGGTGGTGGCGGTGGTGGTGGTGGTGGCGGTGGTGGTGGCGGTGGTGGTGGCGGTGGCGGTTGTGGTGGCGGTGGTGGTGGTGGCGGCGGTGGCTCCCACAGCCCCCGGCGCCAGCGCAGAGATTAGCCTGGGGCGGGACGGGGGGCTGGGGCTGGGTGGGCATGGCCAGGGGGAGCAGCGGGATCAGGGGGAGTAGGAGCAGGAGGAGCAGGAGGAGGAGCAGGGGGAGGAGGGGGAGCAAGTGGAGGAGCAGGGGGCATTGTTGGCACCGCCGCGAGGACGGCGCCCGGCGCCTTCCTCTGCCGCTCGTGTTGTTTATTTTCTGTCTAACAATAATAACCCTTCCGTAATCGCCTCCACATGCGTGCCACGTCCGTTGTGAAGGTTTCATACCCATACTTCACCACGCTGGTCACGGGTTTGTGAGGCTGTGGGAAGGGGGGGGTGGGCAACATTGGTTTACAAATCACTCGCCACTCGGGTTGCCCGGTTTTCAGCGCTGATCACTGCGTCACCGCTCCGATAAATGAGCACGGAGCCATGGCGGAGACTTCTTCTGTGTGAGGAGGCCGCCTCCGCGTCCCACCACTCCCAAGGCACGCGGCAGGGCGCACGAGCCCACTTCCCATGTCGTGCTCTCCGCATGGCGACATCTCAGCTTTGTTTTTTAGACATCCCATCAGCCACACCACCCTTCATTCTGGGAGATATTTTGTTCAACAGAGTCGGTTTATATAATAGGCGACGTTTCGGCCAGTGATCCTTCGTCATAGGAAATATGTGCAGTGCCATTGACGAATTACGGTTGTGCTTGTGCACCACTGCTGCCAACGCAGCAGGAGCATCGCCACATCATGTGCCAGATGTGATAGGCAAGGACGCCTGTGTTAGAGATGGGGCCTGGCCACAACAATCACCGCCGTTCACCACTCAGTGGCGGTGGCCAAGTGAAGTATCGCAGGATCGTTGACAGCGCGTCACGGAACAACCCAGGCGCCATGGGTTGACTGACTGAGATGACTGACTGGCAGATGCCCCATCTGTGCTCCCCACTGTGACAAATGTATGAGTTTTATCTGCACGGTGCTCCGCTCGTTGTTGTGAGCGTCTCTCCTCTGTCTCCGTTGTTGCTAGAGGGCGACTGGCTCCAACTTCCCAGCAGCGCCCTTCACGAACCTCCTCCACAGAGGCCAATCTTTATACTAATGGTACCAGTCATCGGTAAGTCCAATCAGCTCCACATCCTTATGTGCCACATCTCTTCTCACGGTCACACAAAGACCCCTAGTGTACCCTTTAACAGACTGCTCGGGCAAGTGCTATTAGGGAGAAGCTATGACAGCCGGCAGGGCACACGAGGGGGTAGGTAGCCGCCTTTGTCTCCCCAGTGACGATGTTTACACACAGCACCATGGTACTCATTTGAGGCTGAGGCGACCTAGGGGAGGCCCAGGACCGGCTCAGATCATCGTCATCACTGGTGTTGGCCGTGAGCGAGAATCGAAATCGGGTCACGGGGTTCGTAGTGCAGCGCGCTAACCGCTAAACTACACGGGGGGGGGGGAGAGTGGGAAGGATGGAGGGGGGTTAGGCAGCCCGGCTGTTCACGTGCCTCTCTCTCTCCTCCACCCCGTGACTCACCCGGTTCCCACGCTCGGCGCTGAGCCGCCTCGGCGAGGCCCGGCCACGGCTCCCGGCCCACGCGGAACTCGGCGGCCGAGAGTTCCATCGACGCCGTGGAAATCGATTTCCCCGGGAGGAGCTCCTCACGCTCACGCGATGTTATTTATTTTGTTCACAAACATATTTCCCTCCAATTTCCGAAGTTAGCGGCTGTACAATGGATAACAATGACTGTTATTTACCCAGCCACGCCGAGTCGTATGACTCTTTTTCATTGGATTTGTATCTTAAGATGTTTTCAGCCCATTTGATGCTGAGCGTTTTGTTTATCATTCACCTGGGAAGGAAAACGGAGCACCCGAAGAAGCCCGACGCCTTGCGAGAGGGGGCAACGCTCTATCCCTTCCCGTACAGATGGAAACAGATGGAGATGAGTCCACACTTTGCGGCACCGCCTTCTCCTGGCGAGCCAGGGAACGGCTATTCACGAGTTTCACAGCCATCTGTGTGGTGATCCATCAATCTTCGCCTCCACAGTGCGGGAGTACAGGCCACGTGCATAGCCATCACCGCCACCGAGCACATTTATAAATAGTCACAGCCGCCAGCAATGGTTTCGCGTCTCACGAGGTGCCTTGCGGAACGCTGCCTTGGTTGGCCTGGAGTAGGGATTATCGGCGTAAGGCACTACTACTAGAGTACAAGCCACGCCTTATCCATAACAATTTTACGTTTAAGATTAACCAGATTATTTTGTGACAGTGCTGCTGCTGCGCTAGCAATGGTGTACACGCACAAATAACAAAACAAACGCAACATGTTCGACAATAATTGCACTTTGTGTGGCCTTAAAAGAAAAACATATCATTAGTGACGTTCCTTCTTCATAGCACATGGAGAGGCCACAGAGGTAGAGTGGATGTTATCTTCAAAACGCAATTTCCTGCTCAAACGAGCATTGAAGCTTCGATGCCCGTCTGTACGCATGCGTGCTGAACGTGCTTCGCACCGCGCGCAGCCAGCCGTGATCATCGAAGGTGCAGGATTATAATCGGAGGTATCATGCAGAGCCGTCATGGAAACGTTCACATTCCTATGGCGGGGGCAAGTATCGTATAAGTACCGTATATGTATCGGACAACCGCTGTGGTACTCGTTTTCTAGACCCCGGAAAGATGATGGGCTGAGTCAATCCTAAACCAGGACGTCAACTCGATGAAGCGATGATGAAGTGATGATGATGATGATAATGATATTATTAAGTGATGATGTAATGATTAAGTGATGATGATGGCTTGATGATTGACACGAGTTCAGATGTCACGGGGTACGAGAGATGGAATAGGAGCTGAGCCTTCGCCTACTTAAGTCTTCGTCGTCAGGCGATGGCGCCTAATTGGGTGTCCGGGCACGTTAATTGCGAGCCAATTACCGGTCCCTACAAATGACAGACGCTTGCTTGATCATCAAGGTTAATTGGCCACGTTGTGTCCGTGTCACCGATTACGCACGCAAAGTTGACGCGCGTGGTGTCCTGCCAGCGACAACGACTTCCCATCATCCACAACGACCCAACAGTGTCCCTGGCCGTCACAAGCAACTCAAGTCCTGTCGAGGCAGCAGCGAGGGTTGGTGGATCAGCACACCAATGTCGTGGGACTCCCTTCCGAACCGGGGATGGGCGTCGAGGCAGGAGCTGGCTTGCCAGGCGGCATAGCAAGTGGACTATCTCCATCTGTTCCATCCGTGCGGGGGGGATAGAGTGTTGCCCCACCGCACAAGGCGTGGGTTGTCTCTGGGTGCTCCGGTTTCCTCCTCCCACGTGAATAATAAACACGCCTCGTCAGTAATTGGGCGGAAAACATCTTACAAATAAACACCTCAACGTAGCGCCAGGATGCAACTGAAAAAGAGTCTTCAGACTCAGTGAGGTTCTCCTGGATAAACGTCGCCATGAGTATCGTTATTATTAAACGACGTCTTTCAGAAACTCGCTGATTCTCTTCTCAACCGTCTATTTTGGTTTTGCAGTTGAGAGCTGGAAAGAGTTTTATGCAATGCAGACCCAGACTCTTGAGTCGAACCCGCGACTCCACGCACGGTTGGCGCTCTAATGAGTGCTATGGCACGGGCATGCGAAGAATTCGATGACGCTTTGCAGGCCGCTCCCGTTATTAATACATCACGGGCCGCATAAGCCGTCCAGCCCCTTCTTCCCAGCTTCCCACCCATCCAGCCTTCCAGCATCTCAGCCAGGCAACAACATCCCTCTCAGTCACTCAGCCACTCGGTCAGACAGCCAGACAACCAGCCTCCCTGCCAGCCTCACTCAGAGTCAGCCTCCATCACCGTCTCCCTCCCAGTCAGCCTCCCTCCCTCCCAGCCATCCTCCCTCCTAACCAGACTCCCTCTCAGTCAGTCACTCAGCCACTCGGACAACCACCCTCTTCTCATCCCCCCTCCCAGAGAGCCCCCCTCCCCCTCGAGGCGTGGGAACGCTGCCTCTGTGAGTCGCTGACGCGTCGCTCGGACGCGCAGGAGTGCGGCGCGAGTGGAGTGGGGGCAGACGGCTTCTCTCGTGCGTGTGTGTGCGAGTGTGTCTGTGTGTCTGAGTCTGTGTGTCTGTGGGTCTGTGTGTCTGTATGTCTGAGTCTGTGTGTCTGTGGGTCTGTGTGTCTGTGTGTCTGAGTCTGTGTGTCTGTGTGTCTGAGTCTGTGTGTGTGTGTGTGCTGTGGGGAGCGGTAATGTAATGGTTAGCGCGCTGTGCTGCGAACACGGCGACCTGAGTTCGATTCCCGCTCACAGCCAACACGAGTGACAATTATCTGAACCTGTCATGGGCCTCCCCTAGGTAGACTCAGCCTCACATGAATACTCGGTGCGTTATGTAAACATCGCTACAGAGGAGACAAAGGCGGTTAAGCATGGTGATGGCCACTCACCCCCTCGTGTACCATTCCGGTCTTTATAGATACCCAAGAACAGCATTTGCCCCTACAGGCTGTTAAAGGCTATACGGAGGATCGTTGTCCGTCTTTTGTGTCGGGAAAGGTCCTGGCAAGGAGTATTCAACATCACCTTGCGCACTAAGAGAGTCATATCGAGCCCCAATATGGTTTCAGGCCTGGGTGGTACTTCAAATACGCCATGTCAACAGGACCTACATCTTTGCTTTATTAACCTGGCCAAGGCCTATAATACCATCAATAGGCCAGGGCTCTGGGTTATTCTTCGTACTTTCGGGGTCCCTGACCCTCTGATCAGAATCATTCAGGACCTTAATGATGATGGGCAGGCCCAGATAAAGCTGCGTGGCCAGGAGTTGGAGCCATTTCCTGTTCACATTGGGGTGCGACAGGAATGTGCTCCGGCTCCTATATTAGTAAAAATAATTTCACCAGGTTCCAAAATATTTTCACGGCTGTACCAGAGGAATTTCCATCTGGTACAGATACAACAGGAGACTGATCGATGGCCGGGTGCTGTCAAGGGATGGCTCCCTAAGGGTCAAACCATGTTACCTATGCTAATCATTTGGTAATTGCTGCTCACTCAAAGACAGATTTGGAGACGCTACCACGGAACCTGAAGCGTTGTCCAAGCAGCTCTATTTTGCTGGGTAAAGGGGGCTAAACGGGCACGACATGGCCGAGAGAAGAGATGGAGTGATGCGGTACAGGATGATGTGCAGCTGAGTGTACTTGCTCGTGAAGGACGCTGCTACTCGTCAGTTGGAAGCAGTTGCCCTCCAACAACAGCGGAGGGTGGATGAGCAACGCTCACAACAATGCGCAGAGCGCCGAGCAGCTAAAATACAGCAATGTCGCACATTAGGGAGCACAGTTTGTGCATTTGCCAGTCATCTCAGTCAGTCAACCCATGGCACTTGGGTCTGCCCCGGACTTCCTGCCAGCGAGACTTGGACACTTCACGTGGCCTCAAGGTGCACCTCGTATGGCACAAGCGCCGTGGTAACGTCGCCGCCACTGAGTGGCGACTGAGCGTGGTATCGGGCACCCTCGTGCGCCTCTCCCCTCCCCAATTTGTGCTCGCTCACAGCACCTTGCCCGACAATGTACATGAGCGCGCGTGTTCGCAGTGCATGTGAATATCGGGATGTTCCTTCGCTCTTGGGGTGTGGGGGGCGAGGGGGTAAGGGCGGGGGGGGGTAATCCCTCTTCCCTCGCCTCCCCAAGGTATCATTGCTGCGGTCACAGTCTCCACCGCATAGCTATGCGACAAGCGTGTCATTGTGTATCGGTGTGGAGAGCGGTGGCGCAGTGGTTAACGCACTGTGAACCCGACGCCCAGATTTCGATTCTCGCTCACGACCAATAACAGTGGTGGATATTTGAACTGATCACGGGCCTCCCCTAGATTGACTCAGCCGTAAATGACTACATAAGTGTGTAAACATCAAGAGTACTGGGGAGACAAAGAGTTCGGGTATCTGGCACAAAACACATTCCCACACACGGCACGCCACATCCATCGTAGCTGCTGCCCCTATGCCTCTCGCTAGCGACCCGGAAAAGATTCAGTGGGAAATGAAGCCCGAGGTATGTATGTGTGCATTGTGTGCCTTGGCATCTACCAATATCCTGGATGTGGGGTTACTTGACCCATCATCTCTTCGGGGTCGATAAAATGATTACAACCTTGTGGGCAAGATCAAAAGCGGTTGGAATGTGGAATTTCAACCACTGGCTCTACAGAGCTGTGAGCAGAAGCAGCAACAGCAACAGCAGCAACAGCAGCAGCAACAGCAACAGCAGCAGCAGGACATCCCTCTGGCCCGTTTTAGTCCGAGCGAATGAATGAGTCCTACGTCCATCTGTTGCAGACCGTGCGCATTGCACAGGCGCGCGTGCGTGAGAATGAAAACTATGGGGAAGACGTTAGAGGGCAGGAGGGGGTGCGGGGGAGATAGGCAGAGAGAGATAGAGAGCGTGGAGAGGTGGGAAGTGCGTGCAGAGGGTGAGGGCGTGGAGAGGGAGAGCGTGGGAAGAGGCACGGAAGAGAGCAATCCGAGAGTGAGAGATGGAGCGTCGAGAGAGATGGAGAGAACGTAGAGAGTGCGATTGAGAGAGCGCAGGGAGAGAGATGAAGCGTTTGAGAGCGCGAGGGGAGAGAGATTAAGCGTTTGAGAGAGAGAGCGAGGGGAGAGAGATGCAGAGAGGGCGGGGAGCTCCTGCCGTCAGCTGCCCCCGCGTCTCAAGAGCCGCGCTCTGAGCGCGCCGCTCACACGCCGATCGCGTTACACGGAGATTAGGGCAGGGTGAGGGTTATGGGAAAAAACACCCCCCCCCCCGTGCTAACGGGGGGGGGGGGGGGGGTGTGGAGGAGGGGGGGACCCAAGCCTGCCCGTGCGTGCCGCGCGCGCAAGGCAAGGGCACACAATGCGCCGTGTGTGCTGCTGGGTGTTGGCTTACGCGACGCTTACGCGTGATAATGGAGGTGATGGTGGTGATCATGATGGGATGGGTAGTGATGATGGGATGGTGGTGAAGATGATGGTGATGATGGAGATTATGCTGATGATGGTGTCGATGCTGAGCATGAGAAGCGAATTGCGCTCGCTGCGATAATTCGGCTGTGTCACAGATTCACAATAGTCACCGAATCATACTCCCATTATTTTTAAAAAAAGTTTGGCTGGCTGGAGGGAAGGACGGTCACGTCCAAAGGACGTGCGCGTTGCTAGTCGTTATTTGTATTAATCGTTTTATCATGGCCCATTGTCAATCCACTTCTGGATGAAAACCTCGCCACGCGGTGCGGATCGTGTGGGTTATTTGACCATACTTCACCACGATGGTCACAGTGCATGTTGGTGAACGCGGGTAGCACAGACGCGGGAGCACGGAAGTGCAGTACAACCGTTGATGTTGCTGCACTGATCTCTCTCTGCTACCCAGGCTCAATTCCGCTTAGCTTCTTGGATCACCACGAACACCACGTGTGGAGTAAGACGACACAGTGTCTGGCTATCAAGGAGTGAGTGAGTGAGTCAGTGGGTGAGTAGGATGTGTAAGTAAAGTGGGTGAGTGAGTGAGTGAGTGGGTGAATGTGAGAATAGGTAAATGGGTGAGTGGGCGAATGTGTTGTTGCGTCCTGCAGTGAGGTGGTGGTTGAACACTGTGTGGTGGTTGAACACAGTGTGGTGGTGGTGGAACACAGTGTGGTGGTTGCACACAGTGTGGTGGTGGTGGAACACAGTGTGGTGGTTGCACACAGTGTGGTGGTGATGGTGGTGGTTGAGACGACACAATCCGTGTCTGGCAGGTGCAGTCCTCCACGCGGGTGCGGAGCTGAGCGTCGATTGATGACGCGGGACGGCCTCTGTGCCCTCGGGGCCTCCCCGCGGGCGGTAGCGTGAACCCCTCGACCCCTCTCACGCTCGGAGACCCTCGCCCTGTGTCTGACTCCCCCACCACGTGACTCCCCCTCCCCGTGGCTCAACGTGACTCCCCCACCACGTGACTCCCCCACCACGTGACTCCTCGTGGTAACAGCAGCGAAGCGGAGCCGAGTTGTCACGCGAGACCCATTCCGCTCTTGCTCAGGAGGGTCCTGCCAAGTGTTCGCAGTGGGGGTGCGATGTTGCTGCTGCTACTGTGTGATCCCAATGGAGTAATTTGCAAGTTATTTTTCAGCATTCGGACGTCTGCTTAGCCAACACCAGTGGTATTGTGCATGTTTTTAGTGTTCGCTACGGGACGAAAGCAGGACACGGATGAACCCTTCGTTTTGTATCGTCTGGCTGATGATGTTGATGGTGGTGAAGCCAGATAACCGCGTCAGGAGCAGCCGAGTTCGTGTGTCATCGCTGTGATGTCTCCTTCGTAGCTGTGGGTTGGGGCATTGCGTCGTTACGTGTTGTCACGGTCTCTCCTGGATGACCACAGTCGTGGACCGTGAGCACCGCTGAAGATCGATGAAGAACGGGGGGGGGCGGGGGAATACAAACTCCACACAGAGAGACACCCGAGTCGGGAATCGAACCCAGGTGCTGGTTGTTGCTGTGAACCGCGCGTGCTACCACTGCGCCACCACCCTGCCAGCCCACCATACTGCACCGTCAATGAGAAGATTCCAGACCCACCTCTGACGCTGACCCTCACGCGAACCCAAACAATTCAACATCAGCACTGGGGAGACAAATGCGGCCGTGCGTGGCATCGACCACATCTACCCTCTCATGCAACATACCGGCACGAACGAACAGCACCTGGGGGGGGGGGGGGGCAACTCAGAGTCGCCAGGAGCAGGAAGCTCGGACGGGGAGCGGGAGGGGGGCAGCAGCAGCAGCGGCCACGCGGTGGCGAGCAGCCGGCGACACCCACCAATGCCCCCCAAGCTCTGTGTTAAGGTGTTGTCGGCCATTTGATTCGTATTCACATGTGGGAGAAACCCCGCGCATGCGAGGGGTAACACTCGATCCCATACAGTAGGGACAGGCAGGGTACAGCTCCTCCACAGTGCTGGAGTATAGGCCAATGCATGTCTGTCTCTCCACATTAACACACCCCATCAGGTTAACGGTCTATTGCAAGTTATTTATGTTTAACAGTTTGGGTTTCATACGAGCAAAAGTCTTAACCAGTTTCGACATTCATTGTCTCATGAGCAGAGCCAGGATAGCTTGAACCAACGCAGATTAATTGCCAGATGTTTACAGGCAATGGCCCCCTCTCTCTTGACAGCATTCGGTCCCGAGTTCTATGCAAACTACACAGCCCACACCTCTAAATAATAATCATTCGCGTCGCTGCGGAGATATGGGTTCTAATACTCGCTGGAGCCATCTAGCCACGTAGGCACGCACACTCTCCCCCCACTGCCCACCAGCCCGAACCACCCGACCTCTGACACGTGTCCCTGGCCGAACACCTGGTGGCTTCTCCCCGCCGGGGTTGTTATTCCCGGTCACGGGGGAGAGGATCACGTGGAGCGAGACAATGGGCACCACGTGACCACGCGTGGGAACACGCGGACACGGAGGATTTGGGTTCGAGTTGGGACGAGTGGTGGAGTCGGGTTGAAGGGATGGGTTAGGGTCACGGGTAGGAAACAGGGTTCGGGGTTAAGGATATAATTAGGGTTGGGGTTAGTCATATGAATGAGGCGAGTGTGAGGGTTGGTGATAGATTTCTGATTAATGATTGAGTTATGCTAAGGGATCGTGTTCAGGTCAGTGATAGTGTTAGTAGTAATACGGTTGTGGTTAGTGATGGAGGTAGGGTTAGTAATCGGGCTGTGGTTACTGTGAGCTTAGTAATACGAGTTATGTTTCGTGATAGTGATTCGGAGTTCGGGTTCGTCGTCTAAGTACTCACAGAGTTTGGGCTCGGGATAGAGTCACGTGATGCCGTGGCCTCTGCGTCTCCTCGGGGCGTCTCGCAGTCGGGACAGGGCTCACCGTGCGGGGGGGGGCGGGGGGAGCGGGGGGAGGGGCGGGGGAGGGAGCGGGGGGGAGGGAGCGGGGGGGAGGGAGCGGGGGGAGGGGCGGGGGAGGGAGCGGGGGGGAGGGAGCGGGGGGGAGGGAGCGGGGGGAAGGGAGCGGGGGGGAGGGTGCGGGGGGGAGGGAGCGGGGGGGAGGGAGCGGGGGGGAGGGTGCGGGGGGGAGGGAGCGGGGGGGAGGGAGCGGGGGGGAGGGAGCGGGGGGGAGGGAGCGGGGGGGAGGGAACGGGGGAAGGGAACGGGGAAAGGGAGCGGGGGAGGGAGCGGGGGGGGGACGATTTCCCTCTCTCCTCCTCACTCCAATTCCCTTCCCACTCTTCCCAGCGGCCATGACAACCCCACTAAAGCGCTCATCCCAGCCACCGTCACGCAGCGAGTTTACGGGAACGATCCGAGCGAGTATTCTTACTTACGAGTGCTGTCATACAAATTCCTGGCGAATCGATCAATTATCGCCATCCATATTCGCGAATTAATTGAAGAGTACTTAATTTGTACGGTATTAGAAATGCTTTGCTGGCTGGCGCGCGGGCTCTCAAGTGCGCGGCAGTGACGTCATCGCGTGCGTCTGCGTGATGACGTCACCCGCATCCCACAGCGTTGATCCGGGTTCGTGCGTGCTGACGTCACGCCCCCGCCATCCACCTTCCACCCGGCGGTGCATCCCACGCAAATGCGTTAGCAGTGCTTACGTTTATATTCCTTGGGTCTTTCGGTAAAGTCACGTAGATGGTTCAAATAAAATAAACAAGAACTATGACGTTTCGATCACAACACAAGCGGTCGTCATCCTGACGACGATGCGAATTCCTGCAGTCACGAAAGTTTTAAGTCGAGATTTGGTTGATAACGTCCTTCCAATGATTGCGAAATGTGTACCCATCTTCTCGGTTAAAAGTGTGTCTGTGTCTATATATATGGATGACTTCATGAACGAATCTTTGTTGATAGCCAGTGGGTTTGCAAAGTACCTTCGTCTTAGAGAAATCAATTTCGCGTGAGCCCACCGCATTAAAACAATGATCAGCCACGGCCGAGGTATTGGTCCTACCGTGTTTCAGATCTGCCTTGTGTTCACGAACACGGTCCGAGACGTGTCGCTTAGTTTCCCCAATGTAACTACTGCCGCAAACACAGCTTAGTTTGTAGACGCCGGGGTATTGTATGTCAGGGATCACATCCTTCACAGATGGGATCAGATCAGGAATTGTATGTACTGTGTTAAATCGAACCTGGATCTTGTGTTTGTTCATGATTTTTTAATATTTTAGTGACCCCTGCTATGTATGGCAAGGTGATGGTTTTGATTGGGTCCTCAGATGGTTCTTTCCCAACGGTTGGGGTGATAGCTTTACGGATTGTGTGGTCTGAATATCCATTCATCTTGAGAGCTTGGTGTACGTGTTCCAGTTCACTGCCTAGGTGATGCATCGAGCTATATGGTGTAGAGTTTTGATGAGGGACTCCCACCACCATCCATCCCAGAAGAATTCACCGCATAAACCTTGGTCCCAGACACGAGAGTTGGGTTCCGCGGGCGTGAGAATGGTGACGGGGCGGCTGTGTTTATGGTTCTGTGAAGATCGCGAGCTGATACTCCACTAAGTGGCATTGCTCAAAGAATACAAAGGTCCCCCGTGTAGCCCTCAACAGGCTGTTGGGGCAAGTGCTGTTAGCGAGCACCCATGAGCGTCGGCACAGATGGCCAGAAGCCACCACGCCCGGCCGCCTTTGTATCCCAAGTGGAAATGTTTACACATCGCTCCAATTACTCGTTTAAGGCTGAGTCGATCTAGGGGAGGTCCATGATCAATTAAAAAATATGCAGGTGCTTTCGGCCCTTGACGGGAATCGAACTCGAGTGGCCAGGTTTGGAGCGCACTGCGCAAACAACTGCGCCACTGTTCCCGTTTACATTTGAAAATGGTCATGGGCCTCCCCTAGGTCGACTCAGGTGCGGTGAGAAATCATCAAAGACAATAACGACGGCCGGGCGTGGTGCCGGTCAAATACCCCCCGTGTGCCGTGCCAACCTGCATAGGTGCTACTCGCTCACAGCACTTGCCTCAAAAGTCTGCTCGAGTCTATACGGGGGCTCTTTGTCTTTGTGTTTCACAACACCCAGGTCACACACACGCACGCAATTGCATAAACTCCAACTCTCTGGTGTCGCGAGTTGACTCCTCGGGTTAATCCGCGTCCACCGCCGCGCCGCGAGCCCGTGGCGTCACGCGCCATTACCTCTGAGCTCCCCCATTGTTCATCTCGCCACGCGGTGATGGCTTCCGGCGAGACGTGGGGGGGAGGAGAGGTGGGGGGGGGTCCCTCAGAAGTTTCCCCAGGGGCGGGACGCCACCCCGCCACCCCTTCCTATCGTTTCACGCGCACCCACGTTGAGGACACGAGCAGTCACAGAGCCGTCCCGAGGGTGAGAAGAATCGGGGCGACCGCCCGGGGCCCCGGCGCTTTGGGAGAGCCGCCACGCTGTCAGATGGAATACTTCCGGTTTAGTTTGAAGGCGCCAGGGGCCCCCACCCCCTCCCCACTCGATGGAGGGCCCCTGACCTCAGCTATTCAACCTGCAGGTCGTACGCGTGCACCCCGCGATGGACGGCCGTGCTATCAGACAGACACTGAGCTGCAGGTTACAACAGCACACGCGCTCAACCACTCACTCGCCATGGGTTCAACGAAAGTCACCTGAGAGCCTGTTTCGACATTCGGAGTCAGACTTACTTCAACCGATGCTGGGTAACTGCCAGATGTGTACACGCAAGGACGCGCCACTTGAGGAGGTCTTCTTCTAGCAGTGGACTGATGATTATGGCTGGCGATGATGATGACAGCCTGGCACCTACTCCATCTATTCTGCTAATCAAACACAAATTTGTCGCTGCCACAGTGGTGGTGGTGGAGTAGTGGTCAGCAGCACCGCTGGACTTGCAATGCAGAGGTCGCCGGTTCGAGTCCATCAGCCGGCGCGGCCGTTCGAAACAATGGGGCAGTGTTTTTGTTTATCCCGCCGTCTCTGTCCACCCAGCAGTGCGCAGAGGCATCGATGAATAACAACAAATAAATAAATATGGTCTGCGATCGTCGTGAGGTGTGGGGACGTGAACTCTCTGCCTTGCGTGTGTGGTTCAGTCGGTGTCCAGGCGTTGAAAGAGATTGTTCTGTGTGTATGTGCGCGTCATTCTATCTGATGAATGTGTATGTATGTATGATGGGTGTGCTCGCTCACAGCACTTGCCCTAACAGTCTGTAAAGGCTATACGGGGGATTTTGTCTTTGTCTTTTGTGGATGGGTGATGGGCTGGTGCATTGGTTATGAGGTGGGATAATTAATGTATTGGTGGGTAGATTGTTGAGATGAGGGAATTTGTGATTTGTAGGTGGGTGGAGTAGTGGATGGGTGGCATTTATGGCACGCATTACTGATGAGTCCTAATGAGGACGAGACCGGCCCACAGTCGCCTCTCACTACATCACTACTGCTGCTGCTGGTAGTCCGGACACGTATTGTGATGGTGACCCTAAAACAAGAGAACCACAATTCAGTGCTGTTGGACATGCTAGGTTTATGTATGAGTGAACTCACTGGTGAATATATTGGTTGGTAGGTAGATGGATTCGTAGATGTGTGGGTGGGTGGATTGGCGGGTGGGTGATTTGGTACATCAAGGTATTAGTACAGTAGGTGGGTGTATAGATTGTTAGGTTGGTCGAATGGGTGGATTAGTGGGTTTATTAGCGGATTGGTGTGTGGGTTAGTGGATAGGTGGGGTATTAGTAGATGAGTGGATTGGTGGGTGTGTGGATTAGTGGATGGGTGGATGGCTGAATGGTGGGCTGGTGGATGGGTGGATTGGTGTCTGGGTAGTGGGTGGCTGGATTAGTGGATGGGTGGATTGGTAGGTGGGTGGCTGGATTAGTGGATGGGTGGATTGGTAGGTGGGTGGATTACTTTGTGGGTGGTGGGTGGGTGCCGTGGAGAGCCAGTGGGGTTGTTATGGGAATTCGAGCTGAGCTGTCGCGTCGGTCTCTGTGAAAGGGCCCAATGAGACGTTAAACGCGGAGGAATTTACGAGGCGGCTTGCACTGGAGGCGCGGCGCCCCTCGCGTGTTTCTCACACTCGCACACAAAGACAAAGATCCCCCGAATAGACTTAACAAGTAGTCGGGACAAGTGCTGCCTGTTGGCGAGCACCTGTAAAAGTCGGCGCGGCGCCCGGCCGCCGTTATCGCCCCATCGCCGATGTTTACACACCGCGCCGGGTGCTAATTTAAGGCTGAGTCGACATGGGGGGTGTTCGTCACCGATATTGACTGTGGGCGAAAATAAAACTCGTTTCTCCGAGTTCAAAACTCAGTACGCTACCTACTGCACTAACGCTCTCCAAAGTAAAATATCCCCTGTATATAACAAACTGTTGGGGCAAGTGCTCTTAGCATACGAGGGGGTGGCTGGCCGACATCACGCCCGACCGCCTTTGTCTCCCTTGTGTTGGTACTGTACTGTACAAACCGCGCCAAATACTAAGTTGAGACTGAGTCGACCTATGAAATATTTGCCTCGGGTTCCCCGGGTTCGTAGCGAAGCGCGCTAACCACTAAACTACCACTCCACACACACAGTGATCCCACGTGTAACCTTAACGAGCTGTTGGGGCAAGTGCTGCTAGCGAGCACCTATGAAGGCCGGCACGGCAGACGAGGAGGTGGGTGGCCAACACCTCATTCGGCCGCTATTGTCTCCCTAGTGGCGATGTTTATTACACACCGTAGCAGGTACTCATTTGAGGCTGAGCCTACGTAGGGGAGGCCCAGGACCAGTTCAGATAATCGTAACTGTTGTTGGTCGTGAGCAGGAATCGAATTTGGGTCGCCGCGTTCCTAGTGCAGTTTGCTAATCAATACGCTACCGCTCCAAACACACACACACACGCATCTACACACGCACATACACACACGCACATACACACACACGCACCTACACACGCACATACACACACACGCACCTACATACGCACATACACACACGCACATACACACACACACGTACCTACACACGCACATACACACACACGCACACACACACGCACATACACACACACACGCACATACACACACACACGCACATACACACATACGCGCACATACACACACGCACATGCACACACGCACATACACACACACACACGCACATACACACACATACACACACACGCGCATACACACACACACGCACATACACACGCACATACACACACACACACGTACACACACACGCACATAAACACACACGCACATACAAATGCGGGTGGCGAGTTCACATCGTCGGCCCCGCAGAAGACACCGATCCTGGCCTCGCGGCGATGTTCCCACTCTCCCCCCTCCCTTCCTGACTTGTGCGGATGGCGTTTCAGTGTCCGGAGACTCCGCTCGGCTTCATACAATATAGACACCCCCCCCACCCAGTGTAGCCACAACGACTACCGGGACACGTGCTCTTAGTAGCGAGCACCTATTAAGGCGGGTACGGTGCACAAGGCGGGTGGTGTGGCCAACACCACGCACTGCCACTCACTCGCAGAACCACTCACACACACACACCTCACTCATCCACTCACACAGCAACATCCGCTGCCACCAGTGATCAGCAATTCCACTCAGCTCCACATCCTCCTGTACCACGTCAGTCCATCTCTTCTCCAGACCGTGCCACGCCCGTTTATCCCCCTCTCTCCTGCCGAAGAGAAGCTGTTTGGGCATGCGGTGGCTGGGCATGCGGTGGCTGGGCATGCGGGCTACATGATCCAGCCAAATCAGCCTTGCCTGTCGGAGGCGCTCACCGATGGGTCTGTGTCGAGACCTTTCAATCTTCTGTGAGCCCGTCACACAAGCCAGCTTGATTAAACCCAGGATGGATCGTACGCAGGCCAGACTGAATATTTAAAATCTGCGCAGATGTTCAACTAGTGGGGTCCACGTTTTGCAAGCGTAGATACATGAGGGTATGACTGTGGCTAGAAAGACCCGACGTTTCGTGTGGAGCGACAAGCCAGGTCGCTTCCACACAGCGCGACGCGGCTGGTGTGAAGACAATGCCGCTCGGCTGATTTGGAGGGAGACCACTGCTGCCAAACCAGAGCTGTTAGATGTGTGTCCTAGTTCGACGACGCAAAGCTCTCGATCACAGAAATAATGATTTTGATTATAATCATTCCTGTCGTTGTGGGGAATACAAAACAAGAAAGAAATAGGCAGACGATACGTGCCCTTCATGTATCTGTCCGTCTATGAATATGTGTCAAGTATTGCTTTACACATCCCATCAGCCGCACAATTTTGAGGAGCAGTTAGTTCAGCGCAAGTCAACGCGTCTCATCAGCAGAGCGAGGCCCGCGTAGGCGTGTTGACTGCCCCGGCCATTCACCTGCCCGTAACCCCGCTTGGTGGTGCGTGCGGCGGGTGGAGCTCTCTCTCTCTCTCGAGGAGGAGGAGGCTGTGTCAACAGGCGTGAGACGGAGCGTGACTGCAGTTGAAGGGTGCTCCAAGGGGGGTGGGGGAGGGCGGTCGGGGGAGGAGTGTTGTAGTCAGAGTGAAGATTGATGGATGAGTCGCCCATACTCACTCACTTGTCACCCACTCACTTGCTCACATACGAACTCACTAACACGTTCGTTACACACCACTCACCCACCCACTCACACTCACCTACTCACTCGTCAGACACTCACTCACACGCGCACTCACTAACTCACACTCACCCACTCATTCACTCAGACGCACTATCTCTCACACATACAGGTACACATTCACGCACCTATTCACGTACTCACACACGCAAACTCGCTCATCCACCAACTCACTCACTCTCCGACTCACACACACACACACACTGGTTCACGACGCAACAAAGATCTCACTTACACACACAAAGACACCACACACGCACATACACGCTCACATGTTCTCTCACACACACACAAACATCCCCCCACACGCTCGCATGCTCACACGCGCAAGCACACAAACACAAAGATCCCCAGTATAGCCTCAACAGACTTTAGGGGCAAGTGCTGTTTGCGAGCACCTGTGAATGCCGTCACGGCACACGAGGGAGTGGGTGGCCAGCACCCACACTCACACATACGCGCACACACACACTCACACAAGCACACACACACACTCACACACACACACGCGCACACACACACACACGCGCACACACACACACGCGCACACACACACTCACACAAGCGCACACACACACACACACGCGCACACACACACTCACACAAGCACACACACACACTCACACACACACACGCGCACACACACACACGCTCACACACACACACGCGCACACACACACACGCGCACACACACACTCACACAAGCGCACACACACACACGCGCACACACACACGCGCACACACACACACGCACTCACGCTGGCTATAAACAAACAAACACACGCGAGACAAACAGAGTGAGCGTGAGAAAGCAAAGATGACTTCCTTCCCGTCACCCAGGGACAGCGGCGCGCGGGGCGGGGGGCGAGGGGAGCGGTGGGAGTGCGGTTAGGAGAGTGAATGGGGAGTGCATGGGGGATGGTTTGGGGGTGGTCAGGGGGGTAGGGTGGTGGCGGTGGAGGAGGGGGTGCATGCGGCCGGGCGTGGTGCTGGCCACCCACCTCCTCATGTGCCGCGCCGGCGTTCAAAGGTGCTCCTCGCTATTTCAGTACTTGCCCCAACAGTCTGTTGAGGCTATAAGGCGGGTCATTGTTTTAGTGGTGTAATCGTGGTGTGGTGGAGGTAGTACCGTCTAGTATAGATGTGATGTTGGTGTGGATGTCGGTGGTGATACAGTAGGAAGCACAGTTGGTGCATCTGCCAGTCTTATTAGTCAGTCCACCCATGATATTTGGGTCAGTTCCGTGACCTCCTGCCAGCGACCCTTCGACACCTCATGTGGCCTCAAAGTGCGCCTAGGATGGCACACGTGCCGAGGTGACTTCGCCGCTACTGAGTGGCGAACCGTGGGAGCTGTTGGTGGCGAGGTGGTGGAGGAGGAGTGATCGTGAAATGGAAGGGCAACTCGTGATGGTCTGGGGTCACGACGGAAGCTCCGAGTTCCGTGGGCGACCCTCTGGAAGTGGAGGCCGCTATCCACGCAAACTCGCTCATCCACCAATTCGCCACCAGATTCTCGTGACTGTTGCAGGAGCGTCATTCCCAGTTGTCACAGTCAGGGTGATGATGACTGCTGCTGCGTGCAACCCCAATCATGGTAACATTGCCACATGACCAGCGTGGAGAAGTATGGTCAAACAACCCGCCCTCCGCCGCAAGCCGCCGCTAGGACCCGGCACCACACACAACATGGGCCGGGAGGCCTTCATCCAGCAGTGCAGTAACACATTGCGGTTAATTGTTTATCGCTTGTGCGTTTAACTTATTTATTATTATTACAAACAGCAGACAGCCGCGCCTAGACGGGCGTGGGGGCAGCAGCAGCAGGAGGAGGAGGGAGAGGAGGGGGCGGAGGGGGAGGCGGCGAGCAGCCCGAGACGGGGCTGCTCCCGCTCCTCTCTGCGGGAGGGACGCAGCCCGGGCGGCTCCCGCTCGATTCAGCCCCCGCAGCCTCCCACGGCGTGAGCCAAGCTCCCCCTAGAGCCCCCACATTCAACCACGAGACGGGGGGGGTCTAAGCGTTGAGCATGGTGGGGGGGGGGGGGTGAAGGGCATTAGGGTGAAAAGAAAGAGGGCGGGAGCGAGGGGAGAGGATGCATGAGCGAGAGAGAGGAGGGAGGCAGGCGCGGGTGGTGGGAGTCGGGGGAGAGGAGGGAGAGGAGGGGGCCACGGGTCGGCGGTGGGGGTTGGGGGTGTCGGGGTAGAGCGCAGGGAGGAGAGGTGACTGTTGGGTCACGACCGGTCACGATTCATCATCACGGAGCGACTCGTCGCGTGGAGGCGGTGCGAGGCTGAGCTGAGAGCGCGGATCGTGCCCGCGTTGGAGCAACAACTCCTCCTCCTCCTCCCCCTCGCCGCCCGGCGTCTCACCCTCGCCGCCCGGCGTCTCCCGCGGCACCTGGAGTGCCGTGCGCCTCGCGGGTCTCACACAACGACTTCCGATTGCTCTTCAGGTGACCGCCCTGGTCCACACACAGGGAGGGAGCAGCACTCGACCCACCCGCCTTGCCACAGAGAGTCATGTTCGTCGCGTGGCCCCCGAACAGATACTTTTATTTATTCTCAAAAGAGCTGGAATGTTGCGGGTCCTCCGAGGTCTACCATCTCCCTCCCCATCTCCCTCCTCGCTCGTTCTCTCCCTCCCCGGCCCTGTGACCGAGGGTGGGGGTGGGTGGGGGTGGGTGGGGGTGGGTGGGGGTGGGTGGGGGTTGTACCCCCCTCCCCCCCCGTGCACGCGGCGCGCGGCGCCAGCGCGCGTTCCCACGCCCTCGAGCGGCGAGCACCTCTTGGTGACGTCACCGCTCAGCTGGCGTGGGTGGGCTGGTGGGGGGTGGGGGGGCTACTGGTGGGGGGTGGGGGGGGCTACTGGGTGAGGAGTTGTGGTGAACGTTGCACGGCGGCGGCGGCTGCTGCTGGATTATAATCCACAGCAGCGGCAGCCGTGCAACGCTAATTAGTAGTCGCGTGGGTGCCGTGCCGGCCTTCATAGGTGCTCGCTAACAGCACTTTTCCCAAAAGTCTATTAAGGCTATACGGGGGATCTTTGTCTTTATGAGGGGTGGATAGAGGATGCGTGGGTTCGGGTGGAAGGGAAGTTCCCTGTTCTGGCGGAGGAGGGAGGGAGTGCAGTGCACTGGTCATTGGTCAGCACTTACCCATTAACGGGATCATTGACTCGTGTTTTAGTGTGTGCGCGTGTGTCTTTATGTGGCGTGTGCGTGTGTGTGTGACAGTGTGTGCGTGTGTCTTTATGTGGCGTGTGACAGTGTGTGACAGTTTGTGCGTGAGGCTGCACACCACCCCCTGTGGGAGTCCTGGGTGGGGTCAAGAGAGCGAGCGCAGGGGGAGGAGGGAGGTGGGGGGAGGAGGAGGGAGGGGGGGGGGAGGAGGGGGAGACGGCGGCGGCGTTTAGTGTCAAATAATGGGGAGCACGAGTTCGCGTGAAGGGGATAAGGGTGGGGGCTAGGTTAGGGTGGGGGCTAGGTTAGGGTGGGGGGGCTAGGTTAGGGTGGGGGGGCTAGGTTAGGGTGGGGGCTAGGTTAGGGTGGGGGCTAGGTTAGGGTGGGGGGGCTAGGTTAGGGTGGGGTTAGGTTATTGGGGGGGCTAGGTTAAGGTGGGGCTAGGTTATTGGGGGAGCTAGGTTAAGGTGGGGGCTAGGTTTTGGGGGGGGGGGTGTTAGGTTAAGGTGGGGGCTAGGTGAAGGTGGGAGCTAAGATACGGGGGGGGGGGCTAGGTGGGGGTTAGGATTTGCTGTTACGGCGGCGGGCGGCGATGTGTGGGGAGGGGTTGACGAGACGGGGATGGAGGGAGGATGGAGAGAACGAGGTGGGGGTGGGGTGGATTGGGGGTTGCCCCCTCGCTGGACGCGGGGCTGACAGCTCCGTGGGAAAGCGGCTGAGATTCGGGGCTGAGCGAGAGGAGGAGGAGGAGGGGAGAGCGACACGAAGCGAGACGGAGCCAGAGGGGGGAGGAGGAGGAGGAGGAGAGGCGGCCCGCGCGTGATCCTGAGCAGAGTCGCGGCAGAGTCGCGAGCGAGATGACTTTGAGTGAATAGAGACAGCGCGCAGCAGCAGCGGCAGCAGCGCGCGTTTGTTTGTTTTCGATCGGGGAGGGGGGTACGGGCACGGGCAGTTTTAGGTGGGCGTGGGACAGAACAGGGATTGTTATTTTTATGACTCGGAGAGGCGAGACGGGGCCAGGAGACGCGGGCGAGCGGCGAGTCCCGAACGAGAGAGAGAGAGAAAGGGCTTCCTCCTGCTGCTGCTGCAGCTTTTCATCACGCCGGATGTATCTTGTTGGGCTGTTTATGTTGCCGACTGAGAGAAGAGATAACTGACGGAGAGAAAATTTAGATAGACTGATAGATCGATAAATAAAGACAGCGAGATATATCGAGAGACAGAGAGACATAAACATTCGCGGAGACGCGGGCATAATACGCAGATGCATGGATGAAGTGCGAAACAAAACACATACAGGTGATGAAGAGAGATGAACGGGTGTGTTGATTGAGAACGCGAGAGAGGGAGAGCGGGTGGAAGTCGCAAGGGCGACGAGAGACACGAGGAGCGCTCTCGTCGCGAGAAGAAGAAGACGACGACGACGAGAAGGAGGAGGAGGAGCAGCAGCAGGAGGAGCAGGATGAAGCGCACGTGCGATGGAGGAAGCTCCTCTGAGAGCGACCTCGAGGAGGGCATCGACGTGGAGGGAGACGACTTGGAGTGAGTGGGGGGGGGGCGACTCGGATAGCACCACCACTACCACCACCACTACCACCACCACTACCACCACCACTACCACCACCATCACTCCTACTACCACCACTACCACCACCACTACCACCAACACCATCACTCCTACTACCACCACTACCACCACTTCTACCACCACCACCACCACTACTACTACCACCACTACCACCACCACTACTACTACCACTACTACTACCACCACCACTACCACCACCACTACCACCACCACCACTCCTACTACCGCCACTACTACTATTACCACCACTACTACTACCACCACTACTACCACTACTACCACCACTACCACCACTGCTACTACCCCCACCACTCCTACTACCACCACTACTACCACCACCACCACTACTACCACCACCATTACTACCACCACCACTACCACCACCACTACCACTCCAACTACCACCACTACCACCACTTCTACCACCACCACCACCACTACTACTACCACCACTACCACCACCACTACTACTACCACCACCACTACCACCACCACTCCAACTACCACCACTACCACCACTACTACTACTACCACCACTACCACCACCACTACCACCACCGCCACTACCACTCCTACTACCACCACTACCACCACTACTACTACCGCCACTACTACTACTACCACCACCACTACTACTACCACTACCACCACTACTACTACTACCACTAATACTACCACCACTACTACCACCACTACCACCACTTTTACTACCACCACTACTACTACCACCACTACTACTACTACTTCTACCATTAATACTACTACCACTACCACCACTACCACCACTACTACTACCACCATTACTACCACCATTACTACCACTACTACTACTACCACCACTACTACCACAACTACTTCTACCACCACAACTACCATCACTACTACTACTACCACCACTACTACCACCACTATTTCTACCACCACAACTACCATCACTAATACTACCACTACTACTACCACCTCTACTACTACCACCTCTACTACTACTACCACCACTACTACTACTACCACTACTACTACTACCACCACTACTACTACCACTACTACCACTACTACTACTACCACCACTACTACTACCGCAACTACCACCACTACTACTACCACTATTACTACCATTATCACATCTCCAAACAAGGACAAAGATCCCCCGTATATAAAGACTTTTGGGGCAAGTGCTGTTAGCGAGCATCTAAAGGCCGGCACGGCACACGAGGGGGTCGGTGGCCAAAACCACGTCCGGCCGCCTTTGTCTCCTGAGTGGCGATGTTTACTACACGCCGCGCCGCCAGGGACTCATTTTGAGTCGAGCCATCCTGGAGGACCGAGACAATCGTCACCGGTGGTGGCCGTGAGCGAGAATCGAACCCGGGTCGCCGGGTTCGTAGCGCAGCGTAGCGCTCACCACCACACTGCCGCTTCCCACACTTGCACACACACTTGCACACACTGTCACACACACTGACACACACTGTCACACACTTGCACACACTGTCACACACACTTGCACACACACTGACACACACAGTGACACACACTATCACACACACTTGCACACACTGTCACACACACTGACACACACTGTCACACACTTGCACACACTGTCACACACACTTGCACACACACTGACACAGACACTGACACACACTATCACACACACTTGCACACACTGTCACTCACACTGACACACACTGTCACACACTTGCACACACTGTCACACACACTTGCACACACACTGACACACACACTGACACACACTATCACACACACTTGCACATACTGTCACGCACACTGACACACACGGTCACACTCTTGCACACATACACACGCAAGCGTGAGCAAGTCAACATTACGTTTATGAGTTTTGATGGAGGCGAAGCTCGTGATGCTGGGAGTATGGTGGTGGAGGTGATGGGGGTCGTGATGGTGGTGGTGAATGTGGTGATGTCCGTGTGGTCGTGGGGGTGGTGGTGAGGGTACTGATGATCGTGGTGATGGTGGTGATGATGTCCGCGTGGTGGTAGGGGTTGTGGTGTGGGTGATGGGGTAGTGATGGTGATGTCCGCGTGGTGGCTCCGGATCTCGCAGGTCCAAGCACGAGTTCGACTCCCCTGGCAAGAGCGGTTCCTGCAGCACCCAGCACATGGCAAGGAAGCGGCGGCGAGGGGTGAGGGATGAGCTCACCACTCACCACTACACAGAGCTAACCCACTCACCACCACACAGAGCTCACCCACTCACCACTACACAGAGCTCACCCACTCACCACCACACAGAGCTCACCCACTCACCACCACACAGAGCTCACCCACTCACCACTACACAAAGCTCACCCACTCACCACTACACAGAGCTCACCCACTCACCACCACACAGAGCTCACCCACTCACCACCACACAGAACTCACCCACTCACAACTACACAGAGCTCACCCACTCACCACCACACAGAGCTCACCCACTCACCACCACACAGAGCTCACCCACTCACCACCACACAGAGCTCACCCACTCACCACCACACAGAACTCACCCACTCACAACTACACAGAGCTCACCCACTCACCACCACACAGAACTCACCCACTCACCACTACACAGAGCTCACCCACTCACCACTACACAGAGCTAACCCACTCACCACCACACAGAGCTCACCCACTCACCACCACACAGAGCTCACCCACTCACCACTACACAGAGCTCACTCACCACCACTACACAGAGCTCACCCACTCACCACCACACAGAGCTCACCCACTCACCACCACACAGAGCTCACCCACTCACCACTACACAGAGCTCACTCACCACCACTACACAGAGCTCACCCACTCACCACCACACAGAGCTCACCCACTCACCACCACACAGAGCTCACCCACTCACCACCACACAAAACTCACTCACTCACCACCACACAGAGCTCACTCACCACCACACAGAGCTCACCGACTCACCACTACACAGAGCTCACTCACTCACCACTACACAGAGCTCACTCACCACCACACAAAACTCACTCACTCACCACCACACAGAGCTCACCCACTCACCACCACACAAAACTCACTCACTCACCACCACACAGAGCTCACTCACCACCACACAGAGCTCACCGACTCACCACTACACAGAGCTCACCCACTCACCACTACACAGAGCTCACTCACCACCACACAGAGCTACACAGAGCTCACTCACCACTACACAGAGCTCACCCACTCACCACTACACAGAACGCTCACATGATGACCATCTACTGCCAGTGTTACACCACTCGCTCGCTTGTGTGCCGTGCCGACTCTCATGGGTCCTACTCGCTAGCAGCACTTGCCCCTACGGTCTTTTGAGTCTATAAGGGGGATCTGTGCTTTTGTTCGCACCAAGGCCGTAGCCATGGAGTCAACATTGGGGGGGACCAAATCTTCCAGGCGGTCTGGTTGTCCCCCGAACGAATTTATTGCCATTTCCTGTCTAAAATCTTACAAAATTCACTAACACTTAGGATGGACTTTTTATTTATTTTTTACAATAATGTCTAAGAGTGTATTGTATTACATTACTCTGTTTTTTTATTTTTTACCTTTTCTTCTTTCATTGTATGTAATGGCAGAGATTAGGGAAGTACAAACATTACCACAATCATATAAACAGAAATCTGTTTTATAGCAATATACTGGGGGGACATTTTGAGCATATTTGAATATGGGGGGGAATGTGGCTCCCCCCCCCCCCAATATTTATTATATAATCACGGCCTTGGATCGCACGCTCAATCGACTCTGCGGGCGCTCGCCACAGATCATCGAGAAGAGGAGGAGGGATCGCATCAACAGCAGCCTTGCCGAGCTGCGACGCCTCGTGCCCAGCGCCCTCGAGAAGCAGGTGAGCGCTGCCGCTGCACAGATGGATTCATGGCGGGCTGGAGAACTTTTTTAGGGGAAGGGGGGACGGAGGGTGGAGGGGGGCGGGGGGACGGGGGGGCGATCGCTCCCATGCCCCTCCTCTGTTAATAAACACAGCAACACCGGCACCAGACCTCGGTACTCATCAACTCCTGGCGCCACCCGTATTCCCGATTGCCCGGGTCAACCCCTGACCTCGTATCACGGGAACTCGCGACAGCAACGACTATCGGAAGTCAGGGGAAGAATTTTGGAGTTCATCTCACCAGCGGCAAGTGGTTACAATGTACCCAGGACGCACGTGGCTTTAAACAACGCATTAATTATAGCAGAAAGGACTTTAAGACAATTACATTCTACATTCACACGTGCCACTCTGTGATCTCGGCAGGGTTTGTGTTACGGGGTACACATATGGCACCACGTGGTTCCAAAATCATCGGAGCAGCTACAGAAGAAAACAAAAACCGATTTCGATCAAAATTGGGAATGGGGATCCAGGAACTGTGAACGGACGACGGGACAGGTGGGACACAGCCCCCTACAGGTGGCACACAGCCCCCTCCAGCCCCCTCCAGCCCCCTCCAGGTGGCGTGCAGCCCCCTCCAGCCCCCTCCAGGCGGGGCACAGCCCCCTCCAGCCCCCTCCAGGTGGCGCGCAGCCCCCTCCAGCTCCCTCCAGGCGGGGCACAGCCCCCTCCAGGTGGCGCGCAGCCCCTCCAGGACGCGATCAGTGCGGCGAGGGTGCAGTAGCGGAGGGATATCGACTGCGCACCGCGCGGCAGCAGGGAAGTAATGGCCCCTCGCCCCCTCCCCTTCGCTCTGCTTCCCACTCTCCCCCTCCCCTGCCCTCTCTATTCCCCTCCACTCCTCCTCCACGTGGCTTGTTCCCCAGGGTTCGGCAAAACTGGAGAAAGCCGAGATCCTTCAGATGACGGTGGAACACCTGCGGATGTTGCGTTCACCTGGCGGGAAAGGTAACGGCGTGTGAGTGTACGTGAGTGTGTGATGGGGCAGATGTGGAGAGAGTGGAAAGATTTCCATACCTGGGCAATATGCTCATGACCAGCTCCGGCTTGACAGCAGAGGTCTCACTCCGAATCGGTCGAGCGGCATCATCTTTTCATCAGTTGCATAACGCTGCTGTGTGGAACCTACCTGAACTGTTGCTCGACACGAAGCTTTGGGTCTTGCCCTCCCTTCTCTATTCTTGTGAAACGTGGATCTCCCTAATGGAGCATCTTTCCCAGTTAGAAACATTTAGGCTGGCCTGCCTACGATCAATCCTGGGTTTAACCAGGCAGGATTGTGTGAGGAGCTCACACCTTTTTGAAAGATCTGCGCAAAGTCCCATCGGTGAGCTCCTCCGGCAGGCAAGGCTGCATTGGCTGGGTCATGTAGCCTGCATGCCCAGCCACTGCATGCCTAAACAGCTTTTGTTCGGCCGGATAGAGGGGGCTAAAGGGGCGCGGCACGGGCTAGAGGAGAGATGGAGTGATGTGGTACAGGAAGACGTGGAGCTGAGTGGACTTGTCGATGACTGGTACCAGCGGTGTCAAGATCGGCCTCTGTGGAGGAGGCTCGTGAAGGACGCTACTGGGCAGTTCGAGGCAATCGCCCTCCAGCAACAACGGAGGACAGAGGAGCGACACTCACAACAACACGCAGGGCGCCAGGTGGCTAAAACACAGCAATTTGGCCCAGTAGGGGGCACAGGTGGTGCATCGGCCACTCATCTCATTAATCTCAGTCGGTAAACCCATGGTACCTGGGTCTGTCCCGTGAACTCCTGCCAGCGGACGTTTGACACTTCACGTGGCCTTAAACGTGCACATAGCATGGCACATGCGCCGTGGTGACGTGACCGTCACTTAGTGGCGGTTGTTGTTGTTGTGAGTGTTCGCGAGTGGTAGCGCAGCGGTTAGCGCACTGTAGTACAAACACGGTGACATGAGTTCGACTACCGCCTACGATCAATAGACAGTGGCGAATATTTGAACCGGTCTTAGGCCTCCCCTAGGTCGACTTAGCCTTAAATGGGTATTTTACTTCAGCATTGGTGAGACAAAGGCAGCAGGGCGTGGTGCTGGCCACCCACCCCCAACTGTGCCGTGCTGCCATTTTAGATTATCGCTAACAGCACTTGCCCTAACAGCCTGCTTGGGCTACATGAGGGATCTTTGTCTCTCGGACGCTTGGGTGACTGCATGACTCGCAGATGACACAGATGCAGTCCCCTCTGCTTGCACGCAAAGCTCGCATCTGTCACGCGGAATTCACTCAGTCTCTTCTTTGAAAAAGGGTCCTGCTACATTGGGAAGCTTTGATCAATTCTCTATTTTATTATATATATATAATTAGCAATTGGCTTCGTAATAATCTGTCCAAATTTGTGTCGTTCATGCTCAATCACCCGGTGAGTTAGAGATCGATTCTCACTCACTGGGTGAGTTCGAGGACGATTCTCTGTATGAAACTGCGTCTGGAATCATCGTGAGGAGGCCAGGACGAAGAGGAGAGTCCGAGAGGCATCTTGAGGGTTCGGAGCCCCACCCTTCCTGACCCCCAGTCACCCGCTCCCGCTCCCCACCCCAGGGTTCCACGATCCGTTCTCCTTCGCCATGGATTACCGCAGCATGGGCTTCCGCGAGTGCCTCTCCGAGGTGGCGCGCTTCCTCACCGTGGCCGACGGCGCCAGCGCCAGCCGGGCCGACCCCCTCAACTGCCGCCTGCTGTCGCACCTGCACAGCTATGCTGTGCAGCGCGAGGCGCACCTATCCCAGAGCCAGCAGCAGCAGCAGCCGGCGCTGATCTCCGCGGCGGCGCCGTGGGCGATGCCGTTCCACCAGCTGCTGGGCGCCGCGCACCGCCTCGCCCGCGTGCAGCAGCAGCAGCTGGGCCCCGCCGGCGCCCTGCAGCAGCCGCTGGGGCCCCGCGCGGGGGCCCTGCCGCCGCTGCCCCTGCACGGGGTCCCGCTGCTGGGCGCCGCCTTCCCCCTGCCCGGAGCCACCGCGGCCGGCGCCGCCACCGGCCCCGCGCAGAGGCGAGCGCTGGTTTCTCGCGAGCAGAAAGCACTCGGTTGTAGCCGGTAGCTACCCGCCGGGGCCGGCGTCCATGCGCGCGTGTGTGCGCGTGTGTGTGCGTGTGTGTACACGCTGTGTGAGCGGTGGTGTAGCGGTTGGCGCTCTGCGCTAAAAACCCGGCGACCTGAATTCGATTCACGCTCACAGCCAAGACCAGTAAGGATTTTCTGAACCGGTCCTAGGCTTCCCCTAAGTCGACCCAGCCTCAAATGAGTACCTGTTATGGTGTGTAAACGTCGTGCCGTGGCGGCCTTCATAGGTGCTGCTCGCTAACAACACTTGCCCTTAAATTCTGTTAAGATTATACGGGGGATCTTTGGCTTTGTACATACGAGAGAGAGAGAGAAATAGATATATATATAGTCGGGAGCGGTGGCACGGCAGTTGGTGCACTGCGGTAACTATCCCAGCCGCCTGGGTTCAAATTTCGGCTGTGGATGCCGTTTGTCTCACCCCACAGTTGGCTCGAGTTGCCATGACCCCGTGTTAGTGTGCTTCACCTACATCGGCACTGGGGAGACAAAGGTGGCCGGGTGTTGTGCTGGCCACAGCCACCCCTCTCGTGGTTCCGTTTCAGCCTCAACAGGTGCTCGCTAACACCACGAAACCCCCACAGTCTGCACGGCTCAGTAGGGGAGGCGTTACCCGTTTGTTTGTTTCTGTAAATATCACGTGGCGAGCGATCGTCATAACGCAAGACCTGAGGGGGGTGTGGGTCCCGTTAGGAGGCGGTGCGGCACGGCACGACACGGCTGAGAACCTCGTCGGCGGCTGCGTCACGGGCGCAGTTTGCCGACGCCGCAGAGACCTCGGCCAGAGCGTTCGCGCGCGCAAAGAGACACCCGCGGTCGAGCGCCAATCCCGCCGCCGACGTTACCGACGCCGCGCAGCTGCGCTGGCGAGTGCCGCCACTCGCACGACTCACGCGGTGAGTCAGCGAGGGTCGCAGCGGTTGCGCTACGCCTTGCACGCTTCAATGCTCTCGCGCGCGCGCGATCATTAACCCAGCACGCTTCGGAACGCGCTTACACGCACGCACGTACACGCGCACACGCGCCTGCCCAATCACGAATGAAGTGGATGCTCAAAAAACTGAAACGTCAGGTCGCTGAGGTCACGATGCTCGGCATGAGATGCTGTCAAGTTTCAAGTGGATGTTGTTTAACCCCGGGTAAGAAGACACACCCGGGGGCCACGTGGTTGGCACTCGGGACTTCATTTCGTCTGGGCCAGTCCGGGTCGGCGAATCAGAAAACATTTCCTGTACCCGGCACGCCGCTTCCAGAATGCGCGTTCACCGTGCCAGCTCCTCCAGCGTGCCCACGACTCGGAGACTATTCAGTGAGGAGTCAACGCTGGCTGCACTCGAAGGAAGTACGACGCGCCAACGGGGAGGAATCGTCCGCCGAGAGATGCCTCGTTAATGACCTGTGAGAGTGACTCGTGAGAGTGAATCGTGAGTGACTTGTGAGAGATGATCAGAGTGGCCCGTGAGAGTGACCCGTGGACACACGTGCACGCGATGCGCGGCGATGAACTCGTACGTAGGGCCCAGGAGCGGATCCGGATGCATCCCAAGGTCTGGGGGGTCGGGGGGGGTGGGGGGAGGGGGTGTGGGGAGGGAGATGATGGAGGCGCGGGGAGTGGGGGGGGGGGGTCGCGAAATGTAAAGATTTTAAACAGGGCTCCCTTTACATTAATAAAAAAATAACATAAAATGAAATGTACTTTGTCTGAAACTATTTTGTTGTAACGTCACTTCTCGTCTCTGTAATAGGGGAATTATCGCCTTTATCAATCATGACATCGCTTCGAAAAAGTATAACATTTTCTGGGTCACAGAGGGGCGAGGGGCGGGGGCCATGGCCCCCCTCCCCCGCCCCCTCCCCCGCCCCCTCCCCCGCCCCCAACGCAGGATCCGCCACTCGCGGGACAACTGTCGCGCCGCTCCCGGTGCGGTGTGAGTGGGGGGGGGTGCTGTGAGTGGGGGGGGTTGTGAGTGGGGGGGGGTGTTAGTGGGGGGGGTTGTGAGTGGGGGGGGTGTGTGAGTGGGGGGGGGGGGTGTGAGTGGGGGGGGGTGTGAGTGGGGGGGGGTGAGTGGGGGGGTGTGAGTGGGGGGGGTGTGAGTGGAGTGGGGGGGGGTGTGAGTGAGGGGGTTGTTAGTGGGGGGGTTGTGAGTGGGGGGGGGGTGTGAGTGGGGGGGGGGTGTGAGTGGGGGGGGTCTGTGAGTGGGGGGAGTGAGTGGGGGGGGTTTGGAGTGGGGGGGTGTGAGTGGGGGGGTGGTGAGTGGGGGGGGTGAGTGGGGGGGGTGTGAGTGGGGGGGTGTGAGTGGGGTGGTGTGAGTGGGGGGGGGTGAGTGGGGGGGTGTGAGTGGGGGGGGTGTGAGTGGGGGGGGTGTGAGTGGGGGGGGGTGAGTGGGGGGGTGGGGGGGGGTGAGTGTGGGGGGGGTGTGAGTGGGGGGGGGGGTGTAGTGGGGGGGGGGTGTGGGGGGGTGTGAGTGGGGGGGGTGAGTGGGGGGGGTGTGAGTGGGGGGTGTGAGTGGGGGGGGTGAGTGGGGGGGGTGTGAGTGGGGGGTGTGAGT